>NC_091442.1:13349060-13699060 GCF_964237555.1 Oryctolagus cuniculus | reverse complement strand
CAGGAAGGTGCTCCGTGGAAGGCAGGCGCAGGGTCTTGTCTGTGTCTGGCCCAGACACTGGCGGCTCTCAGCGTGTGATGGGGAGCACAGCCAATGATAAGTAGCTGATGGGTGCCAAGGAGGTTCCTCCCAGGACGCCTGCCACTCCGGGCCAGGCAGGTAGACCTGCAGAAAGCTGCACCGAATTTGGGACAACTTGTACATTCCTGTCTTATTTTAGTGAAGAATTTCCTGTTGTAATATCTGAAATACCATGATCTACAATTCTCTGTCTAGCAAAGCAATCCTGCCATAATGAAAGGAAAATAGACTGAGCTTGTTGCTATCAGTCCTGCATTTCCAGAAATACTAGAAGTCCTTGAAACCCCCAATGAATAGACATTAAGCAGTAATTAGAATCAATGTTAAGAAAAAAGAAGACTCACTGCTCCACTAAATAAAGAGTTCAACAAGTAAAAAGTAAGAAGACCATAGTTCAGCAGGAATTTAGGCAAAGGCTAGAAACAATAACCGCATGAAGAAGACAGGGGGCTGGCCGCCGCCCACAGTGCTGGCATCCAATATGGGTTCGAGTCCCAGATATTCACTTCTGATCCGGCTCTCTGCTATGGCCCAGGAAATCAGTGGAGGATGGCCCCTGCACCTGCATGGGAGACCTGGAGAAAGCTCCTGGCTCCTGGCTTCAGATTGGCCCAGTTCCAGCCATTGCAGCCATTTGAGGAGTGAACCAGCAGATGGAAGACCTTTCTCTCTCTCTACCTCTGCCTCTCTGTAACTCTGCCTTTCAAATAAATAAATAAATCTTTTTTTTAAATGAAGATAGGTAAAAGTAAATATCAAAATGATATAAATAATTTTACTCCTAACATATTGGCAAGATGACATGAAATAATAATTATAATCATATAACTGCATTGTTGAAGTTAAAACATAAAGGTAAAATACATATGAAAACTAGCCCCAAAGTGGGAGAAAGGAAGCTGTCCTAGAAGAAAGTGCTACGTGTTGCTAGAATCAGATGTGTGTTGGTGGAGAGTAGGTTGCTGTAATTAGCATGCACACCCTAAGCAGTGCTTGAGCACTGGGCCCCGAGGGCTACAGTGTCAGAAATGGAGATCAGCATCAGTTCAGCTGCCTTGGGTCCCTCTGCTCAGACGCTGGAGGTCCCACCCATCTGGGCCCACTTCAGACATCAGCCAGGGGCAGCTCGAGCATACGGGCATCACAGGCTTCTGGAGACTGTTGGCCCCCACTCAGGTAGGAGATAGATGCTCTGGTCACTATGTGTATCGAGGGAGGCCTGGGGGTTAGTGACCCTCTTGACCCCAGTAGGACCGGTCTGAGGTCCAATCTGCATGATTTCTCTGTCAGCTGCCCACTGGAATGAGCTCAAGCGTCTATAACACACTCATGATGAGCTCTGTGAGCCCTGCTTTCTCCTCCTATACCCGCCCCCACCCCTCCTGAGTCACCTTCCAAGGACTTGCACTCAAAGTCTTTGTCTCGTGGACTAACAGCAGGGGCGTCTAAACTAGGAAAGCTTGACCAAACAGTGGCCCCAATGAGCAGGCTTTCTTGATAAGACTTGGCAACTGGATCGTTTGCCAGTCACGTGACAACAAGGGTCCCATTCCCGCTGGGAAGCCGAGTGGTCCCCTCCATGGGATGCAGCAGCGTCTCATGCAGCTGATTGTTACCCAGGGTGGGTGGGTGGGTGGGAGGCACAGATGGCACCGCTGGCCTATCTGACGGTCCCATCGCACGACACGGATGGGGACAGTGGTAAGACTATTCATTGTGAAACTGGTTGGTTCATATTAAACGCTGTATAAACCTTGAATGAGAAGAAGGGCATGCACATGAGGGGCGATGACTAGGTCATGGCCTGCTGTGAAGTCCAGAAAACTGCACTGAGCCATTCCTCTTTGTAGCTGAGAAGAAGACAGGCAACACGGGCCTCTGCCGTTCTGGGGAGAGAACCAGTGCATGGATGCTCTGTCTCTCAGATAAGTGAAAAATCAAATTTGTAAAGAGGGTGTTTGTGAGACAAACCCCCTGAGACTCTGCCTCAGGTCTCCACTGCGCCTTCACATTGAAGTGGAAGTTGAGCAGAATATAAAATTTTTTTAAAGATTTATTTTATTTATTTGAAAGACAGAGTTACCGAGAGAGGTAGAGACAGAGAGAGAGAGGTCTTCCATCTGCTGGTTCACTCCCCAGATGGCCGCAACGGCCGGAGCTGCGCCAATCTGAAGCCAGGAGCCAGGTGCCTCCTCCGGTCTCCCACATGGGTGCAGGGGCCCTTCCTCCACTGCTTTCCCAGGCCACAGCAGAGAGACAGATTGGAAGAGAAGCAGCCAGGGCTAGAACCGGCACCCAGTGGGATGCCGGGATTCTTCTTTTTTATGATTTATTTATTTATTTGAAAGTCAGAGTTACACAGAGAGAGAAGGAGAGGCAGACAGAGGGAGAGAGAGGGAGAGAGAAGGAGAGGGAGAGAGAGGGAGAGAGAGGGAGAGAGAGGGAGAGAGAGGGGGAGAGAGAGAGAGAGAGAGAGAGAGAGAGAGAGAGAGAGAGAGAGAGAGTCTTCCATCTGCTGGTTCACTTCCCAGCTGGCTGCAATGGCTGGAGCTATGCCGATCCGAAGCCAGGAGCTAGGAGCCTCTTCTGGGTCTCCCATGTGGGTACAGGGGCCCAAGGACTCGGGCCATCTTCTGCTGCTTTCCCAGGCCACAGCAGAGAGCTGGATCTGAAGTGAAGCAGCCAGGTCCTGAACCGACACCCATATGGGATGCCGGTGCTGCAGGCCAGAGTGTTAACTCCCTGCACCACAGTGCTGGCCCCTGCAAAGATTCTTTAGTAATATAAAATCATAAAGGGCTGGCGCTGTGGCATAGAGGGTAAGGCTGCTACCTGAAGTGCTGGCATCCCATATGGCCAGTTCAAGTCCCTGCCACTCCACTTCCGAGCCAGCTCTGCTATGGCCTGGGAAAGCAGTGGAAGATGACCCAATTCCTTGGGCCCCTGCATCCATGTGGGAGACCTGGGGGAGGCTCCTGGCTCCTGGCTTCAGATCGGCACTGCTCCAGCCGTTGTGAACATCTGGGGAGTGAACCAGCAGATGGAAGACCTGTCTCTGCCTCTCCTGCTCAGTGTAACTCTGACTTTCAAATAAATAAATCTTTTAAAAAAAAGTTTAAAAAATCGGCAAAACAGACTACTTTTGAATGACTCCTGAGACCGCTGTCCATCTCCTTTACTGGAAGTGAACCCTATCTCGGCCCTGTTACACTCTATGGACCTTCTGGGGTTCCAAAGACTGGGAAATGGTCAAAGGTGGCCTGGGAACTTAGTCGTGTGAAACAGGGGGAGGGAAACTGTTAGGACTCAACAGAAGGTATTATCTTCAAATACCAAAAAATCCAACATGTTAGCCTGGAAACAGTCCATATTTAAGGTCGTTGAAGATCCAGCTTGCCTTCCCTTGGGGTTAGAGTCATTTGGCAAGGATACCATTCAACAATGCAGACTGATGTAACAGCCCAAGGTCTGGTCCTGGGCGGCTATTTGGAAAAGCAGTGAGCAGTGAGGATCCACTTCTGGCTTTTACAAAATATTGAGGTTGCTGACATCTCATACCCTCCATTATTTTCCACTTCTCTATATCCTCATCTCTCCCTACTTTGTCCCGCTAGGCAAGAAATACAATCCAGAACACTCACTCTCTCACTTTTCGTGTGTTCTCTAAGCCATCCACACTGCGAATTTCAGATAACTAGACTGTCTACTATCCTCAAAGCACCACAAATAATACCAGGATGCACAACCTTGGGTACCATGATCTTTCACTCTTCACACCCTGTCATCTTTCCCCCTCTCACCTTCTCAAAGGAAAAGTCATCCCTTTTATTGTTACGAGTCAACAAGGGAGAAGCCAGAATAGTCATAAATGTGGCTGTCTCAGCAACCAGGCCTTGTCACTCCTCCCTCCCCCGGCAGGTGGCCTGGAACTCACTCTCTGAGTACAGTCACTGGCAGCCTCTGCCTTCATACGCACAGACACCTTCCCATTTCACACACGTGGAAACTGAGGCTAAGAAATGATGGGCAGCTGAGTGACTGATTCGTGGGCAGACATCTGCTACGAGGAGCGACCAGAATTTGGAGGGTGTAGACTCGTAAACTGTTCTGCTACCTCCTGGAGCGCTGAGCCTGTGCACGCCATCTGTGGGGAAAAGTCCCACTGCCCATCACGTTTACGTTATGAGCTCGTCTCAGCAGGGACCGCGTTTTCGAGGGCTCTCCAAAACGCCTCAGTTTGCTCGGTCTACGGTTGTGTTCTCTCTCAGCCCAATATAGTTTTGGGAGATCCAAGGTCTTTGGAACTTGTCATAAAGCCCGTAACTCAAAATACTTCTGCCTCTAAATCCAATACTGTTGCCTAATTCCTAAATACTTGGACCTCCTAGGAGAGGGCTCTCCATCTGGGGAGGACCACCGGCACGGCAGCTCATTTTCTTCTCGACAATTGTCCTTGAGAACTTCAGAATAAGCAAGACCCTGAGTCAGAGAACTGAGGACCCGAGAGGAACTCATCAGAAGAGAGGACTTCGTCCAGGAAGGTCTTGGAGAGGGAAACGGTTCTGCTCAGCTTCCCCAGACCATTTGAATGGCAGCTTTGTTCCAACACCTACTCTCCACTTTGACTCCCTGCCTCTCTCCCATGCTCAGGTCCCTTCCTCTATACTCAGCCCAAAGCATTCCAAAAAGGGAATGCATCCCACCCACTGCTGGAGCAGCAAGGAGGGAGACAATGGAGAGCCCTAGAATAAGCATTAGCCTATTGGGAAGATAATTAAATGGGGGGCTATTAGACTGCGATGGCTCCAGAGACCTAAGCACCCACATAAGCAGCCCAAACCCAGCTCAGGATAAGCAGTCAGATGCTAGGAAAACAAAACTTCAGCTCAACCATTCAGAAGCCACCGACTAACCTCCAACCGGGGATTTTCCACCGGGATGGTCCGGATAAGGCTGCTGATCCACTGGAAGTAATCAAGTGTTTGCTTTGCCTTGCTTCTGTTTCCACCTTTTCCAGGTCTTCCCCTGGCCCTGCTTCAGCTGAGTCCTCACTGCTTGTGGCCTGGCACTGCCAGATTCATGAATCACTGCTGGCTCAAGTAAACTCTTCAATATCTTACTGTGCCTCGGTTTGTCTTTAAATATGAGCAGGCGTTCCAGTAGGAAACAGCAGCTGGGAGAATCTTGGTGTCAGCTGAAGTTATATCCTGGGTTTGACATCTAAGAAGACCTGAGCCTACCTCCCCCAATTTTATATCCCCAGGGGCCAGGGCTGGCCTTGATGGGTGATAGTGTGTGCTTGGGTGCCCAGCCATGAAGCCAAGTGTTCTGGATTAATTAGACCCCAGACAGTGAATCCCAAGGTCAGCCAGGGACCATAGAAATATAAAGATCAGACAACTGCATAGCTTGCTCTGTTCTACCGTGGAAGGGATAACCACCAAATAAAAGGATGACTGAGGAACGATTTCTTTTTCCACCTCCAGCGTTCTACATGGAAGAAAATGATACTCGCATGCCAGAAAGAACATAACAGACACACTAGCAATAGTAACGAAAGCAGCTCTATAGTGCCTCCCTCATGCCAGGCACTATGGTAAACACCTTACGTATATTACATCCTTTAATTATCACACCTACCCCATGATGTAGGTGCAGTTATTAACCTTCTTACACGGATAAAAAAAAAAAAGCTGAGGCAAAACCTAGACATAGAGACCGTTCATCTGTGCATAGTGGAGATAAGGCTTGAATTCACTAGGTCAGCACTGGGGCACAACGGGCTAAGCCGCCGCTCTCGATGCTGGCGTCCCCGTATCAGATCCGCAGTCTGGGGCCCGGCTGCTCCGCATATGCAGTTTCCTGCATATGCACCTGGGAAGGCAGTGGTACATGGTCCAAGTGCTTGGGCCCCTCTGCTCATGTGGGAGACCAGCTCCTGGTTTGGGTCTGGGCCAGCTCTCTCCGTCTCTCTGAAACTCCATCTTCCAAATAAAAGGATCTTTAAAAAGAACCAAACAAAAGGCCAGCGCAGTGGCTCACCAGGCTAATCTTCCTCTGGTCCCGGTTGGGGCGCTGGTTCTGTCCCAGTTGCCCTTCTTCCAGTCCAGCTCTCTGCTGTGGCCCAGGAGGGCAGTGGAGGATGGCCCAAGTCCACTTGGGCCCTGCACCCGCATAGGGAAACCAGGAGGAAGCACCTGGCTCCTGGCTTCGCATCAGCACAGCACCGGCCATAGAGGCCATTTGGGGGGTGAACCAACGGAAGGAAGACCTTTCTCTCTGTCTCTCTCTCTCTCTCTCTCACTGTCTAACACTATCTGACAAATAAAAAAAAAAAAAGACCCAAACAAAAAGATTTGAATTCCCTGCACTACACTACCTAGGAACATGAGGGCACGTTCATTCTGTTTTCTTTTAAATGATTTGAAATTTTGAATTTGCATTAACATCCGTAAACATCTGGAGGTGATCTTTTGAGAGGTGTGAGGCAAAGCCCTGATTTTGTTGAAGTGTGTCCCAAAGGTTAGCCTGCCAGGACCTGGGTCCCCAGTGTGTCAGGGCTGGGAGGGGGTAACACATTTAGGAGGGGACCTAGGGCCAGGTAATTAGGTCACTGGGGTACCGCCTTCAGAAAAGATTCAAGTAGTTCTTGAGGGACCCTGGTTAGGTCCCACAAGAGTGGGTTGTCCCCACTCTTAGTGAGTCTGGCCCCCAAGCCCCCCTGACTTGCTGTGACTGTGTGCTCACTCGCAGATGTACTGCCACCACTGTCATCCGCCCCGAGGCCTTCACCAGGGGCCACCTGACTATGGGCCTTCTGTCTCCAACACTAAATAAACCTCTGTAGTTTATATTTGTAACGCACTCAGCCTCAGGCATTTTGTTATAGCAACAGAAGTGGACGACTGCAGAGTTAACTTCATTTTTTCCTTCCATAGAACCAAGCGTTCAAGACCAGTTATTGAAGAGTTTCTCTTTGCTCAGCCATCTGATAACTTTCCCTATGTGTGTGGGACTGCTTCTGAGTTCGCTAGCTTACTCCTTTGGGAAATGCCAGTATCGTTTGTGTAAAACTGCACTCAATCTTTAGAATATGGTAATAAATCTTGCTGTTTGGTAGGATCTATCTAATTGTTTTTCAAAATTATCATGATATTTTGTATTTTCATATAAATGTTAGGACTTTCTCAAGATATTCTCGGGGTTTTATTCGAATCACCCTGACCCTACCGAGGAATGTGAGGACGCTATCCTTGTAACACCATCTTTTTATTGAACTTCTTGGCTCTCCATCTATTTTGGTCTTCAATAGTATCTTCTCTTAGAAAGATTTACAGTATTTCTCACATGTATCTTGCACATCTCATTTATATTACAAATGGTATATTTTACATTTATCTGTTTTTCTGATGCTAAAGATTCCCTTGAACTAGATCTCCAGTGCCAGAAAGCAATGGATGCAAAACATGGGTGTTGCAAAAGAGAAAATCTGCTCCTGTCTGGAACGTGCATCGTCAGTTAAGATTAAACCCCTAGGCCGGCGCCGCGGCTCACTAGGCTAATCCTGTGCCTGCGGCGCCGGCACACCGGGTTCTAGTCCCCGTTGGGGCGCCGGATTCCGTCCCGGTTGCTCCTCTTCCAGTCCAGCTCTCTGCTGTGGCCCGGGAGTGCAGTGGAGGATGGCCCAAGTGCGTGGGCCCTGCACCCCATGGGAGACCAGGATAAGCACCCGGCTCCTTGCTTCAGATCAGCGTGATGCGCCGGCCACAGCGTGAACCAATGGCAAAGGAAGACCTTTCTCTCTGCCTCTCTCTCTCTCACTGTCCACTCTGCCTGTCAAAAAATAAATACATTAAAAAAAAAAAAAAGATTAAACCCCTTTAACAAAGAGCCGCCTTCTTTGATGACTGAAATGCCCACTAAGCAACCCACCCTGGCTAGTCTATAAAAAGAGGTGACACTTCTTCCGTGAGGTGACCCAAGGTCCCAGGCCACACCATGCTCCAGGGCCTTGCTGTCACCCACAAGGAGACAATGAAGGAGACATATTATCTATCCGTCACTATTGCTTTTAATGCCTTCACTCACAAGTGACAAGCAACTTATCCTTAATCTATCAGCCAAAAATTAGGGATCAGAAGAGGCTCCCCAGACTCAGAACTCACCTCCTACCACACAGCCCCACAGTAACTTCCCTACGCTTCGCGGCACCCCAAGAGTTAAGCAAGCTCACTGCGAATGTTTGGGGCGGCACTTTTGAGTTCTGAGTTCTAGTCCCTGTTCCTCCACCAATTCACACAGAAGCTGAGAAGCAGTCAAAAAGGTTTTCTTCCAGGATCCCTCTGCAAGTGAAGCACACCCCACGAGAGTGAAGCGATGAGATAGGTTAGCAAAATTCCTTAGAGAAAAGAGCCCAGGGGGCCGGCGCCGTGGCTCACTTGGTTTATCTTCTGCCTGCAGCACCAGCATCCCATATGGGCGCCAGGTTCTAGTCCCGGTTGCCCCTCTTCCAGGCCAGCTCTCTGCTGTGGCCCAGGAGGGCAGTGGAGGATGGCCCAAGTGCTTGGGCCCTGCACCCCATGGGAGACCAGGAGAAGCACCTGGCTCCTGGCTTTGGATCGGCGCAGCACTGGCCGTAGCGGCCATTTGGAAGGTGAACCAACGGAAGGAAGACCTTTCTCTCTCTCTCTCTCTCTCACTAACTCTGACAAAAAAAAAAAAAAAGAGCCCGCAGATTCAGATTCTGGCTCAGTGTCTCCCCGTTTATTCCTTTAGTGTTTCCTGGGGTTTGAAGAAATCAGCATACTAGTCCTCAGCAGAGGAAAACGATGGCTTATTTGAAAGCCAGATAGCTTGCTCTTGCTCTTGCGTGTCCTCTCTCTGCCTCCCCCACCCCACCCTTCTCCCCTCCACCCCGCAGTGTGTGGCGGTATGTGAGATACCTTGGAGATGGGAACCAAATCTAAACACAAAATCCATTTATACACCATGCACATGCTGCACATAGCCTGAAACTAATTCCACACAGTGGTTAATGCGCCTGCATTTTGACAGCAGTACATAGAATGAGGTCAGGTGTGGAATTTTTTTTTTTTTTTTTTTGACAGGCAGAGTGGACAGTGAGAGAGACAGAGAGAAAGGTCTTCCTTTGCCGTTGGTTCACCCTCCAATGGCCGCTGCAGCCGGCGTACTGCGCTGATCCGTAGCCAGGAGCCAGGTGCTTCTCCTGGTCTCCCATGGGGTGCAGGGCCCAAGCACTTGGGCCATCCTCCACTGCACTCCTGGGCCACAGCAGAGAGCTGGCCTGGAAGAGGGGCAACTGGGACAGAATCCGGCGCCCCTACGGGGACTAGAACCCAGTGTGCCAGCGCTGCAGGCAGAGGATTAGCCTAGTGAGCCGCGGTGCCGGCAGGTGTGGAATTTATTAACTTCACGACAGCCACCATTTGGGATTTCAGACTTAGAGATGGGGAATGCTCAACTTGTATGCGTATTTTTATGTGCATATGCATACACGTATTTATGTACTTACACAGGAAATACCTACTGACTTTCGCCAGAAACTCTCTCTCTCTTATTTTAGAATAAAAAGACCAAGGACTTATGCATAAAAATGTCCTATATGACACTGCATAGAATATCAGAAAACAAATAGTTAACAATAGACCTTTTTTTAGGATTTTATTTATTTATTTGAGAGGTAGAGTTCAGACAGAGAGGAGAGACAGAGAGAAAGGTCTTCCATCCTCTGGTTCGCTCCCCAAATGGCCTCAAGGGCCTGGGCCGAAACCAGGAGCCAGGAGCTTCTTCTGGATCTCTCACATGGGTGCAGGGGCCCAAGCACTTGGGCCATCTTCTACTGCTTTCCCAGGCCATAGCAGGGAGCTGGATAGGAAGTGGAGCAGCCAGGACTCGAACTGGAGCCCAAATGGGATGCCAACACTGCAGGCAGAGACTTAGCCTACTATCCCACAGCGCTGGCCTCTGTAGACACTTGTATAAACTGAGAACCATGGAATTATGGAAATCCATGTCTGTGAAGCACTTATGACTATGGATGGCAGGAGATCAACGATAAAAGAAGTGAGACTGAAACATGTAAGAAGGAAAGATTGCATTAAATATACAGGGACGGTGGAAGACAATCCAATGGAACGTGGGCTCCTCCTAAGCAGTGAGGTTATCATTGCTTTTAATTATATTTTTCTCTTTTAAACGTGAAATATTTTGTAATTAGCAAATGTATGTAGACTGCATCTTTCAGAAAAGATAAAATTCGTCAGCACAAAGGGAGGGCTGGGTATATGAAAGGAGTGAAGCCCAATCCCACAGCACAGCCCAGGGCTCTCTTGCTCTGCCCTGGCTTGGCCAGTGGAGGCAGCAAGGAGCTGGGGGGTGGGGTGGGGGGGCGGGGGGATCCTCTCTCGCCCTCCCTCTCCACCTCCAGTCCTACAAGGAAGTCTGTGACATCCGGGCCAGACTTGGGCTATGGCTCTGGTCAGAGTGATGCCGCCCCAGGCTCTGCTGACCGTTCTGCTGCTTTGTATGCTGCTGCTGCAGGCCCAGGGAGGGCCTCGTGAGCGGACAAGAACGGTGGAGGGTAGGTGATGACCTGCCGGGGGCATGGCGGGGGGTGCGTGAGGAGCTGTGCCCGGCCTCAGGAGGACTTGGGAGCTGGGACCTTTCTTCACACCACCTCTGCTCACAGCACTGGGCACACGCCAGGCCATCCCGAACCATGGCCCTACAGCTGGAGGTCACGATGGGGTGGAGGTGCTATCATCCGTCTGTCTGTCTATCTGTCTGTCTATCTATCTATCCACCTGTCTATTCTAAACATCAAGAGACAAAGGATACATGTTGTGGTGAAAAGTGCAGCAGGGCTCAGAATGAGAAGGAATCCCAAGAATTATTCCTTGATCTACACACAGCACGAGGGGTAAACATTCAAAGGTCTTGAAGAGGGTAGGAGCAGGCATAGAGATGGGGTGGGTATAGAAAGGAAAGGCATGGGACAGGCAAACTATGGGGAATACAGGGCCAAGGTGGGACCGTGCGTGAGAGGGAGCAGCAGGGTGCTGGTGGGTACTGGAGACAGTGATAGGGAGGGGTGGGTACAAGGCTACTCCATCTGCTTCTGGATCTACAAACTCTGGGACAGTGGCCGAGGGTGTGGAAAATGTCTGGTTTACCTGAGCTCTCAGGATGAGAGAACAGGCTCTATAGAAGTGACTTCACCAAAGCTGTGGCCGAGAAGGGAGGCGAGGTCCTGGCTGCAGGTGTGTGGAGAGCTGAGTTGTTCACTGCTACACGGCACGTGGGGAAGGGAGAGTGGGGAGACCTGGAATCTAAGACACTACCCAGCACCAGGGCTTGGTGACAAGCACAAAGGAAGCTCCCCGAGAAAGCCTAGGACTCCAGTGAGTGCAGCGTGGGTTCCGGGGTGCTGGAGGGTGCTGGTTCCAGGGTGCTGGAGGGTGCTGTCTAGGCACAGCTTTCCACTTGCTTGTTCCCGCTTCTTTCCAGAAGAAGAGCTCGAAGAAGAAATCAAACTGTGTAAGAGGCCGCCTCCAATGTATCTATGTCATCGTCCCTGTGAATCGCACAGAAACTGTCAAGCAAACAACAAATGCTGTGCAAGCTTCTGTGGGAACGTTTGCTTGAGCCCCCATTAAGTAGGAGACGGGGCTGTGCACCCTGCTGCCCCAGCCCGCTGTTCACATGCTGTGCCCACATCTGATTAACAAGGGCCTCCAATCACAAGCAGGGACGCTGGCCTCTCCACTGTCTGAACTCCGTGTCCCTGTTCAATAAACCGGAACCAATGCTCAGACCCAGCTCTCTTCTTCCCACTGCTTGTGGTCGTTAGGAACCCACTGCAGCTCCCACACATGCCCCGCCCCGCTGGGGCCCTGATCTCCAACCTCTCTCCCTGCCCTTCCCTTCCCCACTCCCGCTGTCTGGCCCAGGCACCCCTGCCAACCCCCAGGAGGCCCAGCCCCCTGTTGCCATGCTCAGTGAACCAGCGCTATCAGGTGCAGCCGCTCTCGATGCTAAGAACATTCCTCACCCTGATGTTAGAAGGGCCTGATCAAACATGAGGTGGGTGAAGGTCAAAACCTGGGGCGTGGAGTGGGAAGCCCCGGGGGTTGCCTTCCTGCCCCTGACCTTGGTCCGTCCCCACCCCATTCTCCCCATCTCCTTGTGAGGTTCAGATTACTGTCTCCCTATGGTGAGGACAATGAGGCCCAAGGATGCCACGTGGCATGCCCAAGGCCACAAGAGAGAGGATCTGATGCAGCCAGGGGAGGGTGTTTCCTCTGGAGTCCTTTTTTTTTTTTTTTTTTTTATTTCTGCCTTGCATTTCCTGAGACCAAAGGCAAGCTGGGAGGTGCCTACACTGACCCCAAACCTCCCCTGTCCATCACCCACCAATATGGCCTCTGCTATGCTGGAAACTAGAATGGCTGGCAGGGTCTGAGACTCTGGTGTCTCTCATTAACTGGATGGTCCCGCCTTCTCCCAGGCCTCTTCTTTATGGGATCACTCTCCTTTTGATCCAAGGGAACATCGAAAGGTTGGGGGACAGGTGGTTCATGGTGATGTTGCTAAGGATGCATCCATGCAGGGTGGCTATGGGACCTTCCATGGCCCTTTTGTGAGTGCTGGAAATGGATCGCCAAGGGTACAGACTCCTCCTTACCCCGTACAATCACAACTCCTCTGAAATGACCTTGGGGCTGGGTTGGGTCACTATGGGCAACTGGAGTAGATGTGAAGAGAATTCAGGCAGGAAGGCCATGCCCACAGGCCAGTGTACAGTCTTATGCTCCAGTTTAGAGCTTCTTCAGTCATCCTATAAAAGCGACATCATAGGTGGAAAACTCCTCCATCACACCAGAGCCCCTGACCACCTCAGAAGCATCGCAAGGCTCCAGGGATTTCATGTCCATCTTTGCAAAGAGTTGTCCTTAGTCAAGGAGGCCTTGGGAAATTTCACATGATCCACCACCAACACAGACCCTTGGGGGTAGTTGTGCCTGGGAAAGCAACAGGAGATGCCTCAAGTGCTTAGGTCCCTGCCAAGTGGGAGACCTGGATGGAGTTCCTGGCTCTTGCCTTTGGCCTGTTCCAGACCTGGCTATTGTGGCCATTTGGAACGTGAACCGGCAGATGGAAGACTGACTCTCTCCCCACCCCCACCCCTTCTCTCTCTGTGTAACTCTGACTTTCAAATAAATAAATAAATCTTTAAAAAATAAAATAAATATTTTTAAATACCCAAAAATTATTGACCCATGCCTCTGTAAGAAACAAATTTCCAGAGACCTGCTCTGTGAAGGATGGGATGCAAGGGCTGCATGCCACTGCCGACGTGAAAACAGAGGAATAAACTTCCACTCTGTGAAGCCGGTGAGATTAGCCTGCCAGTTCCAAGGCTGTCAGACAGGGCAGGATGAGGCGGGGAGCTGGCGCCCACTGCAGGAAGGGAATGGCACTGCAGATGGTGGTGCGGGTGATCAAGGGTAGTGAGATGGAAAAGAAGGAGCTAAGCCCACCGGGGTTGGTAAATGCATTTATTTGTCAGAGGCTTGACCCTGTCCTGCCCTCAGGAAGAATAGACTGGGGTTCCTAAAAGCAGCCACAAAGCAGAGCTCCGAAGCCTACCTGCCGTCAGCTGGAGCAAGTTCAGAGCTTTAGCACTTAGTAGTCAGTGTCCTGAAAGAGAAGAAGGTTACACTCTTAGAAGCCGGGAACTCAGATACACAAGTGCTTGTTTGCAAGCTTTCCAGTCCCCACGTCCACCAGCTAACGGGGCGGGACTATTTAAATGCAGCAACAGGAATTGTCCGCTTCCGAGCAGGTGCGGCATTGGTCCACTGAACAGAAAAACGTAGAGACTGGGCCTGGCCGTGTGACACGAACATGTGGGAGGGTCTGACTCTGCACACTGTGCTTAGAAATCTGGACAAAAGGCCGGCCCCGTGGCTCAATAGGCTAATCCTCCGCCTTGCGGCGCTGGCACACTAGGTTCTAGTCCCGGTCGGGGCGCCGGATTCTGTCCCGGTTGCCCCTCTTCCAGGCCAGCTCTCTGCTGTGGCCAGGGAGTGCAGTGGAGGATGGCCCAGGTGCTTGGGCCCTGCACCTGCATGGGAGACCAGGAAAAGCACCTGGCTCCTGGCTCCTGCCATCGGATCAGCGCGGTGCGCCGGCTGCAGCGCGCCGGCCGCGGCGGCCATTGGAGGGTGAACCAATGGCAAAGGAAGACCTTTCTCTCTGTCTCTCTCTCTCACTGTCCACTCTGCCTGTAAAAAAAATAAAAATAAAAAAAGAATACTTTAAAAAAATAAATAAAAATAAAAATAAAATTAAAAAAAAAAGAAATCTGGACAAAAGTCAGCCAAACGGCAAACTGCTGAGTAACATCAGAAAGACAGCACAGATGTTTAGCTGACGCTCCCCCCGCTGTCCTGGCTTGGTCGTTAGCAAATTACTGTCTGGGTTTGGGGGACATTGCCTTCTGCTACTTTCGCACCCCGGCTTTGCGGAAGCTCTGTGGTCAGTTCAGGGGGTGCGGCCTCGGGAAGAGGGTGAGAATCTCCCAGCTCACCGGCTCTCTCCAGCAGATGTCTCCACAGTAGGTCCAGCAGCACGTGTGGTTTTCCTGGAAACATTTAAAGCTCCTCGAACACTTGTTCCTGCAGTCCGAAACGGTTGGCTCTCCCCAGCATTCCACAATTAACAGTTCTTCCTCTGGAATGGAGACAAGACAGCCGGAGGTAGGCAGGGCCCTGTGGCGGGGACCCCTCTGCCGGCCCCCCACTCCGGTGGATCTCCCCAGTGCCGCAGAGCACGCCAGGGCAGGACTCGGGCACCCCAGAGCCCATGTGCCTCCTGTACAGGCTGCATTTATGCAACAGAGCCCCTCAGAGCCAGAGAGAGCCTCCACCCGCCGCCCTGTAGGGAAGCTGGGCCAGGGGGGCAAGGAGCAGGTTCCCCTGTCCTCTCCAAATTCGTATCGCTCTGGCCCTTTCTCCTCAACACCTCCATCCATACCCTTTTCTTCTCGGATGACCCCCGACCTTGCCGCAGTAGAGACCCCTCTCACGACTTGTTTCTGTCTCTTCAGATTCTGGAAGATTCTGTCACTACCAGCAGGTGCAGGTTGAGGGCCCCTTATCCAAAACGCTTGGGAACCAGATATTTTTCGGCTTTGGGATTTTTTTTTTTCAAATACTAGAATATTTGCATATACATAATAGGCTACCTTTGGGGATGGGACCCAAGTCTAAATACAAAATTCATTCTCATCTACATCTTATACACACAGCCTGAAGGTAATTTTATACAATATTTTTAATGCACCTGCATTTTGACAATGACTGGTATCACAGTAGATAAGGCGTGAAATTTTCTACCCACAGTGTCAGGTTAAAAAATCAAAGTTCTGGATTTTGGGGGCCAGTGCTGTGGCATAGCAGGTAAAGCCTACATCCCAAGTGCCAGCTGCTCCATCGCCGATCCAGCTCCCTGCTAATGCACCCGGGAAATGGTGGAAGACAGCACAAGTGCTTGGGCCCTGCATCCTCGTGGGAGACCTGGAAGAGGCTCCTTCCTCCCTTGGGCTTCAGGTTGGCCCAGCTCTGACCAATGCAGCCATTTGGGGAGTGGACCAGTGGATGGAAGATCTCTCTCTCTCTCTCTCTCTCTCTCTAACTCTGCCTTTCAAATAAATAAATACATCTTTAAAAACCAGTTGTGGGTTTTGGAGCATTTTGGATTTCAAATTTCCGGATTGGGGATGCTCAGCCTGTATTAGGGAATACCCACTTGGTGCTCATCCAAGTAAGCACAGCTAGGGCGCAGCAGTTCTGAAGGGGGAGTAGGAGCGCTGTGTCGTGCCCCACCTTCTCTCCAGCCCGTGGAATGTATGTAGAACTAGGCTGATCCTCATTGCCACGCTCAAGGTTGGAACAGGAGGCAGTAAAGGACCTCAGCTTGGGAATTCCTTGGATTTCTGTGCACACAAAGGGTCTGAAGGTGGTCCTGAGCCAGATGTGCCAGCATGAAGCCCCTCACTTGTCCAGGAACAGGCATAGCCCCTTCTCCCTTGGCCGCCCACCCAGCCTCACACCTACTGCTGTATCTTTTCTTCATTTCTCCCAGCACAGTCGGCAGCACCAGGCAGAAGAATGCCAGGACGAGCGGTGTGCGGAGCTTCATGGTGCTGACCAGACGGGTCCGCATATATGTGGTCAGGGGATCCTTCCTTCCTTCTCACTTGCTGCTGGCAATCTGGACACGGAAAGCGGGGGGAGAGGTGTGAAGCAAGACGAGGGGCTTCTGAGAATTCTTCAGGGCTGCGTTGTGGTGTAATGGGTTAAGCCGCCACCTGTGTCGCTGGCATCCCATATGGGCGCCGGTTCAAGCCCTGGCTGCTCCACTTCTGATCACTCCCTACTAATGCATCAGAAGATGGCCCAAGCGCTTGGGGCCCTGTGCCCATGGCGGAGACCCAGATGAAGCTCCTGGCTCCTGGCTTCAGCTTGGCCCAGCCCCAGCCACTGTGGCCATTTGGGGAGTGACCAGCAGATGTAAGACCTCTCTCTCTCTTTCCATTTTAAATAAATAAAAATAAATCTTTTAAAAAATAAGTCTTCATACTGATCTTCTAGGTATCCCTCCTGTCCCTCTGCCCACCTGACGACAGACACATACCTAAGCTGAGCGTCTGCTTTGCTTGCATCACATTCGCTAATATCACATTCTCTTTACTGACAGACACTTAGGTGTGGAAGACATGGAATCTTGGCTCTTGTGAGTAATGCTGCAATGAACATGGGGTGTTTCTTTGGAACTGTACCAAGAAGTGGGATTCCTAGATTGTGTGTTAGCTCTATTTACTGTTCTCCGGGGTTACATATTTTAAATACCCGCAACAATGTACGGGAGTTCCCTTTTCTCCAGATACTTTTCACAACTTTTTATCTTTTGACTTTTTGATCATAGCTATCCTAACGTGGGTGGAGAAATATCTCATTTTCTGTTTTTCGTTTGCATTTCCCCAGTGATCGATGAAGTTGAGCATCTTATAATGTTGGACATCTACATGTTTTCTTTGGAGAAATGTCTAGTCAGATTCTTCGCCCATTTCTCAATTGGATTATCGGTTCTATGCTGCTCATTTGTGTGATTTCCTTATATATTTTGGATATTAACTCTTCATCAGATAACTGTTAGAAAAATATTTTCTCCCTTGGGCTGGCATTGTGGCGAAGGGCGTTGAACCACTGCCTGTGATGCCAGCAGCCCATGTCAGAGCAAATTCCGGCTGCCCTGCTTCCCTTCCAGCTCCCTCCCAGTGCACCTGGGACAGCAGCAGAGGATGGCCCTGGTGCTTGGACCACTAACGTGGAAGACCCAGGTGGAATGTTCCAGGCTTCTGGCCTATTCCTGGTGGTTGAGGCCACTTGGGGAGTGATATAGTGGATAGAAGGTCTCTTTCAGTCTGTCTCCCTTCTCTCTATTTTTACTCTGCCTTTCAAACAAATAAATATTTTTAAAACAAAAAAGAACATATTTTCTTCCATTTTTAAAATTGTGACTTATTTTTGTTGTTTCTTTTGCTGTACAGAGCTTGTTACTTTGATGCAAGCCCACTTACTTATGTTTGATTTTTTTTTTTTTTTTGACAGGCAGAGTGGACAGTGAAAGAGAGAGACAGAGAGAAAGATCTTCCTTTGCCGTTGGTTCACCCTCCAATGGCCGCCGCGGCCAGCGCACTGCGGCCGGCACACCGCACTGATCCGATGGCAGGAGCCAGGTACTTCTCCTGGTCTCCCATGGGGTGCAGGGCCCAAGCACGTGGGCCATCCTCCACTGCACACTCTGGCCACAGCAGAGGGCTGGCCTGGAAGAGGGGCAACCAGGACAGAATCCGGCGCCCTGACCTGGACTAGAACCCGGTGTGCTGGCGCCGCAAGGCGGAGGATTAGCCTAGTGAGCCGCGGCGCCGGCTTATGTTTGATCTTACTTGTACTTTTGATGTCTTCTCCAGGCCATTGCCAAGGCCAATGTCAAGAAGATTTTTCCCATCGCTTCTCGGCCTTTTGGCTAAGATCAAGTGTAGTATCTGTTCTTATCAGTTTAATATCTGATACGTCCTCTATCCGAGGACAATATATTAAATGGATTTTTGGAGCCAGGAGTTGCTCTGTCCACTCCGAAAAAAAAAAAAGATTTTTCCCTACACTTTCTTTTAGTAATTTCATGATTTCAAATCATGCACTTATGACTTCAATGCATTTGAGTTGATTTTTGTGTAAGATGTAATATGGAGTCCAGCATAATCCTTGTATGTGGATATCCAGTTTCCCAACACCACTTTTTGAAGAAGCTCTCCCTCCTCCATCCCACTGCACACTCTGGCACCCTTGTCAACCATCAGGTGACCCTATGGGGGTGGAGGTGCAGTGTATGTGTTTCCGCACTCTGTATTTTGTTCCATTGGTCTGTATGTCTACTTCCATGGCAGTACCACATTGATTTGATTGCTGGAATTTGATAATGCTCATATATTTTGAATCCAGGAAGTGTGGTATCTCTAGCTTTGCCCTCCTTGGTCACGATCACTTTGATTATTCAGGGTTTTTGTGATGCCATGTGAATTTTATGACTTTTTTATTTTTGTAAAGACTATCTGAAATTACCGGAAGAAAATGTAGGGGAAACACTTCAAGACATTGGTGTAGGTGATGACTTCTTGGATAAGGTCCCCAAAGCACAGGCAACAAAAGCAAAACTAGATAAACGGGATCATATCAAACTCAGAAGCTCCTGTGTAGCAAAGGAAACTATCAATAGAGTGAAGAGACATTCAACAGAATGGGAGAAATATTTGCCAACTACTACCAACAAAGAATTAATATCCAGAGTATATCTGCAACTCAAAAAAATCGACAACAAAAAAACAACCAATTCAGTTATGAATGGCCAAAAGACCTAAATAGACTGTCTCAAAAGGAGAAATACTAATGAACAACAATTATGTGAGAAAACTGTCAATATCACTAGCCATCAGGGAAATACAATTAAAAACCACAATGAATTATCACCCCACCCTTATCATAATGGCTTTTACCATATTCCACTCTCGGTTCCTCTCAATCTGCTAATCTCTTTGTCTTCTGACACCACAAGGTTTTTGTCATCTCCTTCCTTGGCAGCTTGGGCTTCACCCAGTAACGCACAGTCCTTTTTTCTTCCAAGACTTTGGGAGCTGATTTGAGAATTTCGCTAACTCATCCATGCAGCTCACTTTAAATCTTACTCCTTTTCCCTTCTAGCTCACTCTTAGCTCTCGCTGCCTCCAGTCGGCTGTCTGTTATCTCTAACTGGTTTCACTATTCAGAGTATTTGACTGTGTTGGTCGATGCGTTTCTCATTCAGCTTTATGAATTCATTGACTGTAAAAGCATTCTGTCCACTGTCGTTAGTCATTTTTCCAAACACTCAGCCTGTAGTTTACCAGACTAAACTTCAGCTTCCAAGGACCTGGCTGTAGCCATCATCTCGGCCAACTGGTATACCCTCCAAGTATTCTGTGGATATTTCTGTTTCTCAGCCTTTAATTCTGCTACTATAGCCCCTATATCTGTTAATTTCTGACACAAATGACATAAAGAACAAAAGGTAGTTCTTTATCTTTTTCCTGTTTTGCAATCTCTGACCCACATTTTAATTTTTTCTTCTAAAGCACTGGCAAATCCTTATTTATGGTTTTCAAGTTCTAGTTTGAGAAATCTATGTTCCTAGTGAAACTTTGTATAACCAGCTTTTTGCTTTTCTACTTCATTTAGGTTCTAAAAATGTTCTCTCACTGGAGTTTCAAATTCTTGTTGTTTTTTGTTCTTCACATAATTCCAATTGTTATGGAGTTAATACCTGCAGTCTCAACTCATTAAGTCTTTAGTTTTCTGTAGTAAATCCCCTCTTAGCTCTTCAAGCAACAGCTCGAATTTCTCTGGTGAGTTTGCTCTTAATCTAACAGGGGCTTGAGTTCATTTTGTGACTTTACGTACACATCCTGTAACCTCACATGTTCAGCTTTGATCACCAACTTTATGATGTTCATAGCCTAACTATTCCTCCATCAACACCTTTTGAAACTCGGACTGAGAACTTGACAGCCCAAGGTCCCCGCCAGGAGGAAAATTTTTGGGAAAAGTCTCCATTTTGGTAAATGATCTGACAACCATGTGTAAAGACAAATTCTGGCTTCCTTAAGGTTTTAGTTTTCTCTCCAAGAGTGTTTCCTCTTCTTTCTCGCTTTCTCAGGAAGTCAAACTGCATCAGACTCACAAACAGTATTTTTTGTTTGTTTGTTTTGTTTTGTTTTGACAGGCAGAGTGGACAGTGAGAGAGAGAGACAGAGAGAAAGGTCTTCCTCTTGCCGTTGGTTCACCCTCCAGTGGCCGCCACGGCCGGCGCGCTGCGGCCGGCCCACTGCGCTGATCCGAAGGCAGGAGCCAGGTACTTCTCCTGGTCTCCCATGGGGTGCAGAGCCCAAGCACTTGGGCCATCCTCCACTGCACTCCCTGGCCACAGCAGAGAGCTGGCCTGGAAGAGGGGCAACCGGGACAGAATCCGGCACCCCGACCGAGACTAGAACCCGTGGGTTCTAGTCTAGTCTAGCGCCGCTAGGTGGAGGATTAGCCTAGTGAGCCGCGGCGCCGGCCACACAAACAGTCTTTACAACATGCCACATAACACGTAGCAGTGACCAGTGTTCCAAGTGCACTCACCACAGGGGGCACCTCCACCAGCACCCACCCAGCTCTGCTTGCGAGGCCACTGGGCTACACCTGAGCCACCTCTACTAGAGAGGTCCCGTGACCTCTTGTGCTCCAGGCCAAAGAGGAGCAGGAGGAGCAGGGCCAAGCAAATCCTTCAGACTCCTGACCCTGGAGACATCCAAGGTCTCCTGGGAGGGCTCCAAGGCTGGAGAAAGCAGTGGCAGTGACGACAGAGAAAAGCTCGGCTCCTCCTCAGGCTCCTCCTCAACTGGCCTCAGGGGGGCAGGGTCAGCCCTGTTGCCGTCATTAGCTCAGATACGATCTCAACCCACTACCTCTCACCTCTCCAGCCAGATCCAGAACTTCTGTTTGGTTCTTTTTTATCTCTTTATTGAACTTCTCATTTTATCCTCCTTTCAGTAGTGTGATATTATCCTACTTTTCTTTTGTCTATATGCATTCTCCTTCCAGGTTTCCCACACGGGTGCAGGGGCCCAAGTACTTGGGCCATCTTCTAGTGCTTTCCCAGGCCATAGCAGGGAGCTGGATGGGAAGAGGTGCAGCCGGGACTCAAACCAGTACCCATATGGGATGCTGGCGCTGCAGGCTGGGGCTTTAACCTGCTGCGCCACAGCACCAGCCCCTATATGTGTTCTCTTAAGCTCACTGAGCTTCATTAAAATGAATATTTTGGGCCGGCGCCCCAGCTCAGCAGGCTAATCTTCCACCTGCGGTGCCGGCACACCAGGTTCCAGTCCTGGTCGGGGTGCCGGATTCTGTCCCGGTTGCCCCTCTTCCAGGCCAGCTCTCTGCTGTGGCCCGGGAGGGCAGTGGAGGATGGCCCAAGTGCTTGGGCCCTGCACCTGCATGGGAGGCCAGGGGAAGCACCTGGCTCCTGCCATCGGATCAGTGCAGTGCGCCGGCCGCAGCGCACCGGCCGTGGCGGCCATTGGAGGGTGAACCAACGGCAAAAAGGAAGACCTTTCTCTCTGTCTCTCTCTCTCACTGTTCACTCTGCCTGTCAAAAAAAAAAAATGAATATTTTGACTTCTATGTCAGGCAGGTAACAGATCTCATTTTGGGGTTCAGTTATTGGAGCTTGATTTTTGTCCTTTTAGTGTTGTCATGTTTCCATGATTTTCTTAATACTTGCAGCTTTTGCACATTTGAGAAAGCAATTTTCTCTTCCAGTCTTTATTGACTTGCTCTAATAGTTCATACTTTTAGTTAGACAACCCAGATGAGGTTCTCAAAACCTACTCCACAGGGCCAGCACTGTGGCGTAGCAGGTAAAGCCACCACCTACAGTGCTGGCATCCTGTATGGCACAAGTTTGAGTCCCGGCTGCTCCACTTCTGATCCAGCTCTCTGCTATGGCCTGGGAAAGCAGTGGAAGATGGCCCAAGTGCTTGGGCCCCTGCACCCATGTGGGAGACTTGGAGGAAGCTCTTGGCTTCAAATCAGCATTGCGGCCATCTGGGGAGTGAACCAGTGGATGGAAGACTTTCTCTCTCTCTCTCTCTCTCTCTCTCTGTCCCACCACCACCACCACCACCACTTCTCTGTAACTCTGCCTTTCAAATAAATAAATAAATCTTCAGGAAAAAAAAAAAAACACTCCATGCTTTTCTCATTCCTTCTTGGCAGGGAAGTCTTAGGGTTGTGAGCCATCTCTCAAATGACACTGTAGGGACACATGAGGTGCTGACCTCAGGGTCCTATGAAGTGCCACCTACAAGGTGTCAGAAACACAACAGCAGGTGTCTGAGTCATACCTGAGAATGCACAAAGGCGGGAGGCTCGCTAAAGTGAAGATGACCACGGAAGACGACAGCTTGTACTATGGGGTTGGATAGAGTAAAGGGTACAAGAAAGAGCAAGCGTGGCGTTGTCCTAGATGCAGTCCACACAGACGGCTGGGAACGCCATGGACCTGAGCAGCAGGAAGAAGACAGTGAATGGTCAGGTGCCTTGAGTCTGCGGACGGAGTCACAGTAGACTGACCAGACAGGAGATGGATCCAGCCAGATCAAGAGAATTACAGGTAAGAAAGTTTCATGAGTTTGGGGGGAATGGCTGTTGGAGGCACTCAAGGAACCCACGGAAGCAGCCACAGCAGAGTCTGTTTTCAGCAGTGCTAAGCCCAAATGGTGTAACAGCTCTTGTCACAGAGAGCACCTCTGAACACTTTCATCTCTTGCTCCCCTCCCACCTCCAACTTGGCGGTGGATCAGCTAGAAGAGGAAAGCAAGCTGACCGCTCTCCTCCACAGTGCCCTGTTTCCAGATTGGGGAGTCCACAGTGTTAAGTCAAGCGTAGCATTTGACTATTACCTGGGTTCAGACTTGTTATATTCTAAATTTAATTGTGTCTTGTGACCCAAGAAGAACCAGGAAGTTGAGTTCTGTACCCAAGCTCTCACAGAGACAAAAAAAGAACCAGCTGCTTCAAATAAAACTCAAAGGGCCAAGGGACAGCCTCTGAGTGCCTTACCAAGAACCTGTGGAGCATGGGCACTTCCCCAGCAGGCTAGTCACATCTACCATTAGTATTTCCTCATTTGCCCAAGACGTCTCAATATTTGTCATTTGTATGTTCCTTTCTTAATTTTTTTAAGTTTTGGATTAACATGAAATACCTGTATATTTTACGGGGTATGGTGCAATATTTCAACACATATAAACAGCATCAACCAATCATATACCATCTATTTGATGTATTTTGATTATGGTTCCCCCACCCAAATACACACACACACACACACACACACACACACACACATTGGGGCTTAATTCCTCAATGTAGCAGTGTTGGGAGGTAGGGACTAGTGGGAGATGTTTGGGTCATGAATGGATTAATGCTCTTTTTTTTTTTTTTTTTTTTTTTTTTTTTTGACAGATAGAGTTAGACAGTGAGAGAGAGAGACAGAGGTTTTCCTTCCTTTGGTTCACCCCCCAAATGGCTGCTACAGCCAGAGCTACGCCAATCCGAAGCCAGGAGCCAGGTGCCTTTTCCTGGTCTCTCATGTGGGTGCAGGGACCCAAGCACTTGGGCCATCCTCCACTGCCTTCCCGGGCCACAGCAGAGAGCTGGACTGGAAGAGGAGCAACCAGGACTAGAACCTGGCATCCATATGGGATGCTAGTGCCGCAGGCGGAGGATTAACCAAGTGAGCCATGGCGCCGGCCCCGGATTAATGCTCTTCTCAGGGCAGTGGACTGGCTATCATGGGAGTTTGGCCCCCTTTTCTTTCTTCTGCAAATGCCCCTTGCCCTTCCACTAGGATGCAGAAGCCAACCCGATGCTGGCACCAATGTCTTGGTCTTCCCAGTCACCAGGACCATGAGTCCAAAATATAATCTCTTTTTTTTATAAATCACCCAGATCAGGGAATCTGTTATAGCAATAGAAATTGGACCAGGACACTCTTCCTTAGGAAAGAAGTGCCATCAGTAAATTTTTTGAAACTACATTTTTTTTCAAACCCACTATTAACTTAAGAGCAAAATATATATACCCAGAAATTTGTTGATCCTAGGTAGAGGATGCTCTCTGCTCCATATTCTGGGTAGTTGTTTCCAGATATTTTTTTCTCCATTAATATTGGTTTATTCTTCCAAAAGGTACATATCTTATCTTAACCATATGAGGGAAATTCTCTCCCATTTGTCACACCACAACAAGGACTGTTGGTGCAGCACAGGCCAGACAGCAAAACACACACACTGAAATCAGAGAGACTTTGGCTTGAATCCAAGCCCTACACATTTAGCTGATGTAAATTGGTTGCACACATAACTCCTCGGAGCCCTAGTTTCCTCTTCTGCTAGCACCATCATTGCAAATGTTGACTAGCTGACACTGAGCGTCAGGCCTGGAGCACGGTGCACGGAAGTACACACTGAGTGTGAGTAGTAGTCAGCACCCAGGTTATGTCTGTGTTGGTCTCTCCATTGGAACAACACAGACAATAGTTTATCCCACAAGCCAGGTGCAGTCCTGATGTGGAGGCATGACCTGGACAGGAAGCCTACCCAAGCAAGCCCAAACCAGAAATGGGACCCCGACCTGCACCTACCGCGGAAGGCACCTGAGTTGGAGTAGCTGGTGATCACTTTGCTGATGACTCTTCTGCCTCGCTGCAGGGAACTGTGGAACCCTGGACGAGGGGCAGGCAGTGAGCAGAACAAATGTAGATGACTCAGATGTTAATCGTGCTTCTAGTTGTGGTGTTCTCTGCCGGGTTCCAAGTTGAGTCCATACTGAACACTGTCTCTACACTCTGTCCACGGAGTACTTTTCTTTTTCATTTTGCTGCAGGCGATATAGATAAAAACAGAACACTGCGGACATGCAGGAGCCTCACCTCCCCCCACACACACACACACAGAGTAGTCTGGGTGATCACAGAAGCAAGGGAAGGATCTACGTACCCATTTTTTCTTCCACATTGTATGACGATCTCTATAAAGCTCACCCATGTTTATATCATTTCTCTGTTGCAGGCATTAGTCTGACACTGCCTGTCACCAACTTCTTGTGGCTTTTGTGCCAATGAAAAGCAAGATCTCTCCCAACAGGGCTTGGAAAAGGCCTGTGTGAAGATTTAAAACGCAGACGTAAACTAGATTCAGATCCTAGCTCCCACTTATTTTGAACAAGGCGCTAAATCTCCTCGTGTGTGAGGATAGTAGCAGCACTTGTCCTCGTAGGATTGTAGGGGGGAGTCCATGAGTTTTACATGTTAAGTTCTGAACTCGTGGGGTCGGCACTGGGGCATAGCAGGTATAGCCGTCGCCTGCAGTGCTGGCATTCTATAGGGACGCCAGTTTGGGACTCAGCTGCTCCACTTCCAATCTGGCTCTCTGCTATGGCCTAGGAAAGCAGTAGAAGACGGCCCAAGTCCTTGGGCCCCTGCACTCACATGGGAGACCTGGAAGAAGCTCCTGGCTCCCAGCTTTGGGATAGATAGAAGACCTCTCTCTCTCTCTCTCTCTGCCTCTCTGCCTTTCAAATAAACTAATTAATTTTTTAAAAAGTTCTGAACTCAATGTCTGACATGTAGGTAATGCTAAATAATGTTTTTTTAGATAAATCAGTGAAACATTTACACAGGGAAGTATCCATAATCACCCAATTTAACATCAATTTCACTATCTCTCAAAAATTTAGGGGCTGGCATTGTGGCATAGTGGATAAGGCCACTGCCTGCACTGCCATCATCCAATTTGAGTGCCATTTCAAGTCCCAGCTGCTCCACTTCCATTCCAGCTCCCTGCTAATGTGCCTAGAAAAGCAATGGAAGATGGTCCAAGTGCTTGGGCCCTTGCACCCACATGGAGGACCCAGATGGAATTCCAGGTTCCTGGCTTTGCCCTGGCCAAGCTTTGGCTATTGTGGCCATTTGGGGAGTAAACCAGTGGATGGAAGACCTCTTTCTATGTCTCTTCCTCTCTATCTCTGCCTTTCAAATAAATAATAAACAAAACTTTAAAAATTTACTCATAACAAGTAGCATTCTCAATGACTCTATGAGTGTAGCATTACTATCTTCCTATTTTCCAAATGCAGGAACTTGCTCAGGGACACACAGGGTACAAGAGGAAGTGAGTCCAGAGCCAGCTGTACCAGACAGTGAAGCCTCCAGCTTCTCCGGGCCCTGGAAGTCAGGACAGACCCGGGCAAGTTCCCATCACCAAGGCAGTTTCTCCAGCTGCCTCTTCGAGACTACCAATGGGAAGGAGACACCTGGGGCCTAAGCTGGCTGTGAGTGGCTCTGGGTAAGTCCAGAGTGGGGCCTGGAGTACTTCCAGTTACTTGGGCCAGAAAATGGAGAGGGAGTAGACAAGAAAAAGAAGCCTCTAGGGCTGGCGCTGTGGCGCAGCGGGTTAAAGCCCTGGCCTGAAGCACTGGCATCCCATACAGGTGCTGGTTCTAGTACCGGATGCTCCTCTTCCGGTCCAGCACTGCTATGGCCTGGGAAAGCAGTGGAATATGGACCAAGTCCTTGGGCCCCTGCACCCATGTGGGAGACCCAGAAGAAGCTCCTGGCTCCTGGCTTCGGATCAGCACAGCTCCGGCCGTTGTGGCCACCAGGGGAGTGAACCAGCGGATGGAAGACCTCTCTCTCTGTCTCTACCTCTCTCTGTAACTCTGTCTTTCAAATAAATAAAATAAATCTTAAAAAAAAAAAAAAAGAAAAAGATAGCCACTCTTGCTCATTTAAAAAAGCAGCAGAAGTAGCCTGTAGATTTCCCCCACCCTCTTGCTTCTGTGCCTTTGTCTCCTTGCCTCCTCACACCTTACACACTCTTGGCTTTGAGCTCTTCACGGGCGCCTCATCACTTCACCCCATTTGCTTTCCATGCTCTTACTTTCATTCTTTTCATACTATCACTTCATGCTTCTGTAGCAACACAAAGCACATGTATGCTTAGTGTTAGCAGTAGATTACAGGAATTATCCATTTTAGCTGAAGAATATTCCATAGGAGATATAGATATAGATATAGATATAGATATAGATATAGATATAGATAGATATCACATTTTCTTTATTCTTTCACCCATCAGCGGAAACCTTGGTTGAACCCATACCTTAGCTATTTTAATAGTGCTTTAACACTATTGGGGATGTAAACTTCTCTTTGAAATAATAATTTCATTTTCTTTAAATACATAAAAATAATCAGTGCCCGTATTCCTGGTATGGTATTTCTTTTTTTTTTTTTTTAAGATTTATTTATTTACTTGAAAGGCAGAGTTACAAAGAGGCAGAGGTGCAGAGAGAGAAGTCTTCCACCCACTGGTTTACTCCCCAAATTGCCGCAACAGCCAGAGCTGTGCTGATCCGAAGCCAGGAGCCAGAGCTTCTTCCGAGTCTCCCACATGGCCCAAGCACTTGAGCCATCTTCCACTGCTTTCCCAGACCACAGCAGAGAGCTGGATTGGAAGTGGAGCAGCCAGGACTCGAACTGGTGTCCATATGGGATGCCAGCACTACAGGCAGCAGCTTTAGCCACTATGCCACAGCGCTGGCCCCATTTTTTTTTTTTTTTTTTTTTTTTTTTTTTTTTTTTGCTATTTCTATTGTTAGCAATTGGGGAGCAACCATACCATTTTCTATAGTTGCTGTACAAATTTGTATTCTCACCAGCAATGTCTAAGAGTTCCCCTTTCTCCTGATCCTTGTCAACATTTGTTATTTTTTGTCTTTTTTATAACAACCATTCTTACAAGGGTGAGATGGTATGTCACTGTAGCTTGAATTTGCATTTCCCTGTTGATTATTGATATTCAGCATTTTCCCCATACATTCATTGGCCACTCCTATTTCTTTTTTTAAGAAATCTCGATTCGGGTCCTTTGCCCATCTTTAAAATATCTTCTTATTGAGTCATTTCCGTTCTTGGCATATTTTGTATATCAGCCCCTTGTCTGATGTATGATTTGCAAATACTTTCTCCGAATAAGTATGTTATGTTTCCTTTGTTATACAGAACCATTTTCATTGGATGCAATCCTATTTATTTTTATTTTACTGCCTGCACTTCTGAGGTCATACCCAAAAAATTAGTGCCCAGACCAGTGACATGGACGGTTCCCTCTATGTCTTTATAGTACCTTTCACAGTTTCAGTTCTTACATTTAAGTCCATTACCCATTTTGAGTTGATTCTTGCATAAGTGATGAGGGAAGAATCCACTTAGATTATTCTGCACGTGGATGTCTTCTTTTTAACATCACGTATTGAAGTCTCCTCTCCTCATTGCATACTCTTGGCACATTGTTGAGAATCTGTGGCTTACTTATGGGCTTTTCAATGGCTGTGTGCATTCTTATGCACTACCATGCTATTTAGATTACTATAGCTGTGTAATATATCTTGAATTCAGTCGTGTAATAACTCCAGTTTTGTCCTTTTTGCTCAAAATGGCATTGGCTATTTGGAGTCTCTTGTGGCTCAATATGAATTTTAGGACTTTTTTTTTTCTATTTCAGTGAATAATGACTTGGGAATTCTGATAGGGATTCAACCTGTATATTACTTTGGATAGTATGGACATTTTAAAAATACTAATTCTGTATCCCCAATTCAAAATAGCTCAATTCAAAATAGCTAAGATCAACCCAGATACCCATCTGGATAAAGAAAGTGTGACATATATATACTATTGAATATTACTCAGCCATAAAAAAATAAAATTCTGTCTTTCACAACAAAATGGCTGCAACTGGAAACCATTATGCTTAGTGAAATAAGCCAGTCCGAAAAGGACAAATATCATGTGTTTTCTCTGATATGTGGCAGTTAAAATGTATAGGAATGAAATGGACATCCGGTGATCTGATTGTCGCCTTTAGCCCTTGTTTAGACTCCTGTGGAACTGTGGTCTTCCTACCTTTTACTGGTTGAATATTCTGCTTAGTGACAGATGAAACCTGAGGTCATAGCGTGGACTGAAATTATGTCTTTGCAAAAGTTAAAGAAAAAGAAAAGAAAGGAAGGCGTGAGGGGGTGGGGGAAGGAGCGGGAGGGCAGGGCAGTGTCGTTGTCTGCTTGGAACTGCCCCCTGTGAAGTACATGAAATCTGTTCTCTTCATAGCAAAAACAAATGTTTTAAAGGGGGCGTGGATTTAAGAACACTGCCTGGCCCTGTAGTGGTGTGACTGGGAGGTGCTTGGGTTTCTGTCTGGTCCCTCGGGACTGGAATCCACAGGGGAAGAGCAGTCGCAGCACGCCTCCACAGCCCTCTTCCCCTCTTCTTGAAGCAGCGCCGGTTAAACCCAGCCATCCTTGGCCAAGACTCACCCATGCTGCCGGCACCATGAAGCCTGTGCTCCCTTGCCACTTCCTGCTGGTGCTCTGCCTGGCGCCGCACCTGGTGCCTGGGAGTCCCAAGGAGCGCTTAATGAGTAGGTGCGGAGTCCGGGCCCAGGGGAGGGCAGCAGCCGATGCCGAGGAGAGGATCCGAGAGCAGACAGCCTGGCACACCTCTCGAAACAGCGCAGGGTCACATTCGAGAGTCCAGGCTTCACCGTCACCAATAGCTGGGTTTGAATCTCTGCTCTGTTTTTGTATTGCGAGACCCTGGACAAAGTATCTGAGCCTCACGTTTTATCCTCACCATGGATATTAAGTACAGTGGGATAGTCGGGAGGAGAAACTCAGATGTGCAGGCAGGTCTAGGGCGCCCTTTCTAACCGCAGTAGACGCCAGTGAGTTCAAGCTCTGTAAATGCCATCAGCTTCCTCGCCAAGCGTAGTCTTCTTGCTGCCCCTCGTTCCTTCATGGATGCTTGGTCCCACTTTCCATTCATTAAAAGAGGGAAGAAAAATGAAGCTGGCAAAAATTCAAGCTGGACTCTCCATAACCTTGGCCTTGGAGGGTGTTTCTTTAAAGGAAAAGACAGGAAGCCTTATGCTTTGCTTTATTTAAAAATACAGAGGTGTTGAACAATTCACAGTGGCTATTGCCGACGGGCCGACACAGAGTGTATCTCAGCGGCCACCGCTGCCCAGCTCAGCCTAGTAAGAGCAGCAGTGTCGGCGCTGACCACCAAATGAGTCGAGAACGCCCGTTCACCAGGCACACTCTTCCACAGGGACAGCATGGGAAAGGGGATATGTGCGCTAGCTCAGGGGCCCAGGAGGTGAGGTCCCGTTTCAGGAGTTTCGCGGGAGCTATGCAGCAGGTTTGTAGGAAAGAGAGGGGCTAAACAAGCTGCGAGAGAGTGAGAGCGGAGTTCAATGGAGGACCAAGGAGTACAATTTGAGGAGACACGAAGAGACTCTCCTTAAAAAGCAGTAACCGGGGCTGGCACTGCAGCACTGGCATCCCATGTGGGCGCCGGTTGTAGTCCTGGCTGCTCCTCTTCCAATCCAGCTCTCTGCTGTGGCCTGGGAAAGCAGTGGAGGATGGCCCAAGTGCTTGGGCCCCTGCACCCATGTGGGAGACCTGGAGGAAGCTCCTGGCTTCGGATCGGCGCAGCTCCGGCTGTTGCAGCCAACTGAGGAGTGAACCAGCAGATGGAAGACCTCTCTCTCTGTCCTTCCCTCTAACTGTCTATAACTCTACCTCTCAAATAAATAAATAAATAAATAAAAGCAGTAACTGCTGTGAGTGAGACCGACGCCAAATACGCAGATGGAAACAGAACTTGAGAAGGGCGCCGTCTCCGGGATTCCTGGCTCGTGGTCCCCTTCCCGTGCTGTTCCGCTGAACACCCAACTCTTCAAAGCAGGGACAGTCCCAGTTTCTGACACTGCTCCAGGAAGCACAGATGGTTGCTGGTCTCTGCCACACTGTCGAGAGCTTGGACCTCAGCTTCTTTTACCCCATCTCTGGTGTCATTTGCGTGATTACAATTAGAACCCAAGCTTGTCTTTACTCATCCCTTTCAAATCATCATCGCAGCCTAAAGACTCTCTTCTCTTTTTTAAAATATTTATTTATTTAGTTAAAAGGCAGAGAGAGAGAGAGAGAGAGAGAGAGAGAATCTTCCATCCACTGGTTCATCCCCCAAATGGTCACAATGGCCAGAGCTGGGCCAATCCAAAGTCAGGACCCAGGAGCTTCTTGCTGATCTCCCATGTGGTTCAGGAGCCCAAGCTGTTGGACCATCCTCCACTGCTTTCCCAGGCCACAGCAGAGAGCTGGATTGGGAAGTGGCGCAGCCGGGACTCGAACCGGTGCCCATGTGGGATGCCGGTGCTTCAGGCCAGGGCGTTAACCCACTGCACCACAGCACCAGCCGTCAGACTGTCCTCTAATTGCAAATACCTGCAGAGCAATGAACCAACAGATAAGCAATAGAATGCCCCACCCATGACTTTGGCTGCAAAGAAAGGGCAAGTGTTGAGGTACAAAAATTAGGGCCCCGTAAGGCCTGCAGAAGGGAGTGATGGGGCTCATCATTAAAACGCCTTAGAGTTTAGGGACAGAGAGGAGACTGGGATGGGGCTTTAGGGTAGGATCTCCCAGTGCAGGTGGGTCTTAGATTTGAACAGAAATCCTCGGAGGTGGGGGCGGAAACAGGGAGTCGAGATGCTCATTCCTCTCTAACACTAGTGGGTGGGGACGCCCTGATGCTCTGGGCTCCTAACCAGGAGGTGCCAGGAAGGAGGAAGCTGAACCTTCCCGGTTCATTTTGAAATCTTGACTTTCGCATCACAAGAGAAGTCACTCCCAGAACTCACCCGTGAAGTGGGTCCCAGCTCTCTGATCCAGGACCTTCAGTTTGCAGTGTGATCTTTCTCCTTTATCGAAACTTACCTTCGGCTCACTCCTCCTATACAAGTGGCCCTTGTTCCACTAACCCTAGAATACACTACACCATTGTGCTGATGAAAGGCTGTACAACTTAGGGTCTAGGGGGCCTTGACCTCTGAGCTGCAAGGACTATGAATGACTAACGCTGCACGGATCCACCAAACTCTGATCAAATATCCACACCCTGATTTCCTGCTCAGAACTCAGAAGGAGGCAAAAGCTAAGAACAAAACCTGGTTCAGCCTCCCCAGGGCCACACAAAGGCGACGAGGGCGGCAGGTTCCCTGGCAGCCCCTTGAGCTTTCTGAGTTCTGAGTATTACTCCAGCCTGTTTGGGCCTTTCCCTTACCTGTTCTGCGTTCCAGAGTACATCTTGGAACCTCCACCCTGCAGATCGGAACCTGAGAATTGTAACAGATTCTGCACGCTGCAGGAAGACTGCCTGAACGGGCTGCAATGCTGCTCGGCCTTCTGTGGGATAGTCTGCTCACTGAACAGAACTCCAAAGCGCCGAAGGTAATGGATGGATTTCTGATGCCAGTCCCGAGCCTAGAGCCACTGGTGGGAGACCGATGGGAGATCTCTTAGCAACCACTAGGGTCAATCCCTCTCTGTTTCGTTTTGATGTTGGTGGCCAGGATGCCAAATATCCAATAATTCTCCTTCTCTTCCCCAAGGAGAGTTTCCCTGAGAGTCCTGATTGGAGGAGCACTCCCCCATTCCCAAAATACAAGGCGCTTCTCTCCGCATGACCGCACCTGTGAATCGCTGACCACACCCACAAATGTCTCCTTCCACTGCCCGCCCCTGTCCCAGAACCCACTTCACTGCAGGAGCTGGGACACAGTATCTGGGGCTGCAAATGTCACCAAAACCCCAAAGCCAAACGTGTTCTCCATCTTTGCTCACCCACCTTTCTCCAGACACCATCAGTTGGCCCCCACCCTGGAAATTCAGCACAAGGGAATCTTGGGAGAAGCCCCAGGACAGAGGGAGGATTTTGGGGGGACTGAGAAGACATCGGGTTTCTAATTCTGTTTTGCAGCTGTCTTTCTACGACCTTGAATAAGATAGCTTTTCTTATCTCTTCCTCATGAGTAAAAGGGAGACCCTGGTTTTTCCTGCTTGGCAAGGCCTCGGAAGAAGCAGGAAGCTCCACCTGGGAGTTTCTTGAGGGAATCTTAATGGAATCCTTCCCTGCTGTCTTCCCCGCCCTGCACGGAAAACCCAGCACACACAACACTGGGAAGAACGGTGAAGTAGGACGGCTGAAGCCGAGTGCCTGGGATCAAATCCCAGCTCTGCCACTTGGAAACTGGGTGCCCTCACACAAGGACCTCTCTCTAAGCATCAGCTTCGTCATCTTTAAGACTGGAACAGTAATGTTGAGACTGAAATAGACAATCCATGTAACCGCTCAGTAAGCTGTAGTGAACAGGCATCCACTGGGGAGACAAGCCCCTGTAATTAAACCTCACATCCTTTGAGGCTCCTCACTGGAACGTAGGAGCGTCAGCATGAACCTCGTGGTCACTGGGTTCACTGAGGTCCCACCGTCCCTGTGACAGAACTCGGCTTCATGCTCTGGTTTCAGTGGCGACAGTCATGGTGAGCCGAACTTATCTCTGAGAATAACACTTTGCCAGGTAATACTTGAAAATATTTTTCTCCTACAGAAACAAGGCCAAGAAAGTAAAAAAAAAAAAAAATACCCTGCTAACCCCTGAGGCATAGCTCCCGGAGCAATTGGTAAGTCTGGGGTCTGGCCTGGGTTCAGGGGGCTCAGGGTCTCAGGGATGCTCCTGTCCCTCCTTAACCTCCGCAGGACCACCTGTTCCCACGAGGTCAAAATAGCCTTAACGGAGGCCTCCTCCATGAATCTCCCCCCACCCAGAGGCTACCTTTGTGCTGCCGGGGGCAGGGTGCTCCTGATAGATTCTCAATGCAGAGCAACCCAAGGAGGTGGCGTCATGGCCCAAGGCGAGAACAGGACGCTCAGATCGGGGAACGAGCTATTCCAGCCTCCGGATTCAGTGCCCTGGGCAGGGAGTCAGGCTGAGCCCTTCACGCTTGGTGTGGCTTTGGCCTCGTGCTGCACCTCTCTGTGACAATCAAGATCCTCCTGTGAAAGGGGAAGAGAACACGCATGCCTTCGGGTATTGTGAGGTTAGCGTAAGGCCACACGGATGGAAGAATTTGGTCACTGCACAGGCCCTGCCAAGGCTAGAAGCTGCCAGCAACTCACTCACAACATCACCCTTTCTGGGTTTCACTTTTTCTCTCTTTTTATTATTTATTTATTTATTTGACAGGTACAGTTATAGAAAGTGAGAGATAGAGAGAAAGGTCTTCCTTCTGTTGGTTCACCCCCCAGTTGGCCACAATGGCCGGAGCTGTGCTGATCCGAAGCCAGGAGCCAGGTGCTTCCTCCCGGTCTCCCATGCGGGTGCAGGGACCCAAGCACCTGGGCCATCCTCCACTGCCCTCCCGGGCCACAGCAGAGAGCTGGACTGGAAGAGAAGCAACCAGGACTAGAACCCCGTGCCCATGTGGGATGCCGGTGCCGCAGGCGGAGGATTAACCAAGTGCGCCACGGCGCCGGCCCTCACTTTTTCTCTCTTAAAAGGAAGGGCGAGGCCCCTGTTATGACGTTGCTGATGTTACAAGAATGGTTAACTGGAGTCCTCTGGAACTCCACCACCAAAACAAAAATAGCATTCGTTATTTGGCATATCCTGCTATTCTGTTCCAGAGTGTTCGGAAGGCAGTTAGCATGGGGCCTGCTCCTGGTCCTCTGCCATTTCCAGCATCCTCGGGTCAGAATGGGGGTCTTTCAGCTTGGGCTCCTTTCACTTGCCCTGTGGAAAAGAACACGGTAAGCGGAGGCAGGTGGAAGTGGTGCAACGATGTAGGTGCGTTAACTCCGGCTTCACCCTTGCCCAGGCCCTGGTTGGTCCACCACACTCACTTCCTGCTGTGCCTTGGACATGACTGACTGCTCATGCCACACGCTGGCCGTCAATGGAGGTGTCAGCATTTAGATGACCCAGGGCCCCTGCAACGGGACACAGAACCCATGGGAAGACCCCAGCACTCAGACCCTGCTCAGAGTCTAGTTAAGGTAGTTGGTGCCACTATATTTTTATGGTAGTGTCAGAGTGTGATGGCTAAGGGGCACACAAGGCTTGGTGAGCTCCACTCCAGTGTGTTGCCCAAAGAGACAAGACTTCATCTTGGACGTGCAGAAAAACATTGTCATATAGCTGAGGCATCCTCCATGGATGGTCATCTTGTGGTTGACTTGAGACTGTACTCTTTCATGTAGCATGTTTTCTGTCATGTATGTTAGAGCCATGCGTCTAGTGTGCAGTGCATCCTCTGCCCAGTGGATCCCTTGGATGGACCTCTGGCGTGGGCTGGGAGGGTTGAGTGAGTACGGGGAGAGCCTGAGAAACCACTGACCTTGCTATCAAAAAATACAGTGTGGGCCAGCACCACGGCTCACTTGGCTAATCCTCCACCTGTGGCGCCGGCACCCCAGGTTCTAGTTCCCGGTTGGGGCGCTGGAGTCTGTCTCGGTTGCTCCTCTTCCAGGCCAGCTCTCTGCTGTGGCCAGGGAGTGCAGTGGAGGATGGCCCAAGTTCTTGGGCCCTGCACCCCATGGGAGACCAGGAGAAGCACCTGGCTCCTGGCTTCAGATCAGCGCAGCGCGCAAACCATAGCAGCCATTTGGGGGATGAACCAACGGCAAAGGAAGACCTTTCTCTCTGTCTCTCTCTCACTGTCTAAATCTGCCTGTCAAAAAAAAATTTAAAAAAAAAAAAACTGCAGCGTGGAGCTCTCCGTGACCTCCTGGCTTGAAGAACACAACATCCCAGGCAAGCTTGTCATGGTCTTCCACTAAGCCCTGGGCTCTGGAGGACGCGGTCGAGAGCTCCCAGCTTTTTAACAGGAGCTAATATTTTAGACCACAACGCCTTCCTCTCATGTAGTCCTCAGAGTGACTGTAATACCAGCGCACACACAAAGCACCTGAGGAGGGGCCGGCCCTGTGGCTCAGGGGGTTAAAGCTAAAGGTTCAAATTAAATTTAAAATTCCATGGAACCATAGCCAATTCACTCCAGACACGATCAGTCATTCTGTCTTGGCACAGAGCCCTATCTTTCCACTACCATAACCTTTATCACACTGTACTCTAATTGTTAAGTTAGTATTTTCTCTGTCTAGAGTATATGAGTTGCATAAAAGCAGAACTGGGTCTGATTCCTTTGTCATAAAATCCTAACACCTAGCACGATGCCTGTGGATACAATCCAGACTTTTCAAACAGGGACGAGAAGAGAGTGCAAGGAGTAGACTGATCCCAACGCCTAATGAGTTACTCTCCACTGAGCGGTCCCAGGCCCCTCAGATATCTGCTGCCCACTTCACTGCTGGAGTCAGCCTCATTTTATAAATTATAAAAGTTGTGATGTTAATCCTCAAAGTAGGCACTGGATTTTTTAAAGATTTATCTATTTGAAAGGCAGAGCTGCAGAGAGAGTGGGACAGACAGAGAAACAGAGAGATCGTCCATCAGTATGTTCACTGCCCAAATGGCCACAACCACCAAGTGTGGGCCAGGCCAAAGCCAGGGGCCCAGAACTCCATCTCAATCTCCCATATGGGTGGTAGGGGCTTCCCAAGTATGTCAGCAGGAAGCTGGACCAGAGGCAGAGTAGCCAAAATTCTGATACGGGATACCAGTGTAACAACTGGTGATCTAACACACTGAGCCACAATGTCAACCCCTAAATTATTTGTTAAAGCTAATTTATATTTACTTATGGAAACGTACTAAAAATGGGCAAGAGGCCAGCACTGTGGCACAACACGCTAAAGCCTATGCCTGCAGTGCTGGCATCCCATATGGGCACCAGTTCAAAGTCCCAGCTGCTCCACTTCCAATCCAGCTCCCTGCTAATGAGCCTGGGAAAGCGGTGGAAGACGGCCCAAGCACCTGGGTCCCTGCACTCATGTGGGAGACCCAGAGGATGCTCCTGGCTCCTGCTTGGGATCAGCCCAACTCCAGCAGTTGGGCCATTTGGGGAGTGAACCAGAGGATGAAAGACCTCTCTCTCTCTCTCTCTCTCTCTCTCTACCTCTACCTCTCTCCATAGCTGTCTTTCAAATAAAATAAATTTAAAAAAAAAAGCAAGTGAAAAAAAGGAAGCATGAAAGTGTCTGCTCCAATGGGGCAGCAGCGCGGGGTGAAAGCTGCAGATCGTGGCTACTCTGGGATTCCGTCCAGCTCTGCCCTACTAAACTGGTGCTGCTGGGCATTGCCTAAGCTCTCAAGGCCCCCATCTGTCTACCTGTAAAATTTAGACGAAGAACATCTAGCCCTCACCTGTGTCATACAGAGGACATGGCTGGCACATGCAAAGTGCAAATCAGGTTGCTGCCAGAGAATCTGGAAAGAATGCCATTATTATCACTACACCTTGCCAATCCTTCTTCGATCTGAAGTCCTTGTTGCATAAAGGGATCACAGTGTGCACTCCATTGCAGACTCTGGTTGGTCGGTTTGTTTTTAATTTCTCTAGGTTCCATAAAATTAACTCAAGTTAATGGAGAACACTGCATCCTTGGAAGTAATGTGACCCCACCCCATGCTGCGGAACAGCTGCCAACAGTGATTTCCAACCCCCGGCTAAGTCCCCAGCACCTTTGGAAGGCTTCGCTGCCCTCTACAATTCTCAAGTGAATGGGGCCAACCTGCAACTGTGTGGCCGCCCACTCCCACAATTCTACTTTTCTTCTACTTCCTTTCCCTCTACAAGACGTCCTGGTGACCCCTGACCCAGAGCAGGAAGTACTGGCCAGAAAAATCTGCAGGACCCTTTACTGACCAGCTGTGGTTCAAACTGACCTGGGTAAGGCAGACCTCTCACGTAGCTTAGCCACTCAAACTGCAGCTGTCACCGTCTTGATAATCCGAGCTTGATCTGTCCTATACTGGAGGCACCAGTCACAAGAAGCTATTTAAATGTAAAGTTGTGTTAATTACAATAAAATAAAATACTCAGAGGCCAGCACCATGGAGCAGCCGGTTAAGTTGCCTTTTGCAATGCCGGCATCCCATATTGGAGTGCTGACTTGAATCCAGGCTGTTCATGCTGACCTCGCTTCCTGCTAACATGCCTGGGAAAGCAGTGGAGGATGACCCAACTGCTTGGAACCCTGCCTTCCTGGCCTCAACCTGGCTCAGACCTGGCTGTTGAAGCCATTTAGGGAGTGAACCACAGATACAAGGTTTCTCTCTCTCTCTCTCTCTCTCTCTCTCTCTCTCTTGCTACCTTTCAAATAAATTAATCTTTTTTAAAATTTTAAAAATAAAATATCCAATTGGCTCCTCGGTCTTCCTAGTCATTTCCTATGTTCAATAACCACATGCTGCTGCCGACAGCTGCTGTTACACATCACGAACACAGAACACTTCCATCACACAGACACTCTCATACAAAGTAGCGCCGCAAGCTAATGACGGCTAATCAAAGACCATGATTGCATAGATTTTTAAAAAGATTTATTTATTTATTTATTCAGTTATTTGAAAGGGGGGTGAGAGAGAGGGAAAGAGAGAGAGAGAGAGACTCTTCCATCTGCTGGTTCACTCCCAAATGGTAGGCCAGGCCAAAACCAGAAGCCAGAGAACTCCAGCCTTGTCCCCCACCAAGGTGCAGGGGCCCGAGTACGTGGCCCATCTTCCACTCCCTTCGCAAGCACATTAGCAGGAATCTGGGTCAGAAGCAGAGCAGGTGGAACTTGAACCAGCACTCTGATATGGGACACTAGTATCACAAGTGGGGGCTTAACCCACTATATAACACTGGCCCCTACAGAGAACTTCACAAGGGTTTAATACTATAGAAATTTCATATATATATATATATATACACACTCTATTAGCGTTTAGGTCCAATTATTTGTGAAAGAAATAAAATTCATATATATATATATGTATGAAGAATATGTTTGAAACTTGTACTATAGAGATAATACAAGAGTATAATACAGGGGGCCAGCGCTATGGCATAGCAGGAAAAGCTGCTGCCTATAGTGCTGACATCCCATATGGGCACCAGTTCAAGGCCCAGCAGCTCCACTTCTGATCCAGCTCTCTGCTATGGCCTGGGAAAGCAGAAGAAGATGGCCCAAGTCCTTAGGCCTGTGCACCCACATGGGAGACTGGGAAGAAGCTCCTGGCTCCTGGCTTCGGATCAGCACAGCTTCAGTCATTGCGGCCAATTGGGACCAGCAGATGGAAGACCTCTCTCTCTCTCTGCCTCTCCTTTTCTTTCTCTGTAACTCTTTCAAATAAATAAATATTTAAAAAAAAAAAAAAAAGAGTATAATACAGAAACTACTTAAGGAATGAACAAGGAGTAAAGAAATTGGGGGAGGGGCCAGCATTGTGGCATAATAGGCTAAGCCCCGCCTGCAGTGCCGGCATCCCATATGGGCTCCCGTTTGTGTCCCAGCTGTTCCTCTTCCCATCCAGCTCTCTGCTGTGGCCTGGGAAAGCAATAGAAGATGGCCCAAGTCCTTGGGCCCCTGCACCCACGTGGGAGACCCAGAAGAAACTCCTGGTTCCTGGCTTCAGATCAGCCCAGCTCCGGCCATTGTGGCCATTTGGGGAGTGAACCAGCAGATGGAAGACTTTTCTTTCTGTTTCTCTCTCTCTGTCTCTGTATAATTCTACCTCTCAAGTAAATAAATACAATATTTAAAAAGAGAGAGACTGGGAAAATGGGAATCTCCTATTTTGTAGGCACTCACCATATGGATTTTCCAACAGAAGGGACAGGAATGGGCCATGCTCCTGGAGGGTCTGGTGGGGATTGGACCTGCAGGACCTGTGGGCATCACATCAAGCAAAGATCACACTGAGAGAGTATGCTGATGAAATAATTATATGGATAATCATGTTCACCAGTATTATTTTTGAATATAAAATTTTTAAAATATTTTTTAAGATTTATTTTTTGAAAGTCAGAGTTACACAGAGAGATGAGAGGCAGGCAGGCAGGGAGGGAGGAAGAAAGGGAGAGAGAGAGAGAGAAAGAGAGAGACATCTTCCATCCAATGGTTCACTCCCCAACTGGCCACAATGGCTGGAGCTATGCCAATCTGAAACCTGGAGCCAGGAGCTTCCTCCAGGTCTCCCATGCAAGTGCAGGGGCCCAAGCACTTGGGCCATCTTCCACTGCTATCCCAGGCCATAGCAGAGAACTGGATTGGAAGTAGAGCAGCCAGGTCTTGAACCAGTGCCCATACAGGATGCCGGCACTTCAGGCCAGGGCATTAACCCACTGTGCCACAGTGCCGACCCCTCAAATATTTTTTTAAGATTTATTTTATTTTATCTGAAAGGCAGAGTTACAGAGAGAGAGGGAGAGACAGAGAGACTAAGAGATCCTCTACCTGCTGGTTCACTCCCCAAATGGCCTCAGTGCTGCGGCTGGGTCAGGCCAAAGCCAGGGCCTGGAACTCCATCTGGGTCTCCCATGTGTGTGACACGGGCCCAAGTACTTGGTCCACCTTTGCTTCTTTCCCAGGTGCATTAGCAGAGAGCTGGGTACAAAGTGGAGCAGCTGGGACTCAGAATAAGTACTCATATGGGATGCTAGTATCACAGGCAGTGGCTTAACCCACTGCACCACAACACCAGCCCCATGAAACCATTTTAATATTCAGCAATAGGACACCATTGGGTGAAGAATGACATGCCCTGGGTATAAAGCATCTATGTGTGACTGCTGTGAAATGTCTCAGATTCTTGCGGAGACGTCAAAGCTAGAAACAATCTTCAATGAATGCCCATCTGTTTGAAAGAGAAGTATGGAATACACTCCAGGAGTGTTCAGCAGTGGCCGGAGTGGTGCAACAGCCATCACTTACCTCCAGTCTAAGAAAATGTTCGTGTTTTGTTTCCAGTAGGGGTACTCACGGAGATGCCTTATGGAAGGGATGCCATGGTGACAGAGTGCTTGTTCCCCTCCATAAAATCATGCAAGGGTTTTAGGAGGCTCAGCCATTCACAAGGGAGTGAGGTCCTCGGCCAAAGGGCTGGATGCCATCCCTGCCCCGTGCTCAGGACACCAGAACTGAATTAGTGCAAGGCCCCCGCCATGTTGCTGTCCAAGCAGCACGCGGAAGAGTGCTGGGAGGAGATCGAGATGTGTCCCTGAGACCAGTAATCGTGGAGACTTATCCAGAGGAAGAGGAGCAGTGGCAAACGTCTTCTCTTCCAGAATCAGGAAGGTCAAAGATGCGAGGAAATAGAGACACCTAGAGGGGACTTCTAGAAAGAATTTCAGCAAGAGAGCTGCAAGCTCTGGAGTCACTGAGTGTGCTGCCAGGGAGAGAAGGAGTTACATGAGAATACCTCACAGCCGGCGCCGTGGCTCACTAGGCTAATCCTCCACCAGCAGCGCCGGCACACCGGGTTCTAGTCCCCATCCGGGCACCGGATTCTGTCCTGGTTGCTCCTCTTCCAGTCCAGTCATAGCGGCCATTTTGGGGTGAACCAACGGAAAGGGAAGACCTTTCTCTCTGTCTCTCTCTCACTGTCTAACTCTGCCTGTCAAAGAAAAAAAAAAAAAAGAAAGAAAGAATACCACCTCACTTCATTAGGGAGTGCTGCCGCCTGGAAGAGAGAATTGTCCTTTTGGTACGTGCTTTGGCACGGATTTGCCTTGAAGAGGATACACCAAGTATCTTCCCAAGGCCCATTAGCCCAAAACTCCTAGTATACTCCATCTTTTTTTTTTCTGAAGATTTTTTTTACTTATCTGAAAGAGTTACAGAGAGAGGTAGAGACAGAAAGAGAGGTCTTCCATCTGCTGGTTCACTCCCCAGATGGCCGCAATGGCCGGAGCTGCGCCGATCCAAAGCCAGGAGTCAGGAGTTTCCTCCAGGTTTCCCACATAGGTGCAGGGGCCCAAGGACTTGGGCCATCCTCTACTGCTTTCCCAGGCCACAGCAGAGAGCTGGATCAGAAGAGGAACATCTGGAACTAGAACTGACGCCCATATAGGGATGCTGGCACTTCAGGCTTCACTGTGCCACAGCGCTGGTCCCAATACCCCATCTGTCTTAACACAGATCTTTCTTCTAATGAGCTAAGAACATTCACTACCTATAACCATATGATCAATCAGTTTGGTTTTATTAGCATTCCAAGTGGAACACCTTCACCAAACATCATGAAAATGGTTACCCGGGTTATGGGATAAGGCTTCCAGTTGGCCATTTAGGACTCTATATTTCCTTGGACAAATAGACAAAATGAATAGGCATTGTTCTGTTGGCTGTAAGGATCAATCATCATTACAAAACAGCAAAAAGCCTTCCAAACAATGGGGGAAGAAATGAGGCTACAACACAGGACCTTCAAGAGCATCAAGTCCCGCGTAACAGCAGAGTCCAGCAACCCAGAGAGGCGCGCCATTCGGAACTCACGCGGTTCATATGCCTCAGAGAGAGCACTTAGCACGGCTGGTGCGACTGCCAGTTGGTACAACCTTGATAAAAACAGCATAAAAATAGATCCGCCACAACCGAGCTACCCTGCTCCTGGGAGCACATGCAGAGGAGACGGACCGGCACGTGACCGCGTTCCCTGCACTCCCATGTTTGCAGCAGCTCAGGTCACATCAGCAAGGGTATGGGGCCAACCTGGCTGGCCATCCACTGATGACTGGATAAAGACAACGTGGGAGAAACATCACTCAGCCATAAGAAAGAATGAAATCCTGACATCTGCAACAAGGCAAACATGGTTTCCCTTATTTGTGGAAGTTAACATATATAAAGAGAGAACAAAAATTGTGTGGATGCCATATCATGTGATATAAGTTAAAAATATTACCTCACTGAAACATACCATGTAAATGGTAATATACCTTCTTTCATCATGCTATCATTATCATGAGTCCCTCACTTTGTGATATTAACATCTGTCTTAAAGAAAAATAATATATATGTGTGTGTGTAATGTCTACATTTAAGGTGAATATGGGAAATTGTTAGAAATTGTTACATTTGGGGCTGGAGCAGTGACGTATCAGGTAAAGCCGCTGCCTTCAGTGCTGGCATCCCATATGGGTGCAGATTTAAGTCCCGGCTGCTCCACTTCTGATCCAGCTCTCTCCTAATGCACCTTGGAAAGCAGTGCAGGATGGCCCAAGTGCTTGGGTCCCTGCACCCACATGGGAGACCTGGATGAAGCTCCAGGCTCCTGGCTTCAGATCAGCACGGCTCTGGCAGTTGTGGCCATATGGGGAGTGAACCAGTGCATGGAAGACCTCTCTCTGTCTAACTCTTTGTAACTCTATCTTTCAAATTAATAAATCTTTTTTAAAAAAGCATTAGAGGTATTCATTTTAAGTCAACAAGAAGTGTAGGGATGTCCACTGCTTTGTCTCTATTCTACAATATACTTGAGGTCCCAGCTACAGAGATAAGTTAGAAAACAGATTTAAAGCATTCATGACTGGAAAAAAAAAAAAAAAAAACACACACACACACACACACACACAAAATAGGCCGGCGCCATGGCTCACTTGGCTAATCCTCCGCCTGCGGCACTGGCACACCAGGTTCTAGTCCTGTTGGGGCGCTGGTTCTGTCCTGGTTGCTCCTCTTCCAGTCCAGCTCTCTGCTGTGGACTGGGAAGGCAGTGGAGGATGGCCCAAGTGCTTGGGTCCCTGCATCTGCATGGGAGACCGGGAGGAAGCACCCGGCTCCTGGCTTCGGATCGGCACAGCGCCGGCCATAGTGGTCATTTGGGGAATGAACCAACGGAAGGAAGACCTTTCTCTCTGTCTCTCTCTCACTGTCTAACTCTGCCTGTCAAAAAAAAAAAAAAAAAAAAAAAAAAAAAAAAAAAAAAAAAAACACAAAATGGTCATGAGTTACAGATGATAAATGACTACATAAAAGGCAAATGGGATCACACATAAATTATTGGAAATAATAAGAGTATAGGAGTGTGGCTGGATATAAAATTAGTACAGAACATGAATTGCTTTCTTCTATATCAGGAATATACAAAGAGAAATATAATATTTAGGGATACCAGTTACAGTAATATTAAAATATAAGCAATATTATACCACTTGCATGAAAAATATCACAAAGCTTTTTTGACAGATATTAATGAGGACCAAAAATAGAAAACTATATACCAAAGATTCTATTGTAAGAATGTTATTCTCAAATTGCTCTGTAGATGCAATGCAATTCAAATAAATATCTGGATACAGTTTTTAAAGAACTTGACACTCTAAAATTGATTTAAAAATGCAAACTCCTAAGATGATAGATAATTAAAGAGATGACACATGGCCCTGGAGCAGGGATATGCAGTGGAGTGGCTCAGAAACAATCTCACATACCACAGGCAAAGTTGTTACAGGACTGAATAAAAGAGGAGCTTATCAGTGGATGGTCTGGGACATTTGGAAAATTGTTTTACAAAAGAAAAAAATCAACATCACATGGTTTAAGGTATAAATGTGAGTCAAGGAGCCAGCATTGTGGCAGAGTGGGCTGAGCTGCTGTACCCCAAGTGAACACCAGTGCAAGTCTCAGCTGCCCCACTCCCTATCCAGCCCCCTGCTGAGGCCTGAGAAAGCAGGGGAGATGCTGCCACCCACATGAGAGACCAGGACGGAGTTCCAGGCTTCAGCCTTCAGCAGGACGCAGCCAGAGCTGCTGAGGCCACTGGGGAGTGAACCAATAGATGGAAGACCTCTCTCTCTCTGTCTCTCCTTCTCTCTCTGTAACTCTGCCTTTCAAATAAATAAATAAATTTTTTAGTGTGAATCAAAATTTTAAAACTTTTCAAGCAAAACGGAATCCAGCTGTCCCCATTTTCCTAGATGGTAGTGTAGTGACTAAGAACATAAACTCCAAATTCAAATCTTGTCTCCATTGTGAGCAACTTTGTACATACAACTAAACCTCTGCCAGTTTTTTCATCTGCAAGTAATTATCATGAAAGTACCTACCTCAGGGGTACATGTTAGAATTGAGTGAGTTAGTATATGCAAATTGCTTAAAATTCCTCCTGGCCTGAAGAAACTCTTATAGGAGTTACAGTTAACCCTGTTACTATTATTGTTAAGCTTGTGCCATTCTTCTTGATGTACCAAGATCAGTTTCTTTGCAATGGAAGGCGAGAGAAGGGAAAGGAAGCGACTATTTTGTTAATTCCTTGCTCTGTTGGTTCTAGCCTCCATGGTTAAACGTATGCAGAAACTTTGACTTATTAAGTTTCTACATTTTCTAGATGAACATGGGACTCACTATCAGGGGTCTAATCAGTTTGGGACCTTCACCTTCATGCCTGGGTACCCAAGCAGTCAGTGTTCAACTCCATGCCTAGTAATGCCCAGTCCTGGCCCTAGGGGTAGGTGGGCTCAGCCCTCTCAAGTATCAAGCCCAAAATATAACAGCAGTTGGTACCAAGACTCTCCTACCTGCTGCCTGCTGCATCATGAAGCTTGCTGCGCAGGAATGCCTGCTAGGGATCTTCATCTTCTGCTCACTGACTGCCCCGTCGTTGGGCGGTATTAAAGCAATTCTTGAGAGCATATGTGGAGAACTCAAAGGTATGAAGCTAAGGCAGAAACTAAATGCAAAGATCACTTATGATTGCGAGAGAACATGTTGGAAATGATTGCGTCATCTGGGTGGACCTGGATCACCCCCGTATCCATACTCGTGGACCCTTAGGGTATTGACTGAGGGAATTACTGACACCGGAGGTCCTCTGTATGTGTGATGTTGAAAAAATTAGATCTGATACAGATAAGTCTTTTCCAGGTAAACAGGATCTTTTGTATAGTTGAAAATACTAGGAATATTTTATAAAAATTTTTAAGGCAGAGAGACACAAAGACAGATAGACCTCTTATCTACTGGTTCACTCCCCAAAAATGTTACAACAACCAGGGCAGAGTCAGGCCAAAACTGGGGTCCAGGAATTCAGTCCAGGTCTCCCACGTGGGAGGCAGGGTCTCAGCTTCCTGAACTATCACCTGTTGCCTCCAACGGCATGCATTAACAGAAAGCTGGAATCAGGAGCAGAGCAACACTCAAATCCAAGCACTCTGATACGGACTGTGGGCATCCCAGTGGTGCTTAACCACCACACCAAATGCCCATCCCTAGTATTCTGAACTAGGAGTTTTGTGGTAAATTTCAAAGATCTAAGACTTTTCAAGACTATGTACTGGGATGAGAGAGAACATGATTGTAGACTGAGCAAACGGACTCATTTTCCGTATCTGGGCTCTGAGCACATAGAAAACACTTGTTTCTCTGTTGAGAAGCTCATAATATAAATGTGAAAGGCAATGGGACTTTCTTCCTTAGGCAGCGTGTACAGGCTCAGTGCTTCCAGTGTGGGAAGAAGCGGCACAGTCTACACCATGAATCAAATCCTCCAAACTCCAGCTGTGCCACTTAGCACATGTGTGCCCGTGAAGAAGTCACTCAATCATCTATTGTCTCTCTTCTTTTTTTTTTTTTTTTTTTTTTTTTTTTTTTTGACAGGCAGAGTGGACAGTGAGAGAGAGAGACAGAGAGAAAGGTCTTCCCTTGCCGTTGGTTCGCCCTTCAATGGCCGCCACGGCTGGCACACTGTGGCCAGCACACTGCACTGATCCAATGGCAGGAGCCAGGTGCTTCTCCTGGTCTCCCATGGGGTGCAGGGCCCAAGGACTTGGGCCATCCTCCACTGCACTCCTGGGCCATAGCAGAGTGCTGGCCCAGAAGAGGGGCAACCGGGACAGAATCCGGCGCCCCGACTGGGACTAGAACCTGGTACGCCAGCGCCGCAAGGCGGAGGATTAGCCTAGTGAGCCGCGGCGCCGCCTCAATCACCTATTGTCTCTTAGCCTCAGTGTCTACATGTGTAGACACATGAATTTCTGTGAGTACAAAAGAAAATTATGCATGTAACTGCACTCAAGAGAGTAAGTTTTACCAGAGAGTAAATTCCAGACTAGCTGCTTGAGTAGGGTGGGAAACATCTGTTCGCTAGGTCGCCAGTACAACCATGACTGTGGCTGTTCCAACCACATACTACTCAAGTCTCACCAATAAAAACAGAATTTGCCTCCATGAAGGCAAGATGGGAAAAGCTGACAGGATGTGGGGTGAAAGAGCATCAGCTTCATGGCGATGCTTCTTGGTATATGTCCTGCTTTGAAAGAGCGTAGGCACAGTCACCTGACTCCTGAGATACAGGCAGTAGAGTGATTGTAGGAGACCTGAGGAGTACAGATTCTGCATCCCCTGTGGGCAGTTTAAAAAGCAAGGAAGATGCTTATGTGGAGGAGCCAACTGCACTTTTGTAAGCTGTAAGACACAAAATGTGGGGAGCCTCACCCCTTTGCACAAGCTAGCAATAGAACCCCCACTTCACGGCTCTCTCCTTCTCCAAGTTACTGCCCAGGACCACAACCTGGAGGGTAATCAACTTACCTTGTACAAGGGCAACCTTGCCTAACGACTCTAATTCCAAGAGAAAAATCAGATGTCTTGCAGGGACCTTAACTTTAGGGATGTTTCCAGACTGAAGTGAGGAGTCTTTCAGGTTCCATGAAGATAAGCCTTCCTTCTCAGTCCTAACCAACTCCCCTAATGCAATGGTAACTTCTCGTGCAGACCCCTGCAGATTGGATGTGCAACATGGGAGCTGCTATGAGATGCATTTTAGATATTTCTACAACAGAACTTCCAAAAGATGTGAATTTTTTGTGTACTCTGGCTGTGACGGCAACCTTAACAACTTCCAGCTTAAAATAGAATGTGACTTAGCCTGTGTTGAAGAATACAAAAAAAAGTAAGAAATCCAGCCTGTCCTGGGTCTTTTGGGGGAGGAAAAGGAAAGATTCTAATACCTCAGAATTGATCAGGAACAAACCCAGGCTTGTGCTGGGAAGAGGAATTAAAGGATTTAATAGTTGGATTGGATCTCAGGAGCATTTACTCATTTTGCAGTTAGAAAATCAGAAGCCCAGAGAGAAAACAAGAGCTACTACCTACTGAACAATTATCATTTGCCAGGTGCTTCATGAAGCAATTAACAAATATTGATACAACTTAAAATTAAAATAACCCTAAGATACCAAACCCAGTAGACGTAAATGACCAGCCCAAATTGTTATCAAATGGCATGGCAGGTTTTGAAAACAGATGTGATGGTCACCCAGGTCTCAACCATCTTACATACACACATCACCCAAACCAGACCTTTGTACCCCTGGACCTTAAAATCTCCATCACAACATCCGGTTTTATACAGTTAGCACCAATCCCACCCTCCACCATTTACAGACACTGGAACCAGAGGTCAATGGAGCCTACCAGAGATAAGGCGTGGCTGATTTCCAGGAAAGGACGGAGAGTATCCTTGGGAGTAATTCTAAAGCAGAAATCTTGTGTTGCTCATTTGGTATTCCCACTGAACCTTTGCAATGGTTGGCACCTAATAGGCAATTACTAAGTTTTCAGTGAAGGAAGAAGTAAGAAATTAATCAATGGAACAAGGGAAACATTGTAAAAGAAGGCATCCTCTAAGCTTACCCTAAGACGTGTGTAACCTATACTAGCCCATGGAGACGTTTCGAAACCTGTAACACAGATCTGTTTTGGTTTTGCTTGTATTTTTGTTTAAACAGGAAGAAATCATGAGAGGATGTGAACTCACAGAGTTGCTTGAGCGTCTGATGATACAAGAAAACATACACCATATGGGATGCCGGCACCACAGGTGGTGCTTAGCCTACTATGCCACAGCACTGGCCTCAACAGTGGATTTTTTTTTTTTTTTAAGAAAAGAAAAAAGAGCAGATAGACAAAACTAAAAGCTAATATTTTGAAAACTTAACAATAGAGATAAACCATTGGCAAACAAATTAAGTCAAAAAGGGAAATGTTCATCAACAGACGAATAAATAAACAATTGTAATATACCCACTCAAGAATGATGATTTAAAAATGGAAGTAGGGGCCAACGCTGTAGCGTAGTGGGTAAAGCCACCACCTGCAGTGCCAGCATCCCTTATGGGCACCATGCAAGTCCTGGCTACTCCACTTCCAATCCAGCTCCCTGGTATGGCCTGGGAAAGCAGCAGAAGATGGCCTAAGTCCTTGTGCCCCTTCACACATGTGGGAGACCTGAAAGAAGCTCCTGGCTCCTGGCTTCAGATCAGCGCAGCTCTGGCCATTGCAGCCATTTAGGGAGTGAACCAGTAGATGGAAGATCTCCCTCTCTCCCTCTGCCTCTGCCTCTGTAACTCTGCCTTTCAAATAAATAAATCTTAAAAAAAAAAAAAAAGAAATGGAAGTAAATGATCCAGAACTACTCAAAGAAACATGGATAAATATTGGAAACTTGATGTTTACTGAAAAAAGCACAAACACAAAAGCAGGATTCAGCAAACCTTCTACACAAAAGGCAGAATAGCAAACATTTTATGCTTTGCAATCCAAGAGACAAAAGCAAGGATATTATACAGGCACTTACATAAGAAGACATGAAAAAAGCTTTTCCCAAAAATTTATTAACACTTAAAAATAGTAACAGAATATTGATCATGGTAACACAAGTCTAATAATGAGTAGAAAAGAACTTACAGGTGGGGGGGGGGTCACATTTTGCTTAATTAGGATTCAAACTTGATGTTCTTGATTGACCAAAATTGACTTCAGTTGCTGATCTGTAATGACACTTAGTGGATATTATCTTTGAAAATGTCTTTCCATACTTCCAACGATTTCTGACCCTGAGCACATTCATCACTTGGAAGGCATACGGGCGCTGGTTCTGGTCCCGGTTGCTCTTCTTCCAGCCCAGCTCTCTGCTGTGGCCCAGGAGGGCAGTGAAGGATGGCCCAGGTGCTTGGGCCCTGCACCCCATGGGAGACCAGGAGAAGCACCTGGCTCCTGGCTTTGGATCAGCACAGCTCCTTCCGTTGCAGCCATTTGGGGGGTGAACCATCAGATGGAAGACCTTTCTCTCTGTCTCTCTCTCACTGTCTGTAATTCTACCTGTCAAATAAATAAAAATAAAAATAAAAATAAAAGAAGGTTCTATTGGGTTCTCCTCTTGAAGGTGGCCTTTAACAATGTCATTATATTGCAATTTAATTACTTCTAATCTGAAGTTGGGTAGAAGTCCCTATCTTGCTTTTGGAAATATGCAAATTACATTTTTCTCCCTAACAAAACTTGGTGCTGGGGTCTGACATCACAGGGAAATCTACCTGGTGTCCTTCTATGGAATCTCTTTAGATTTTCTTTTATCTTTTATGAAACACAGTGTTGCATAAACCAAACTTCAGTGTAATTTCCTTCCTGAAAAGACATTTAGAACAATAAAGACTCTAGTGCAGCATAGTACTCTTTTATTTTTTTTGACAGGCAGAGTGGACAGTGAGAGAGAGAGACAGAGAGAAAGGTCTTCCTTTTTGCTGTTGGTTCACCCTCCAATGGCTGCCGCGGCCGCCGCGCTACAGCCGGCACACCGCACTGATCCGATGGCAGGAGCCAGGTACTTATCCTGGTCTCCCATAGGGTGCAGGGCCCAAGCACCTGGGCCATCCTCCACTGCACTCCCTGGCCACAGCAGAGAGCTGGCCTGGAAGAGGGGCAACTGGGACAGAATCCGGCACCCCGACCAGGACTAGAACCCGGTGTGCCGGTGCCGCAAGGCGGAGGATTAGCCTAGTGAGCCGCGGTGCCGGCCAGCATAGTACTTTTGAGAAACTGTCTGGAGATGAGGACTGGGAGACAATGGTTACCCAAAATCCATTCTACCCTCGGGCTCCTGGATTCCTCCTGAGATCCGAGTTATGCTCTAATGTATATCTCACTCAGTTCTTTTTTTTCTCTCTCTCTTTTTTTTTAACTTTTATTTAATGAATATAGATTTCCAAAGTACAGCTTATGGACTACATTGGCTTCTCCCCCCCACTCCCCGATGACTTCCCTCCCACCCACAACCCTCCCCTTTCCCGCTCTCTCTCCCCTTCCATTCATATCACGATTCATTTTCAATTTTCTATATATACAGAAGATCAGTTTAGTATACATTAAGTAAAGATTTCAACAGTTTGCACCCCCATAGAAACACAAAGTGAAAAATACTGTTTGAGTACTCGTTATAGCATTAAATCTCAATGTACAGCACATTAAGGACAGAGATCCTACATGAGGAGTAAGTGCACAGTGACTCCTGTTGTTGACTTTACAAATTGACACTCCTGTTTATGGCATCAGTAATCTCCCTATGCTCCAGTCATGAGTTTCCAAGGCTATGAAAGCCTTTTGAGTTCACCGACTCTTATCTTACTTAGACAAGGTCATAGTCAAAGTGAAAGTTCTCTCCTCCCTTCAGAGAAATGTACCTCCTTCTTTGAAGACCTGTTCTTTCCACTGGGATCTCACTCACAGAGATCTTTCATTTAGGTGTTTTTTTGTTTTTGTTTTTGTTTGTTTTGCCAGAGTGTCTTGGCTTTCCATGCCTTATCTCACTCAATTCTAAAAACAAGGTGTTTGCATGCTCTCTGAGGCACTGAAAGAAATTTTTCATATGTCTCCATATTACAAAAAGACCGTTGAATATGCAGGTCTTATAATAGAACTTCACACACACTGCAGATAACACGAAAACATAAATTTACATGGAACCCAACAGGATTTCTCATTGCATTGAGATAGGCTATTCTGAGGACCTGATCACTCACAAAAGGGATATCCAGATGAAGATCTGAGTGAGGCCATCCACACAACAAAGCAATATGAAAAGGACTGAGAGTGCATGCCAAAAAAAAACCATAATAATACTGGGATAGACCTAATTCTGGTCTTTTTCTGATTCAGAGTTGATCATAAGAGAAACAACTGGTGGAGGGGGGTGGAGCTCTATTACAGGTGACAAAAAAAAAACTGATGCTGGTTTAAGAACTATCATGGTTCCAGGAAGTCCTGGGGAAAAGGATTTGAAAGGGTCGCAGCCACTGGGGCGTGAACCAGCAGACGGAAGACTTCTCTCTGTCTCTCCCTCTTTCTCTCTGTAACTCAGTGCTTCAGATAAACAGAGTAAATCTTTATATATATACATAAACATAAATAACAAATACTGATGAGGATGTGGAGAAAAGGGAGCCCTTATATAGTATTGGTGGGGATGCAAATTATTACAGCCGTTAACACAGAATGGTGTGGAGGTTCCTCAAATAACTAAAATCATTCTATTAAGTGAAATAAGCCAGATGCAAGAAAACGAATACCACACGTTCTCTCTCACATATGGAAGCTTAAAAAATAACAATAATGATATATATCCAAATTTAAAATAGCGATTATTAGAAGCTGGGAAGGGAGGAGGGAGGAATGGAGGAGGAGTTTGGATAATGGGTGCTGAAACACACGAGGATGAACACAAGGGGCCCTGGCACTTGGCAGTACAGTGGGGTGACTGTCTTATGAGAATGTATTCTATTCTGCATAAATAACTGGAACAGAGTTGCTGACAGGCAGCAAACACAAAGAAAAGGAAACAGAAATGCTTGTGGTCGGCTTACTCCGTGTATGTGTTGAAATGTTGCACTGTACTACTTAAAAAGGTACAAGTATTACATGTTTTTTTTATTTTTATTTTTTTGACAGGCAGAGTGGACAGTGAGAGAGAGAGATAGAGAGAAAGGTCTTCCTTTGCCATTGGTTCACCCTCCAATGGCCACCACGGCTGGCACGCTGAGGCCGGCGCTTCGCGCTGATCTAATGGCAGGAGCCAGGTGCTTCTCCTGGTTTCCCATGGGGTGCAGGGCCCAAGCACTTGGGCCATCCTCCACTGTACTCCCTGGCCACAGCAGAGAGCTAGCCTGGAAGAGGGGCAACTGGGACAGAATCCAGAGCCCTGACCGGACCTAGAACCCGGTGTGCCGGCGCCGCAAGGCAGAGGATTAGCCTAGTAAGCCACGGCGCCGGCCAGTATTACATGTTAATCCAAAATTTAATAATAAAATAAACTTGTCCATTCAGGAACGAAATCCAAGGGCACATAACGCCTGGATCCCTTGAATTTTAAACAATACCCACATCTCCCTTCCTTGGATAACTAACGACTATCCTTACAGGTAACGCAGGCGCTAGGGTTACTAACAATTTCAGTAGAGAAGGGACACACACCAAGGGAATATTAAGAGGCTATTACCAGAAGTAGGGAATTACTCTGAGGAGGCAAAAAGAATACATTGCCCTCCTTGGCTATTCAGTTTGACCACCCTGCTTTTTTTTTTAATATTTACTTATTTATTTGAAAGAGTTACACAGAGAGAGAAGAAGAGACAGAAAGAGAGGTCTTCCACCTGCTGATTCACTCCCCAGTTGGCTGCAACAGCCGGAGCTGTGCCGCTCTGAAGCCAGGAGCCAGGAGCTTCTTCCGGGTCTCCCATGCGGGTGCAGGGGCCCAAGGACTTGGGCCATCTTCTACTGCTTTCCCAGGCCACAGCAGAGAGCTGGATAGGAAGTAGAGCAGCCAAGACTCGAATCAGCGCCCATATGGGATGCAGGCACTGCAGTTGGCTGCTTTACCTAGTACGCCACAGCGAAGGCCCCATAACCACTCTGTTTTTAATTCTCTAGTCTCTTGTAATGCCTCTGCTTCGCATTGCTCAAACCACACACCCACTTCCCAAAGAGTTCAACAAAAATTCTATGTGGCTACTTTATCTACCTTCAAATCTAGGTCTGCAGGTAATATCTCTCCTCTTCAAGTTTCATTTGAATTCTTGCAAGAAATTTTGTAACATAAGGAATACAAGGTAAAATTTATATCAAACAACACAGGCTAAATAAAAAGGAAAAACAGGAGAAATGAAAATACAAAATAGGACTTCTAAACTCAAATAACACAGCTAGGAAAGAAGATAGGTTAGCACTAGTTGTGCCAGCTATTAAGAGAAAGGTGTTGTTTCTGATAACACCCATCTGCCATTATACATTCCATATGCTTTGCCTCTGGACAGCTTTTCTGCATTCTTTACACATGTAGATACCAAACCTTCATTCAAAGACACAAACGTTTATAGGAGACCTACTTGTGCCTAATAATCACTTAGGATTTTATGATTTTTAGCTTCTAGTAAACTTGTTTCCAAGTAGAGCACAGTATTGTACACTATGGGTTGACATCAATGCCCTATACATCCTCTTACGAAACATCGATCATAAATTCCTTTGATTGCTAGAGCCATGCAAAATTCTAATTCCTTTTTGCTCTATTTTTCTAGTTGCATGAAGTTCCTAAAATATCAACTATATCTTCAAATTCAATGCATATGCTTTGACTTGACTTGAAAGCATCCCTCTATTAGATATAAAAAATAAAATGAATCCGGAAGTTTAGGGTTATGAGGATGAGACAGAATGTTGCAAGTGCACCTTGGGATGGAATCATAGGAACTGTCAATCACTTCTACACACTCCTCAACTTCCGGACTTGTGTTATTAATGACTATGAAGAAAAGCAACCGATTCAGAAGATACACAGCACACTGCAAGAGAGATCCCAAGCCGTACAAGACATTATCTCTCAGGAGAAACATAATTTCATCTCATATGACCAGTTACCTCTAGATGTTGAAACACAGAAATGTAACTAACACTGGGAAGCATTAACTCCTGGTTTCACATGTTTCAATGTGAAGTGAGTCCCTCAGAAGAGTATTAAACCCTCCATCATGATGAAAAATAAGGCATTCATTACTTTCTTGAAGGATGGGATTGGCAACAGCCCGATGGAGAGGAAGAGAACATCTAAATCCATTAGAAGTCTTTTATACTGGAAGAACTGTCAACTTGGCTGACCTACGAATTGGCTGCCTTGAAATAAGGTTAACACATCAGTGTCTTTGTAAACTAGACATTCAGAAGCTGGGAGTCCCTCTTGTTAAACTCACATATAACTTTATTACACAGGCAGAACCTTACCCACTGCCCAGGAATCTGCGACCCTTGTTCTCTGCACAGGGGTTTTCTCAAATTTCCCCAAGCAGACAAGTTTCCTCTGCACAGTGAGAAAAGTTTGTTTCCCCCTCTGTCTTTCCATAAAATGGAACTATCATAACATGTTTCACTGTTACCTAAGCTCTATGATGTGAGAGAGGGCTATTTATAAAGCAGGAACCAATGTTTTCATCCCTACTCTGCTGATTCCTGGAACTCCAGATGAGAACATAAATGTGGATTTGGGGACCAGAGACAGCACCACAGAGATAAGAAACCTGCACATTTCCAGGGCATCAGGAACTCTTCCCACCCCATCTACTAGAAACAGCTTCCTCATTACCATAGACTGCTGCTAGGTTCACTGGGTAACCAAGCCTTTCTTAGTCACCTTCCTTTGAGACGTCTCTCCCAGACCAAGCAGAGGTTTCACTAGAGAACACATTAACTAAAGTTAATGGCCTTCTCCATTTTCCACCTCATAAAGCTTTCATCCTGAATCCCACAGCTCATGCACACCCTGCAATGGAACGGTGCACCTTCTCCCATGTGCAGAGAGACCAGAACACTCGCTCCCTTATTTTCACATAACCAACGAGGCACCAAGGATATTAAAATTCATGTTATTAGCTACCCACCTCCCTAGAATACAGAAGCATCCAAGTGAAGAGGCCAGAGGCATTCAGTACTCCAGGAGTTTCTTATCCAGATGCTCTCAATCTATACCCTCTTCCATCCTGCCCTGCCACCATCTAGTCTTCTTCTTGCTGAAGCCTGGGGGATGGTTAGCAGGAGACACAGGGGTCTTGGCTCCTTTGGGGCCATGGTCCTCCAAATTCCTTCTCAACCATGGACCCCAACATCCTCACCCCCAGTGGGAATTAAGGTGCATTTATTATAAGTGGCTTAAACACAGGACCTATTACTTATATACATTTTCTACAGTGAGATTCGATTTTTCTTACAAACTCTGTCTTCTCACTAAAGTAAATATAGTCTAAGTCAGGGATATGTCAGGCAAATTCAAATATTTTCATTACAGTTCAAATCTAGTTACTTTTGCATAGATATGAAGGCACTTCAAAAAAGTTCATTGAAAAATGGAATTAGAAGTTTATTTTGGTGCAAAAAATATTTTTTAAATCCATGAAGGGTTTTTTCATAGTATGCTTTTCTGTGAGCATTTTAAAGACTCCTCATAGTTTTGACCTCTTCCATTACTGCCTTGTTTGTTTTAGGGGTTTTCAGTTTTCCATTTTCTTTTTATTGCAGTAAAATCCAGGTAAATAAAGTTGGCCATCTTAACCACTGTTGAGTGTACAGTTCAGTGGCACTAAGTGCATTCACACTGGTGTGCAACTGTCACAACCAGCCATATCCAAAACTCTTTTCAGCTTGAAAAACTAAGGCTCTGTGCCCACCAAACAATAACTGCCCTTTCCCTCTTCCCCAAGCCCCTAGAAAAAACAAAGGCATTTTATTTTCTTTTTAATTATTTTATTATTCTTTTTATTATTTTATTATTTTTATTTTAAAGGAATAGCAACAGAGAAAGAGAGAGGGGGGGGTCTTCCATCTGCCAGTTTACTCCCCAAACGCATGCAGTGGCTGGGGCTGAGCCAGAATGAAACAAGGAGCCAGAACTGTCTCAGTGTCTCTCGCGTGGGTGGCAGGGACCCGAGTACTTGCGCCATTACCTGCTGCCTCCCAGGGTGCACAGGGACAGAAAACCAGATCTGAAGGAGACTGGGGACTCCAACCCAGGCTTTCCCGAATGGGAGTCTTCACTGCTGCCCAAATGCTTGTCCCCACCATTTTACTTTCTGTCTCCGTTAATTTATCTACTGGGTACCTCCATAAGTGCAATAACAGAGTATATGTTGTCTTGCGACTGGATTATCTCACTTAGCCTCCTAGCCTCAAGGTCTATCCATGTTGTACCATGTCAGGGCTTTTTTCCTTTTTCACACTGAATAATATTCATACATATATACATATATGTGTTTATATACATGTATGTACATATATCATATTGCTTATCCATTCACTCACTGATGGATGCTTCTACCTTTTGGCTATTGTGAATATCACTGAAGTGGACACAGATGTACAAACATCTGTTTAAGGCTAAGCTTCCTATTCTTTTGGGCACGTACCCAGAAGTGGCATTGGTGGATCACATCGCAGATGTATCTTGGGGAAACTGCCATGCTGTTTCCATAGCAGCTGCACTATTTACATTCTCATCAACAGGGCACAAATCTTCCAGTTTCTCCACAACCTCAGAGACAGTAGTTACCTTCTGGGTTTTCTTTATATTGGCCATTCTAACAGGTGTGAAGTGGTATCTCAGTGTGGTATTCCCATTTCTCTTTTCATTCTCCTACCTGGATGTCAAAGCCTGGCCTTTGTGCAATGGAAAATTAAAATTATCCTGGCTAGGAAGAAGATGTCTGATATCCATGAGCTACCACTTATATCATTGTACACTGATCTCAGTATTTGCTGCATTTTCTCTGGGGCTGCCAGTCTCCTGGTCACTCAGTAATCACACTGCATATGTATCCACAGAGGTGTGATAAACCTCATCAAATTTGTGAGAAAATGTATGAAACCAGGGCTAATGGCTGGTCACAAACTTTACCACTAACTTTGATAGCAAGATTTCCATAGTTTGTGGTCTTTCATCTTAGACCATGCTTCACTGCTCCAAAAAAAGTCAGAATTTTTTAAGCCCTGACGTCTCATCTGGGTACTGCAGAGAATTTTATTTTGAGTGCACTCTTGCTCTCTCTCGCTCACTCGCTCTGTGTGTGTCGCTGTGTGTCTATGTGTATGTGTGCATGTCTTCCTCATGTCTGCTGCTCGAAGTTTTTCCAAACAAAACATCAGTTATATCATTCTCTCTTGCTCTGGAATCTGTTCTGTGATCAGTCGCCAAGCTTTGGCTTCAAAAAATGCACCAATCCCCCCCCCTTTTTTTTTCAACAAATCCTTGATTTTTGCAAGTCAAAAAATTTTAATTTCAAGGAAGTGTCAAAGACTAGTGTGATCAGGTCAAAAGCACCCAGGAACTACTCAAAGGGGTTCCCACTTGCCAAAAAGTGACAATATAACTATCAGAAAAATTAATAGCTGCAACAAATCATAACATCAAATATGCTAACATTTTAAAAATTTGATTTCACGCTTGAGTACTGAGTGATAACTTTATGTCAAACACCTATTCAGCATTCATACAAGACAATTCATCATTAATCTAAACCACCCTCTATTTCCTGTGCCTGCTGTAACAAATTACCACAAACTTGATGGCCCTAAAACAACAAAAACGTCTTCTCTCACAATCTGGGGGCCAGCAGACCAGAATCAGTACCACTAAGCCAAAATCCAGGTGTCAACAGCACTGCCCTCCTGCCAGAGGATCTGAAGAACACGAACCTGTCCCCTCCAGCTTCGGGTGCCTGCTCATTCCTTCTCCCCTCTGTGATCTGCCTCACGTATCTCTTTGCCACTCTCATACAAGGACACCTGTGATGACATGTAGGGCCCACCTGGACAAGTAAGGCTAATGTCCTCATCTCAAGATCTTTAAGGGCCGGTGCCACGGCTCACGGTCGGGGCACCGGATTCTGTCCCGGTTGCCCCTCTTCCAGGCCAGCTCTCTGCTGTGACCAGGGAGTGCAGTGGAGGATGGCCCAGGTCCTTGGGCCCTGCACCCATGAGGGAGACCAGGAGCCGCAGCGGCCACTGGGGGGTGAACCAACAGCAAAGGAAGACCTTTCTCTCTCTCTCTCTCACTGTGCACTCTGCCTGTCAAAAATAAATAAATAAATAAAAGATCCTTAAGGCGATCACACCTGCAAGGATCCTTTCCCCGAATATGGTAACGTTTACGTGTTCTGAGAAGGAGGACCAGTCTGGTACCTTTGCAGGACCACTGTTCTGCCTGCCTTCACAAGTAAGACAGGAGACACTGGGGCACACCCAATGACATGCTGGGAATGCAAGTAGCAAAATCCAGAAGGTGGGAAACTGAAAAGGATAGACTATCTGACTTAATCAAAGATGAAGTATTAACATGTGGGAAGAGGCGAAGTGTGTGCGTACTTCCTTCCTTCTTGCACTGGAAAGTAAAATTCTGAATACACAGGCACAATGTAATGTAACAATAATGACTAGAAAGAAGAAGTTTTCCTTAAAGTTAAGACTGACACGATGTGATAGGGAAAAAAGGAAATCTAATGAGTTAATTTTGAAGTCATGGAAATGGATAAGTGATGATGGACGTCCATCATCACTATGAATGTTCTTAATGCCACTGGATTATACACTTGAAAACTGTGAAAATGGTCAATTTTATCCTTTTTTTTAAAGATTTATTTTATTTATTTGAAAGAGTTACAGAGAGAGGCAGAGACAGAGAGGTCCCCCATCTACTGGTTCACTCCCCAGATGGCCGTGACAGCTGGAGCTGCACCAATCCGAAGCCAGGAGCCAGGAGCCTCCTCCGGATCCCACATATGGGCACAGGGGCACAAGGACTCGAGCCATCTTCCACTGCTATCCCAGGCCATAGCAGAGAGCTGGATCAGAAGAGGAGCAGCCGGCACCTCAGGCCAGGGGGTTAACCCGCTGTGCCATAGCGCCGGCCCCCTATATATTTTTTTTCACACACTAAAAAAAAGTATAAGCTAATTATAATGGTAAACTCATGAGAACAAATGTCCCAATAATCTACTATTTGGTCCTTTTGTAACATGAGAATAAATTGGCACCATAGAAACCAGCACACTTAAGGTTGGGAGTCACTTATGCATGGCTTCCATGTCTAAAATCATAACCACAGTTCTCAAGAGCCCACTGACCAAAGGATGGGCTGCCTCGTGTCTTTCATACTTTCTAACATTTGTGAAACTTTACCACTAGAGGATGCTAGACATTTCTCTCCACGCCCTAGGGCTACAGAGACCCTTCAGTGAAGCCTTAACCATCCATTCCTTTATAATCAGGTTCATTCGCCTTAGACAAATGTGTGTGTGTGTGTGTGTGTGTGTATACACATATATCATCAAGTACATAAGAATTATCATCAAGCTATAGTATAGGGCAAAGAAGTTGTGGCAACATCGCAAAAGATGCATAACCAAAAAAGTGCAATATAGTGAAATGAAATTGCTTGACTCAGGACTGGCATTGTGGTGCAGCAGGTTGGGCTAGAGTTAGAGTCCCGGCTGCTCCATTTCTGATCCAGCTCTCCACTTAAAAAAAATTAATTAATTTCTTGGTTCATTAAGGTCCCTTCTTCTTTCAATGGAATGCTTCTGGGTACACTGGGCCTCGAGCATTTTTTGCAAACCTTCAACTACGAGTTTTCCACTAGACAGAGCAGAAAATTAAATAGCAGAAAAATAAAGGCAGGTTCACAGCCTTCATTGTTTTCTGCCTTATATCTCTTTCATCTAACGTTTTACATTCTATGCCTTCCACCAAAACGGAACATTCTCACTTTAGGACATTCACTGCGTGTTTACACATGCCTGCAGACAGGCACTCATGCAAAAATGTCAGGGTATCCAGTCCTCTGGGAGACAGTTTTTCAACTCATCATAGCCTAGGCCTTCTCCCAGGAACTTCCTCCAACACTCAGCCTCTCTTTATGAGGAGCTGGGTGGTTAGCACGAGAGACAGAAATGTTGACTCTGTCAGAACCAGGGTGCAAGGCATCTCCAGACTCCTGCCTGACTGGCCCAATAATATCCTCCAAAAAGATCTGCAACAGTTAGACTAAATGGCAAACATTACCACTCCGCAGTACACCTTAAATAAAACACTAGTGGCTTTTCTTTCCATTTTATAGCACAACTGACAAGGAAATACGGGTAGCTTTCTTTGTGCCATCGAATATAAAGCCACTGCTGGTCTTCATGCCATCCTCCTTCCGTTTCAGACCACAGCTCCCTAACTTGAACCAGCACCTAACGTATCCTGGGCTTTTCAGCGCAGAGTGAACCAAGTCTTCATTCCTGAGAATAAAAAAATAGGCCTGAGTGGGCAGCTGGTGTAGAGGTTAGGATGTCACTGGGACACCCATATCCCATATTGGAGTGTCCAGACTCGAACCCTCGTTCCACTTGCACTGACAGCTTCCTTCTAAGGCACACTCCAAAAGGCAGCTAATGGCTCATATAGTTGCATCTCTGGTGCTGACATGGGAGACCCAGACTGAGTTCTTGGCTCCTGGCTTCAGCTGGGTCACCTCTGGCTGTTACAGGCAAACGAGGAGTAAACCAGCAGATGGGAGATTTATTTTTCTCTCTCTCAAATAAACAAAACAAACAAGTACATAAATTTTTAAAGTACACATGATTATTTACTTATTGTCTTCTATTAAACTCTACTATTTAATACAGTGATACAATTAGGTAGTCCGGGAACCCAATTATATCCTCCACTTTCTCTACGTGACACATTAATCCCATTTTCCTTGACAAAGTCAATCATGGCTAGTCAGATAAGACAGTTTTCACACTCAGTTCCCAAGTCAATGGATCCATGTTTCCACTGTTTGGTGAAGTACTCCTAAACGGCACATAAAAACACTATACTAATACAGGCTGAAAATCCCTAATCCAAATATCTGAAGTCTGCAATGCTCCAAAATCCAAAATTTTTAAGCACCAATATGACACCACAGGTGAAATATTTCACATCCTGAACCTTTGTTTCATGCACAAATTATTTTAAATGTTATATAAAATTACCTTCAGGCTATATGTATAGGAAATATATGAAACATAAATGAATATCACCTTTAGATTTGGCACCCATCCACAGATATTATATTATGCATATGCAAATATTCCAAAATAAAAAAAAATATGAAATCTGGAACTCTCCTGATCCAAGTATTTTGGATAAAAGATACTCTACCCATAGTGACCAATAGTCTCCACACTGATATCTTTCAATTCTTTGATAATAATACTAATCTCTACCATTTCTCCAGGAATGAGGCATTGTTTTTAATTTTCTTGTTTCGATGGATAGTAAGGGGATTCACATGGATTTTCCATTATCCTCATGCCAAATTTCAAAAGTCAATGCCAAAAATTCTTTTTTTTTTAAGGATTTTTATTTGCTTAAAAGGAAGAATTGCAGAGAGAGGGAGAGACAGAGAGAGAGAGAGATCTTCCATCCACTGGTTCACTCCCTGAATAGGTGCAATGGCCCGGGCTGTGCCATGCCAAAGTCAGTAGCCTGGAGCTTCTTCGTCCTGGAGCTTCTTCCAAGCCCTTAGGCCATATTCTGCTGCTTTCTCAGGTGCATTATCAGGGAGCTGGAATAGAAGCAGAGCAGCCAGGACACGAATCAGTACCCATGTGGGATGCCAGGGTTGCAGGCCGTGGCTTAACCTGCAATGCCCCAAGAATTCTTCCAGTTGCCTTTGACATTTGTAATGTACAGTCACTGTGGATAGAATCAAGAGGACCAGTTGAACCTATATGGGTGAGCAGGGGTCTCTGACCCAGAATCACATATATTTCATGCCCTACTTAATTTCTTACTCTGTTGGGCAAAGTGGTAATATGGTTCCGGGAATTTGCATCGCGTCAGTCATTCATCTCATCACACACTGTCAGTTTCAATAGTGTTGTCCCTTAGTACACATTTTCCAAGGAAAATAAGGTTTTTATTTAGCAGACATTTAGAAATCACAAGCCACCATATGCAATTTTTTTCTGTCACGCCCATTAAACACATTTCACTATCCACAAGCTAGTTTTGCGGTGACAATGTGGAAATGCTTATTTTCCTTATTTTTTTTTTAAGATTTATTTCTTTATTTGAAAGTCAGTTACACAGAGAGAGGAGAGGCAGAGAGAAGGGTCTTCCATCCAATGGTTCACTCCACAGATGGCTGCAACGGCCGAAGCTGCGCCAATCCAAAGCCAGGAGCCAGGAGCTTCCTCCAGGTCTCCCATGCGGGTGCAGGGGCCCAAAGACTTGGGCCATCTTCCACTGCTTTCCCAGGCCATAGCAGAGAGCTGGATCGGAAGTAGAATAGTCGGGACTCGAACCGGTGTCCATATGGGATGCTGGCACTGCAGGTGGCGGCTTTACCCTCTACATCACAGCACTAGCACCATATTTTCCTTATTTTAACACATGTAGTGGAAGTGTTGGTATCCTTCCCAACTGGGGAAAACAAAAGCTATTTTATGAGTGAAAAATGCATAGACATGTATATCAATTACTTTTTGGAAATGTTTCTGAAATGACTTTTTGAACTTCTATGGTGACAAGAATAACAGCTGTGAAGTTTTCTTGTGCCTATATTTCAGAACATGAATCATCTCAGTAGACGCAGAAAATACTTTCATGATATTAATATCTCTTCATGATTAAAAAACCTCAGCAAACTAGGTATACAAGGAGCATACCTCAAATTATAAAGGCTATATATGACAAATCAACAGCCAATGTCACACTGAATGGGAAAAGCTGAAAGCATTTCCCCTTAGAACTGGAACAAGAGAAGGATGTCCACTTTCACCACTCTGATTCAATATAGTACTGGGAGTATTACTGAGAGCAATTATTGAAGAGAAAGAAATAAAGACGTCAAAACTGGAAAGGTGGAAGTTAAAATATGCATGTTTTCAAATGACATGATATTATACATGGAAAAACCTAAACACTTCACCAAAAAGCTGTTAGAACCGAAAAGCTAGTTTGGTCAGCGCTGCGGCTTACTAGGCTAATCTTCCGCCTGCGGTGCAGGCACCCCGGGTTCTAGTCCCGGTTGGGGCACCGGATTCTGTCCCAGTTGCTCCTCCTCCAGTCCAGCTCTCTGCTGTGGCCTGGAAGGGCAGTGGAGGATGGCCAAGTCCTTGGGCCCTGCACCCCATGGGAGACCAGGAGGAAGCACCTGGCTCCTGGCTTTGGATTGGCACAGCGCCGGCCATAGAAGCCATTTGGGGAGTGAACCAACAGAAGGTTGGTTCCTTTCTCTCTGTCTCTCTCTCTCACTGTCTAACTCTGTCAAAAAAAGAAAAGAAAAGAAAAAAGAAAAGCTAATTTAGTAGAGTTGCAAGTTACAAAATCAACATACAAAAAATAGCAGCATTTTTATGTACCAATAATGATCTCACTGAGAGAGAAATCAAGAAATAAATCCAATTCACAATAGCTACCAAAAAATCAAATACATAGGAATAAATTTAACCCAGGAAGGGAAAGATCTCTACAATGAAAATTATAAAACATTGATGAAAAGAAATCATCAAGGACATCATAAAGATTTCATGAAGAAACCAAGAATTCATACTATTAAAAAAAACTATACTACCTAAAACAATCTACAGATTCAATGTAATCCCTTTCAAAACACCAATGACATTCTGTATATAATTATTAAAAATAATCCTAAAATTTATATGGAATTACAAAAGACTCAGAATAGCCAAAGTGATACAAACCAAAAAAAAAAAAAAAAAAAAAAAAACAACAACAACAACAACAAAAATCAAGCTGGAGACACCACAATACCTAATTTCAAAGCATATTACAAAGCTACAGTAATTGAAGCAACATGGTGCTGGCATAAAAACCAATACCTAAGCCGGCGCCATGGCTCAATAGGCTAATCCTCCGCCTGTGGCGCCCGCACCCCGGGTTCTAGTCCCGGCTGGGGCACCGGATTCTGTCCCAGTTGCTCCTCTTCCAGTCCAGCTCTCTGCTGTGGCCCGGGAAGGCAGTGGAGGATGGCCCAAATGCTTGGGCCCTGCACCCCATGGGAGACCAGGGGAAGCACCTGGCTCCTGGCTTTGGATCAGCATGGTGCGCCGGCCGCAGTGACCATTGGGGGGTGAACCAACAGAAAAGGAAGACCTTTCTCTCTGTCTCTCTCACTGTCCACTCTGCCTGTCCAAAACAAACAAACAAAACAGAGAGCCCAGAAATTACTTCACATACGTACAGCCAACTAATACTAGTTTGGTAAAGATGCCAAGAACACACACTGGAGAAAGGAAAGTCTTTTTAAGAAATGTTGTTGGCGGAGCTGGTGCTGTGGCTCAGCGGGTTAATGCCCTGGCCTGCAAAGCAGACATCCCATATGAGTGCCGGTTCTAGTCCCGGCTGCTCCTCTTCTGATCCTGCTCTCTGCTATGGCCCCTGTACCCACGTGGGAGACCCAGAAGAGGCTCCTGGCTCCTGACTTCGGATCAGCACAGCTCCAGCCATTGCAGTCATCTGGGGAGTAAACCAGCAGATAGAAGACCTCTCTCTCTGTCTCTACCTCTCTCTGTAACTCTGTCTTTCAAATAAATAAAATAAATCTTTTTAGAAAAAAAGAAAGAAAAAAATTATGCTGGCAAACTGGATTATATGTAGAAGAATGAAATTAGATCCCTGTCTCTCTCCATATACAAAAAACAACTCAATATGGATCAAACACCTACATGTAAGACCTGAAACTATGAAGTTTCTAGAAGAAAACATAGGAGAAACACTTCAAGCTAATGGTGCAGGTGAATATTTCTTGTCTATGATCTCAAAAGCGCAGGCACTTTACCAAGCTCAGAAGCTTTCTGCAAAAATCAAAACAAACAGAAGGAAGAAATCAATAAAGCTTAGAGTAAAAATAGAGATTGAGAAAATCAATAAAACCAAAATTGATCCTTTGAAAAGAACAAAACTGTAGCTCGGCTAGTACAAAAAAAAAAAGAGAGAGAGAGAGAGAGAGAAAACTTAAATTATTGAACTCAAGGATGGGACAATCAGAGAGAATACCACTGCTCTCATAGAAACAAAAATGATTAGAAAACAAATCTATGAACAAGTATATGCCAGGCCTCATTATAAAATGAGACAAAGACATCACAAAGAAAACTTAGACAAATACTGCTCATAAGTATAGGTACAAAAATGTGGAAAAAAAATTAGTAAAAAGATCAACAACATAGAAAAATGATACACTATGACCAAATCTGGCGGATTTATCCCAGGAATACAAGCCTGTGTCAACATGCAGAAATCAATGCAGCATGCCACATTCACTGAACAAAGAACATCATCAAGTCAACAAACACAGAACATGCAACCGGCCAAATTTATCTCACTTTCATGATACAAATGCTTGTCTAATTAGGAACAGAAGGGGCTTCCTCAGCCTTAAAAAGGACATCTATGAAAAACTCAGGTAATTACCATCTTCATCAACTATCTTGTCTGCTTTCTCTTGATTTATTTTGTTGCTTTTGTTCCAGCCTCTCAGATTGGCTTAGCCAATTTTTTTTCAAATTCTCACATTTATATGCTAAAGCATTGATAGCAATTGATTTATAACTACTCATTATAAACATGTTGATGTTTTGAGCTATAAGTGGCTATGATCCTTAGGGGTAAGAGAGAGGGAGAGAGGGAGAGAGGGAAACAGGGAGAGGGAGAGGGGGAGGGGCGGGGGGGGGGGGGAGATTCCACAGCAGGGCTCTGAGAAACCATGGCCTTTCAATCTCCATGGCTGGGTACCCAAGCACTGACTGTCCTACTCACTAGGCTGATTTTGGGTGCACCAGAACCCTGCCCAGGCTTGAGCCCTGGGGAAACTAAATTAGAGGTATGGATTCAACCCCTCCCAGCAGAGGGAGGTCCACTCCCAGGATATAACTTCAGCCCAGCCCAGGACTCTCCTACCGACCCTCTGCAACAGCATGAAGCCCAAATGGACCCACTTTTCTCTGTGGCTCCTTGTCTTTTCCATGCTCCTCCACACACTTGCTGGGAACCTATTTCCTGAACCACTCAGGAGTCAACTGTGTGAAAGTGGGCATCTTGGAGGTAAGGCAAAAAAGACGGGGAAGCCAGGAGGAAACTGAAGGAGAAGGAAGTCTAGGCGGCCTGGGGTATGAGTGCCAACCAGCAGGATCAAGTCCTCCCTGTATCTGAAAACACAGGACTCGAGGGCTGATTAAATTACACTTGATCTTAGCCAGAAGGTTCAGAAGTTATATCATCTGATTAAATTGATTTCCCTCTATGGGTTGGAGGAGAAGGAAGACAGAAGGTAGAATCAACCTAACTTTTTCCTAGGGAATTTCAGTAAAAGAGGAATAGGGACTATGAAAATTGGACTGATGGCTGGGATATCCCAGGAAGTCCTTTGTTGTTTGTGTGTGTATATTTATTACAAGAGTTTCAATTCTATTCAGCATTGATGTACAGGAGCACTGTGTTAAATTCAACTGATACACAGACGCAGAGGTTTTTGGTGGCATGCTTAGAACACTCTCATTCTACTTGTTTAAATTAAGTTGCTCTTGATTCAAATTATAGTGGGCATGTATAAAATACTCAGAGTACAAAGGAGAAACTCCCTAGGCAGGCACTGTGGCATGGTAGGCTAAGCCTCTGCCTACAGTGCCAGCATCCTATATGGGTGCCAGTTCCTGTCCCGGCTGCTCCACTTCTGATCCAGCTCTCCACAGATGACCTGGGAAGGCAATGGAAGATAGCCCAAGTGCTTGAGCCCCTGCCCCCACATGGGAGACCCAGAGAAAGTTCCTGGCTCCTGGTTTCGGATGGGCCCAGCTCCCGCCATTGTGGCAATGTGGGGAGTGAACCAGTGGATGGAAGACCTCTCTCCATGTCTTTCCCTCTCTCTGTCTGTAACCCTGCCTCTCAAATAAATAAATATTAAGAGAAACACTCAAATGTAGATAAGAATGGTAGCTCAACTTAAAGAATGACATTAGCCAAGTATCATTATCTTCTTAGAATTATGCCTATGAAATACATGAGATCTGTTCTTTTTATATTAATAATTTAAAAAATGACTGACATTAACTCCTTTATCTCCAACGTGGTCATCATGGCTCCTGCTCTAAACACCCACCTCCCTGATCTCAGAACGGCCAGGTGAGTCTGGATGCACAAAGTGGGGAGTGGGGCTGTATGGGAATGGACAGACTTTGATGGCGAAAAAGAAGATGCACCAGATCAAGCACTTTAAGTCTCTACTTCAGGCGTAGATAGAGTAAAGGATCCTTTCAGTAGGCACGTGCAGCCTAGAGACTGATGGGTCGGAGAGTGGAAGTAGGGGCTCCGCGATGTGTGTCCTTGGGGGAGCAGATGAGATGTCCGTTTCCAGGGTCCTAGGAAGCGTGTAAAGGGTCAGGAGACGGGTAGGTTGGACATGAAGAAGGATTCCTGTCAGCAGCGGAGGACACCTCAGATCTTTCTTGCTACCAACTCCAAGGTTGCAGAGCTACCTCACTGTCCTTCCCCAGCTACTTCCGTACATCATGAACCCAGGCTATGGTCTAGAATCATCACCCTGTATCACGTATACAGAGAAATGTATGCTCAAGAAACTCCGACTGTTCCCCAGTGTTAAAACCAGGTGGACTTACATGGGTTGATGAGCATTAGTGGTCAGTCCATGAGGGAACAACACCAACAAGGTGGCAAAGACCTGACTCTGGGATTTCTACGCACAGAGTACTGCAACTACCCAGTGAAGAAGGGCAACTGTAACTTAGTCCTGACCAGATTCTACTACAACACGCTCACGTTCTTGTGTGAGCCCTTCATCTTTTCTGGCTGTAATGGCAACAGAAACAACTTCCATCAAAAGTATATCTGTGAAAAATATTGTCTTCCTGAGAGGTAAGTCTTTTGGTACCTTGCCCTGTCCCCAGTGACAATACTAGGGATCATCGTTTTTCAGGAAAAATCAAGTGAGGCCAAGGGAAAGTAGGCAAGAAATCAATTATACCTGGGTTGGGGGTAAATGACAGAGATAAATTTCACTGTCCTAGGTCACTTAGTCCAACAACATTCTTGAAACTGTGAAAACTGAAGCACAGAGAAGCTAATGATTTGTCTAAGCTAACTCAGAAAAGAGACAGGGATCCAGAGCCCCGACTCTCCTCCTAGGGCCTCACACCACCAGGATGGCCTCAGGTCTTTGAGAGCCTGTCCAACACATCACTGTTTCACAGCAGGAGAAGCAGGGATCATGGTTCACCACCTGTAGTCAACGGCTAAGCAATAGTTTTCCACTCCAGAGCAGAGATAGAACTTGATTTGCATATCCCGAGTCCAGCACTCGATTGGCTTACTAATAATTTATGGCTAGAAGCATGAGTCAGCATGAAAGACAGCAGTGAAATTCTACAGAGATGCTAAGTTCCCATTGATATGTGGTCTTCAACCATAACGATGACTATAATAATCACTAAATTTATTTACCTCATAGGGACAGAGGACAAGGAAGAATAGAAGCTTAAGATGACAGAAGCTGTCAAAGAAAAAAAGATGACAGAAGAAAAAAGGAATATTCCTCATGAAAAATTATGCCAAAATTGTTCTGGGTAAATAAATTGAATTATGTCTGGGAGTTTCCTGAATTCAAAATTCTTGCTCATTTCTTTGCCCAGCTTTGCCTTTCAGACTGATTAGATATATAAGACTTTTACTGGTCCGAATTCATTCACCACTCCCCACAGATTCTTCCAACACAAACTACAGATGACCTATCTCCAGGCACAACCTACCCTTGTAATGAGTCAATGTGTAAGAAGGCAGTCATTCTTGAGAGCTCCTTGGCATGACTTGCCAAAACTGAGTTGGTTTCTGCATTTTGTCACTGACCCCAGTGGATTTCCATGTAGGTGCAACTAAAAGAATCATTAAACTTGTTTATCTGCCACAAGTCAACAGGCATTCAACCTGCAACAACACCCACATTCTAGGGTGTGTCTCTGGCACCCCAGGTACCAGCAATATGGAAGTTAAGACTTTACAGCTGTGAGCTACAGTCTTGAACCAAAATAAACCTCCATTGTCAGAGCACAGAGGGTCGCACCCCTCTGCTCTGACTGCTCTCTTCATAACCTTGCCAAGAACCCTCACAAGCAAATCCATTAATATAAGCAGCTCACGTCAGTATTCTGAGAACCATAAAAAAATAAAAGTAACCATAGTGCAAGGTGAATCCACTTGTGGGTATTCTAGCTCACTCTCAACACTAGCAATCCAGGATTAAGGGCACAAACCTAGAGACGTCTTGGGAATTAGCAGAAAGCCTAGGTTAGAGGTGTCACTAGAGCCCCTCTCCCAGGAATTACTACTATACAAAAGAAAAAAAAGGAAAAGGATAGAAATAAGAAAAGTTGGGTAATCTCTTGTTATTGGGGCAATGTCTAGGATCCTGACCATGATGTATCCAAACAAAACTTTGTCCCAAAGCCCAGCATCACAGTACCTGGTGCCCATTTACAGATTCTGAGGATCCTCTCCCCTTGATACATGGTGAAACACAATATTACATAAACAAGAGTCAAGTGAAATTTATTTGAAAAGTCTTTCAAAACTATGTTCTAGAGCAAAGAATTACTATAAGTAAAATACTCTCTAGAGACAAAAAATTCAAGACCCAAAGTCCATCATAGCTTCAAGTTTTCATATTTCTCTGAAATTACTCAGTTCGCTTCTCCCTTCATTCTAAAATCTGCCTGTAAGGAAAAGGTGTACCCATAGGGCTAAAGGAAAAGTTTCACAACTACCCACAAAGAACAGTAAAAAGACAGAAGTTTGGGGCCAGCATTGTGGTGCAGTGGGGTAAGCCACCGGCCACAGTGCTGGCATCCCATATGGGCCCAGGTTTGAGTGCCGGCTACTGGCCTGGGAAAAGCAGCAAAGGGCCACTCACATGCTTAGGCCCTGTCTCTCCCTATCTCACTTAAGTTTTTTTGTTAAAAGATTTTATTTATTTACTTGAAAGTCAGAATTACAGAGAAGGAGAGAGAGAGAGAGAGAGTGAGAGTCTTCCATCTGCTGGTTCACTCCCTAAATGGCTGCAACAGCCAGAGCTAAGCCATTCCGGAGCCAGGAGTTCTTCCGGTCCCCAATGCAGGTGCAGGGGCCCATCTTCTGCTGCTTTCCCAGGGACTCAAATCAGCAGCAAAATGAGATGCCAGCATAGCAGACAGTGGCTTTAGCCACTACGCCTCAGTGCCGGCCCCCAAGTGAGACATTTTGAGGGGACACACCACAGGTAGAATGAAAGGACTGCAGCCTGACTCTGATTTCTTCCCCTGAATCATAATCCAATCACTAGAAAAACTCAAAGGGGAAAACTCCATTTAAATAAGAGAAATTAAAAGTAGTTTAAGAATGATTCCAGGGGCCAGAGTTCGGCATAGCAGGTAACGCTGCTGCCTATGGCACCAGCATCCCATATGGGTGCCAGTTCGTATCCCAGCTGTTTGATTTCTAATCCAGCTCCCTGCTAATGACCTAAGAAAAGCATCAGAAGATGGCTCAAGTCCTTGAGCCCCTGCACCCACGTGGGAGATTTGGATGAAGTTCCTGGCTCCTGGCTTCAGTCTAGCCCAGTTCTGGCCTTTATAGCCATCTGGGGCATGAACTAACAGATGGAAGAGTCTCTCTCTCTCTCTCTCTCCCTCTCCCTCTCCCTCTCCCTCCCTCACTCTCTCATTTTCAAATAAATAAATAAAATCTTAAAAAAAATAGGGGCAGGGGGCAGCACTGTGGCATAGTGGGCTAAGCCTCCACCTGTGGTACCAGCATCCCATATGGGCACTGGTTCTAGTACTGGTTGCTTCTCTTCCTATCAAGCTCTCTGCCATGGCCTGGGAAAGCAGCAGAAGATGGTCCAAGTGCTTGGGCCCCTGCATGCACTTCTGGGGAGACCCAGAAGAAGCTCCTGGCTCCTGGCTTCGAATCAGCACAGCTCCAGCCATTGTGGCCAACTAGGGAATGAACCAGCAGATGGAAGACCCCTCTCTCTGCCTCTCCTTTTCTCTCTGTGTAACTCTGACTTTCAAGTAAATAAATAAATCTTTAAAAAAAAAAGGTTCTGATCTCTTCCTCATCCAACACTCCCAGTCTATCTCCTAAAACAGAAGAGATGAGAAAACCTCCAGCCCTTCCCAAGTCTGGCCTGCAGTGGGCTTCCTCATCAGATTCATCCATGATCTGATCACTTCTGGACTTTTATAATTCTACCCACTAGTCCCAGAATAACTGTCCTCAAGTCCATTTCTACCAAGAGGCTTGATCAAGAACACATAGTGCTTATAGCTGAACATTCCAATTCCACCCAGTATTACTACCATTCGCTATACCATGATCTTGTCTCAACTTGTGGGTATCATGGATTTTGAAAGTGAAAAGTGATCTCAAAGATCATCTGGTCCAAGCCTGACCTATTAATACATCTTGGAACTAAGGGTCTGAAATGTGAGATGACTTGAGATATATCTCATAATGCCTCATAGTCTTCCTTATGGCTTTTAGTACGCTAACCCTCAACTGGAAAGTTTCTTCCACGCACAATGGAATATCCTCTACTTTTGCTTTTTTTTAAGATTTATTTATTTATTTGAAAATCAGAGTTACACAGAGAGAGGAGAGGCAGAGAGAGAGAGAGGTCTTCCATCTGATGGTTCACTCCCCAATTGGCTGCAACAGCTGGAGCTGCACCGATCCGAAGCCGGGAGCCAGGAGCCAGGAGCTTCTTCCGGGTCTCCCACACAGGTGCAGGGGCCCAAGGACTTGGGCCATCCTCTACTGCTTTCCCAGGCCATAGCAGAGAGCTGGATCGGAAGTAGAGCAGCCAGGGCTTGAACTGGTGCCCATATGGGATGCCAGTGCCTCAGGCCAGGGCATATAACCTGCTGCACCATAGCTCCGGCCCCACATCCCCTACTTTTGATTCATTTAACGTACAAAGTAAGCACCTATACGAGCCAGGAGTGGAAAGAATCAGCCTGCATGGGATTGGCATCTGAAGATGGGCAGAAACTCCTTTAATGGCCACTCAAGTATGTGAAGACAAACGCTGGGAACCTGCTCTACAAGAAAGGCACTCAGTGTTATTAGCAGGTGGAAGACATGGGTTTGCTCTGTCCACAGACTGAGCAAGTCCTTTCTCGGGGAAGTGATCACTGAGCTGACATCTGAAGGGTAAGCAGGCAGAAGGAAGATAAGTATTGCCCTAAGAAGGAAAAACAGTGCAAACTTGAGGGGGCACAGAGCATGACATTGCCAAAGAACTGAATGTGCCCCATAGGACTGGGGATGCAGAAGAGATGAGCAGGATCGAGGGCACCACGGCTTTGTGTGCTGTGCTGGAGAACAACAGAGGCCTTCAAAATGCAGGGCAAAGTCTTTAAAAGAACAGTTGGTGGGGGCAGTGCTGTGGTGGAGCGGGTAAAGCCATCGCTTGCAGTGCTGGCATCCCATATGGACACTGGTTCGATTCCCAGCTGCTCCTCTTCCAATCCAGCTCTCTGCTGTGGCCTGGGAAAGCAGTAGAGGATGGCTCAAGTCCTTGGGCCCCTGCAACCACGTGGGAGACCCAAAGGAAGCTCCTGGCTCCTGGCTTCGGATTGGCACAGCTCCAGCCACTACAGCCAGTTGGGGAATGAACCAGTGGATGGAAGATCCTCCATCTCCCCCTCCCTCCCTCCTCCCCTTCCTCCTTCCCCCCATCCCATCCTCTGCCTCTCTGTAACTCTGCCTTTCAAATAAATAAATAAATCCTTTTTAAAATAAAATAAAAGATCAGTTGGGGAACTTGGGTTCTGACAACAGAATAATAGCTTGTGTCAGGCTAAGTATTCCACAGATAGAAATTACAACATCTCAACAGAATGTAAAAAGTACTTGAAAAGAAACAAGATAGGATTTAAACCTGAACAGAGAGACAGCACACACTGGGAGAGAGGCACATCCGCGTGACTCCTGCGCTGAGGACACCGCTGAACCCCACCTGCACGTGCCATGAGACGCGCGGGCTGCAGCCCTGAGCCTTGAGAAGCAGAGAGGATGTCTAGGGGAGACGGTCAATGTGGCCCAGCTCCTTCCTCATTGTGGCTACTCTCTAGTGCCTCAAGACAGTTACTTTTCACATTTTATTGAGATGTTATAACGTTTATCTGTGGAATGCCTAGTGTGATATAAGCTATTATGTCAAACCATATTACCAAAGAGAGTATCAGAAAAGGGTGGGGTGGGTGGGACAGGTACTATGGCATAGCAAGTTAAGCTGCTGCTTACAGTACCAGGATCCTGTATCAGAGTGCTGGTTGGAGTCCCAGCTATTCTGCTTTCCAATCCAGCTTCCTGCTACCGGCCTGGCAAAGCAGAAGATGGTCCAAGTGCTTGGATCCCTGCCATCTACAAGGGAGACCAATATGGAGTTCCTGGCTCTGGCTTTACTCTGTCCCAGACCTGGTTGCTGCTGCCATCTGGGGAGTGAACCCATAGACAGAAGATCTCTCCTCTCTCCTCCCTCCTTTCAAGTAAATAATCTTTAACAGAAAAATAAAAGAAAATGGAAGGGAGTATTTAAAATAAGTGGAGTGTGAAAGAAAGGTATGAGCCCAGAGAGTGGAAGAGCCAAACAGTGAGCAAGGGGAGAGAGATGAGGGCAGGGACCCTGGGCGACTGCTCTTTGTAGCTTCAGCATGCAGAGCCCACGGGCGTCCCATCAGGAACCGTCAAATGAAAGAACAAGAATGCATACAGATATAAAACGGGCTGGTCAAATGTCTCAGGGCACACACTGGAAGGAAAAGAGGAGATTCAGTAAGAGAAAAGATTCAAAAATAATGGAAATTAAGTCCAGTTTGAACATTTTTAGATACTTACTCTGTAGCAGTTACTGTGTTACATACGGGTTAGTTACAAAGGTAATAGAAAAAATAAAGGAAACAAGCATTTTATGGGATATTAGGAGTATATAGTTATATATTAGTTTATTTTTTTAAAGGTTTATTTTATTTATTTGAAAGACAGAGTTACAGAGAGAGGCAGAGACAGAGAGAGAGGTCTTTCATCCGCTGGTTCACTCCCCAAATGGCTGCAACAGCTGGAGCTACACCCATCCGAAGCCAGGAGTCAGGAGCCTCCTCCAGGTTTCCCAGGCAGGTGCAGAGGCCCAAGTACTTGGGCCATTCTCCACCATTCTCCCAGGTCACAGCAGAGAGCTGCATCGGAAGTAGAGCAGACAGGACCAAAACAAGCGCCCACATGGGATGCCGGCACTTCAGGCCAGGGCTTTAACCGGCTGTGCCACAGTGCTGGCCCCATATTAGTTTATTTTTTTAAAAAGATTTATTTATTTACTTGAAAGTCACAGTTACGGAGAGAGGAGAGGCAGAGAGAGAGAGGTCTTCCATCTGCTGGTTCACTCCCTAGATGGCTGCAACCGCTGAAGCTGCGCTGATCCGAAGCCAGGAGCCAGGAGCTTCTTCTGGGTCTCCCACACAGGTGTAGGGACCCAAGGACTTGGGCCATCTTCCACTGCTTTCCCAGGCCATAGCAGAGAGCTGGCTGGGAAGTGGAGTAGCCGGGACTCAAACCGGTGCCCATATGGGATGCTGGCACTGCAGGCGGCGGCTTTACTCACTATGCCACAGCTCTGGCCCCTATATATTAGTTTAAAAAGAAAACCCTTTTGAAGGACAATTTGGCTATAATTATCCAGTTTTTTCCTTTCGCTGGGCTTCTAGAATGTCATTGTTTCTCCTGCCTGGAAGTGGTCTGTGACTTGGGTTTTTGCTGCCCTCTAGTGGTACTGAGAATAAAGCACTGGTTCTGAGAATAAAACCAAGAATCTTTTCCACTTTCACCTGGGCTTCGGGCACACATGGGGATTTCTATACCCAAGGAAAGGGGTGAAGAAAGGAGGAGCTGCAAGACCCACTGATGCTGGTCAAGGGAAGGTCTGTCAGTCCACGCTTGAGGGTCAGCAAGTGTCAGCCCCAGAAATCCCTGCCCTTTGTGTGAAAGCTGAGGATCAGAGACAGGGAGGAGGGCGCCCTTCCAACCTGGTCAGAGGCTGATTTTAGGCTAGGAGGCTGGGCAGTAGGATCAGGACCAGCAGTGAGGCTGGAATGCACTTAAGCCCAGAGGAAAGAGAGGTATAAGGAAAGCTGCCCAGGAAAGCCTAGAGGAAGGGGAGAACCAGAATTTGGCCCCATCTCAGCCCTTGACCTCCAGTTCCAACACAACCCCAAGTTCAAAGTCAGCCTTTCAGTGCTCGCTCCCTTTCTCTCTCCCTCTCTCCTTTTCTTCTCTCTCTCTCTCCTCTTCCTCCTCCTTGTCTTCCCCTCCACCTCCCTCTCTTCTCTTTCTCCCTCCTCTCCCTCTTCCCTCTTCTCTCCTCTTCTCCTCCTCTCCCCTCTCTCCTGTCTCTCAACACTGCCACCTGTAGGTAAGGCAGCAAGCTTCCACCTAAGGGTAGGCTGCCCCAGACTGGAAGAGCCTCTCCTACTGCTCAGCCTGAGCTGCAACTGGAACTCACCCTCCCTCTCCAGTCACAGAAAATCATCCTGCAGTATTTGAAGATTCCCAAACTGTTAGTTTTCATTGAAAGGTCTCCCATACTGCCTTTATAAAACTATGTACATGTATTTTTGTGATTTTTTTTTTTTTTTTTTTGGTAAGCAGTAAAATTATAAGCAAGGGATGGGTGGTTGGTGCAGCAGTTAAGTTGCCACTTGATATGCCTGCACTCCGTACCAGAGTGCCTGGTTCAAGTTCCAGCTTCCTACTAATGTACACCCTGGAGGAGACAGACGACAACTCAAGTATGGAAACCTCAATTGAGCTCAGGGTGTCTAGCTTCAATCAGATCCGGCCCTGACTGTTGAGGACAGCCGAATAGTGAACCAATGGATGGAAGATTTCTCTGTCTCTCTCTTTTTCTGTCTTCCAGAGAAAAAAAAATGAAAATAAAGGTTTTAAAATGATAAGCAAAGCAGTGGGACCTGACAAGCCAGCCCACCACCGTGATACTAGCCCTTCCAGATTCCCTTGCAACATGAGCCTGGAGCTATAATTGTCCCTGGGATGGCCAGGGTGAGGCTCCTGTCTGCCACTCTTTGGAATCAGGCAACACTGACATATGTCTACTCCAAAAGATGAGTGTTCTGAGGCCAGCAGGAACCAGAATCTCATGTCAATGTGAAAACATAGCCAGAAATAGGGTTGGTTTGTTTGTTTCATTTCAAAGGTATACCTCACCTTTTTCCATTAAAGTTGGTTATTATCAAAGCATTTTTGTGATAGTTAAGGTTGAGTACTGGTATCTACATTTTTCTTGCTTTAAAAGCTCTGACTATTCAGCAACTTTTTTAAAAAAGTTATTTTAATTTATTTGAAACACAGAGTGACAGAGAGAGACAGGGAGGCACAGAGAATGAGACCTTCCATCTGCTGGTTTACTCCCCAAATGGCTGCAGCTGGGCCAGGCCAAAGCTAAGAGCCTGGAACTCCAACTGCGCTTCTCCCACGTGGGTGGAAGGGGCCCAAGCACTGCTTTACCAGACACATTAGCAGGGAGCCAGACTGGAAATGGAGCAGCTGGGGCTTGAACCGGCCTCTGATGGGCAGTTTAATGTGCTGCACCACAACACCAGCCCCTGCTGACTCAGCAAATTTGATCCAGCTTTCAAATCCATATGCCCTTTGAGGAATATGATACATGCAGTTTATTAACTACCTACTCAAAAGGTATTCCCTCCTTCTCCCTTACTAATAGAAACTCAATGTTTATGTCCAGGCAGGTCCCTCCCCTCGCCCCAGGCATGAAGTCTTATTAACGAAGACACTCCTGCTTGCCCATTCCCCTCTAAAGACGTTTGCTTTCCAGCCTCCCCGTGGCAACCTCTGAGGCAGAAGCTGCAGGCACCGTGAGGTAAGCAGCCCAGGTCAAAAGCCAGCACACTAAGGATGCTGGGGAAGGAAGGAAGGAGCCCGGGCACCAGTATCACAGATACTGGTGCTGGAAATGGATACAGTTACTATGGCAACTGTATACTGTGTCCCTCTGTACCCCAACAGGCACTGTAACTAAGTCTTTGTATCTAAGCCACTGTTGGTTGGATTTCCTATTTCGGACGACCCAAAGAATTCTTAATTAATTCACTAAGGAGCTCCAATCATTCTTTCATTCATTCAAAAACATTCACTGAGCGCTTTTTTTAATTGAGGGAGAAAGTACGGGTTCTACTTAAGAAATTAGAATTCTACTACAAAGAACTATCCAGATTTATCTGCAAAAATAGACTGTTATATATACGTACAAGAACATTGTTTAATGAAACGACTAAATACATTAATCATTTTGTGGAATTTTATTAAAAGAATATATATGATGACACGAAAGATTTCAAGGTATGACATTATCCACTTTGTACACATAAAAAAAGAAAAATTTTTAAAGGTTTATTTATTTGAAAGGCAGAGTTACAAAGAGGCAGAGAGAGAGAGAGAGAGAGAGAGAGAGAAAGAGGTCTTCCATCCGCTGGTTCACTCCCCAATTGGCCACAACAGCCAGAACTGCACCGATCCGAAGCCAGGAGCCAGGAGCTTCTTTTCCAGGTCTCCTATGCGGATGCAGGGGCCAAGTCTGGAAGAAGCTCCTGGCTCCTGGCTTCGGATCAGCGCAGCTACAGCCGTTGCGGCCAACTGGGTAGTGAACCTGTGGATGGAAGACTCTCTCTCTCTCTCTCTCTCTCTCTCTCTCTCTTTCTCTCTCTCTCAGCCTCTCTGTAACTCTGCCTTTCACATAAATAAACAAATCTTTAAAAAAAAAAAAAAAGAAAGAAAATATTCAAGCAACTACAATAAACCAGCTACCCAACCCTATTCTGCCTCCAAACCACAGTCTCCAATAAAAGAAAGGTCGACAGGGCCCAAAACAAGGACTGAGCCCCCCTCTCCCCTGGACTTGAGACAGACATCCACGGAGAGTCATCCTAGGTTTAGCTTCTACCCAAGTCTCCCACAGCCACACCCAACCAACACCCACGTTCTGTGTTCTCCGAGAGAATGCATCGGCCATCCTTCCTCAATGTCATTCTCGCAATCTCACAGCCACACTCAGAACCCCTCGCTCTCCCCTGAGCTCTCATCGGAGCCCCCAGACAGCATACACAAGAGGGTCAGTAGCAGTCTTTCCTGGGGAAGAGAAGCACCACACGGCCTCCGCCTAACCACAGGGCTAGTCCCTGTTCTCCAGGCAGCAGCAGCAAGGGGAGCAGGGCAAGGAGGGCCAGGAGTGCCCTGGGATGACGACAAGCCCCAAGATGGCACCTCCTCCCAGCTGCCAGGCCACGCCCCCTAGAGTCAGCGAAAGCTCTGGACAAATCAGGACCACTAGGGCGCCAGGACCTCTGAAAGTAGAAGAAATACCAGGGCACAGCTGGGCCCTCCTGGTTCCAGCTACCTCACCTGGTTTTCTGCTCCACCACAGAGAGCCTTGGCACATGTTACTCTCAAAAGCCTTAAATGGCTCCCACTTCCTGGACAACCCAATCCAAACTGGCATTGAAGACTCACTCAGATATCAATCTTGCATCTCCTCTTGCAAAAACAGAAGCTACAGCTGTTCCGTCACCCACCCCTCACCTACCCCCTCATCACGTCACATTCACTCCCACCCCTGTGCCCTTGCTAATGATCACCAGATTGCCAGCTTGCACGTCTCCGGATGCTAGCCCCACTTTGTCACATCTGCCAAGCCTTCAGGGCCTAGATCAAATCACACTTCTACCACGAAGCCCTTCCCCGGGAGCCATACCCACTCTGAACACTATGAGCCCACACTGTACACAAAGGTTCTGTCTGCGACGTAGGATCTTTCCCTCCAGTGAGATTCTTCTTGGCCTTCAAAAGTTCCCTTCCTGGCATCTAAGCCAGCGTTGTACACACAGCAGCTGAGTCCATGGTTGATGCCCACGGACTGGACTCACCTGATTCAGAATCAGACCTGACTGTCCAGTTGGGGTTCACGGTCAGGTCGCAGCACTCCTGGGACACAGAAGCGGCCACAGCCTGACTTGCAGCACTTCTCCCCAGCTGGACAGTTCTCATCCACCACGCAGTTGACGATGCACAGGCCCACCAGAATGTTCGGACAAACACCACTTCGTCCTGTGGGGAAAAAGGAAGGTGGAAAAAAGACAGGATGCCAGCTCTGCTGTCTACAGGTTCCCGTCTAGAACCCAGACCCTGGAGCCCGGGGTCAATCAACCCGTGACCCAAACTAAATCAAAACCAAACTCTCTGGGAAATTGGGAGGCTGCAGGGTATCTAGAAATCTGTAAGGACTCAAGGAATCTCTGAGCCAAGAGTCTTCTCGTGGTGTCCCAGAGGGAGTCTCCTAGAAGTGACTCGGGAGTTGATAGCTCTGCAGGTGTGGAGACAAAGATGGCAAGCCCCCCAGACCACCACCTCTCCTCCTGCACTTTAGCCTTGTCACTCCTCAGGGAGGCCTTCTCAGCCACCCTGGATGAATTATAGTGCCCCTGCCTTGTGCACCCACAGCATTCTCCATGAAACTTTATTACAATTCCTTATTTATCTATTAATCTTCCCTGATAGGCTGTAAGCTCTACATTAACGAGTCTATCCCCAGTGCCTCGAGCTTTGCCTGGGACCCTAAAGAGACTAAGACAACATCTGCATCAAGGATTTTGAAAGGGAGCTGCCCAGTGCCTGGCACAAAAGGAACACTCAAAAGCATACTCTTTGGGGCCGGCGCTGTGGCACAGCGGGTTAACGTCCTGGCCTGAAGCGCCAGCATCCCATATGGGCACCAGTTCTGGTCCTGGCTGCTCCTCTTCCGATCCAGCTCTCTGCTGTGGCCTGGGATGGCAGTAGAAGACTGCCCAAGTCCTTGGGCCCCTGCACCCATGTGGGAAACCCAGAAGAAGCTCCTGGCTCCTGGCTTCGGATCGGCACAGCTCCGGCCATTGCGGCCATCTGGGGAGTGAAACAGCAGATGGAAGACCTCTCTCTCTGTCTCTACCTCTCTCTGTAACTCTGTCTTTCAAATAAATAAAATAAATCTGTTAAAAAAAAACATACTATTTAAAAAATATTGAAGAAACAAAGGAATAACAATCAAAATGTTTTTATTTATTGTATATATACTCATATACAAGGGTACTTCAAAAAGTTCATGGAAAATGGAATTAGAAAATAAGGTTATCTTGCTGTAAAAAAAATGTTGAAATCTATACAAAGTTGCCTTTAAAAGTTTAAAAAAAATGCCTATTGTAAAAAAAGCCATGAATGGACTTCAATATTTCTGCATCAAAATAAACATTGTTTTGCAAATGTTTTTATTTTCATTTACTTAAAAGGCAGAACAACAGAGAAATTCCCAAAACAGCTAGAGGTAGGCCTGGATGAAGCAGGAAACTGGAACTCCATCTGGGTCTTCCATGTGGGTAGCAGGGACCCCATATCTGAGCCATCATCTCCTCCCAGGAGGCATGAGCAGGAAGCTGGACGGATCAGAAGCAGTACAGCCAAGACTCCCAGCAGTGGGCACTCCAGTATGGGAGGTAGGTGTCCCAGGCAGTAGCTTAATTCACTGTGCCATAACTCCCACCCCAGCCTATCTTGTTCTTGTGACTTTTATTTTCTTATCTTCATTTTTATTTGAAAGGCAGAAAGTCAGAGATCTTCCATTTGCTGGTTCATGCTCCAAAAACCCATAACAGCCAGGGTTACGCCAGGCTGAAGTCAGGAGCACAGAACTCCAGCCAGGTCTCCCCCGTAGGTGGCACATAGGGACCTGTGTACCTAAGCTATCATCTGCTGCCTCTCGGGGTGCACATTAGCAGGAAGCTGGAACTGGGAGTGGAGTTGGGACTAAAGCCAGGCCCTGGGATGAGGCATGTGGCCCTTCCAAGTGGTGTCTGAACCACTAAGTCAAACACTCACCCTAAACCCTTTTCAATCCATTTTGCTGCAAACTTTGGGAAGGACCCTCATAAGTTGCTTCCAACTAAGATTTCACCTGAGATGGAGGAAAGCTTCGTACTAAAAATTAGGTCTGAATGCCAGTGACCTTGGGAAACTCCCTCATTTGACAGATGAAGAAACGTGGGCTCAAAAAGAGGGGTTTATTGTGTGGGAGACCGGGAAGACGCACAGCTGCGGGCACTGCAGCCACCTGGGGAGTGAACCAGCGGATGAAGATGGCACTCTGCTCGCTCGCGCTGTCTCCCTCTCTGTCTCTGTCTCTTTCTCTCTGCCTCTCCGTAACTCTGCCTTTCAAATAAATAAAATTTTTTTTAAAAACAGAGGGATTTGTTTGCCAACAGTCACAGAGCAAATCTGCAGCAGATCAAGACCAGAAGCTACGCTTCCAGGCTCTCCGCCTAGGGATTTTTCAGTACTGCCCCATCCCGCCTTCCCCTAGATCTGTTATTTATGTTTTTTTTTTTTTTTCCCAAAAGAAACCTTTTATTTAATGAGTACAAACTTCGTAAGTACAACTTTAGGAATACAGTGATTTTCCCCACCATACCCGCCCTCCCACCCACCCCACCTCCTCTTCTCTCTCCCATTCCCTGTCCAATTTCCCATTAAGATTCATTTTGAATTAACTTTATACACAGAAGACCCAATCTATACTAAGTAAAGATTTCAACAATTTACACACACACAAAAAAACTGTTTGAGAACAAGTTTTACAGTTAATTTTCATAATACATCCCCTAGTTATTTTAGTGCCAATATTGTCTCTTTGAACCTAGAGGGAAGAGTTCCTTTATTCTGGGGGTTCTGCAGCACAAGAAAAACGATGGCGCTGGGTCCTCCCAGGAAGTGAGAGAGACCACTAGTGGCTTCCCTCCCAAATCATTGCTTGGACTCATGGGAACACTCCAGTATTTCTTCCCAAAAGAACCAACTTACCTCCCTCAATGTCTCCACGGCAGGTGTGGCCACAGCCGGTGCTGCAGCATTTATGCCCCTGGGGACAGGAGTGGTCCCCATCACACAGTTCCTCACATGGAAGGGGGTCAGCAGGACACTCAGCGCCAAACTCTGCCAGAGAATCAGAACACTGGAGACCAGGGTATGAAATATTTCCTCATTGCATTCGACTTGCATATTTATGTGCGTGTATGTAAAATGTACATATTTATATGCATCATGGATATGCAGTGCTCTCTGGCATTTTATATCATTTCCATTTCTCTCTCTCTCTCTCTTTTTTTTTTTTTTTTTTTTTTACAGGCAGAGTGGACAGTGAGAGAGAGAGACAGAGAGAAAGGTCTTCCTTTTGCCATTGGTTCACCCTCCAATGGCCGCCGCAGCCGGCGCACCGCGCCTATCCGAAAGCAGGAGCCAGGAGCCAGGTGCTTCTCCTGATCTCCCATGGGGTGCAGGGCCCAAGCACTTGGGCCATCCTCCACTGCACTCCCAGGCCATAGCGAAGAGCTGGCCTGGAAGGGGGGCAACCAGGACAGAATCCGGCGCTCCAACCGGGACTAGAACCCCGTGTGCCAGCGCCACTAGGTGGAGGATTAGCCTAGTGAGCAGCGGCGCCGGCCTCTCCTTTTCTTTTCTTTTTTTAAGTGCTGGCCATAAACTACAGAATTGATTTTAGCACTCACAGTTTGCAAACCACCACTCAGCTCTAACCCACTGTGGCAAACACGCTAGCTGCCAGCCCCACATCTGTGCTCCCCTCCTTCCTATTGCAGCAGACATTTACACGGGTGGCCCTCAGTGAGCTACAGCTCCAGGGATTCACGCCTTTGTGTAGTCCTCTCTCCTGTGGACTCTGGGCTTCCCCACACGACTTCAGCATATGACGTGGACGTTAGCAAGTATGACACAGGCAGAGCTTTGATAGGCACTTGCATACTGGGGCTTGTCCTCTTACAACATCTGCTGTCAGAAACCAACTGCCATGCCAGAACGCAGCATGGGCTAAGACTACAGAGTGGTGAGGCCTCACAGAGAGAGGATATGGAGGAAGACAGTCCACCCTGGTCATTCCAACCTAGTAGACATCCCCAGTGAGCTCCCAGCTGAATGCAACTGCCTGAGTGACCACAGCTACACCATATGTGTACATGAACTGCCCTGCTAGGCCCAAGCAAACCACACAATCATGAGAAAGAATAAACCATTGTTGTTTTAAGCTACTAAGTTTGATGATGATTTGTTATGCAGCTATGAACTGAAACATTTTTTTTAAAGATTTATTTATTTATTTGAAAGTCAGAGTTACACAGAGAGAGGAGAGGCAGAGAGAGAGAGAGAGAGGTCTTTCATCCAATGGTTCACTCCCCAGTTGGCCCCAACAGCCAGAGCTGTGCCGATCCGAAGCCAGAAACCAGGAGCTTCTTCCGGGTCTCCCATAAGGGAGCAGGGGCCCAAGGACTTGCACCATTTTCTATTGCTTTCCCAGGACATAGCAGAGAGCTGGATCATAAGTGGAGCAGCCAGAACTAGAACCGGCGCCCATATGGGATGCTGGTGCTTCAAGCCAGGGCATTAACCAGCTGCGCCACAGCGCTGGCTCTCTGAAACATTTATTAATAGAAACCCAGGGAGTCCAGCCAAATTGAGGCCTTCTCCATAATCTGTTGCAAGTGGTTTTGACCACAAACCAAGACATCACTGGGACAACCCTTGCATTCCATACACAGGGCATCTCCCTTCCAAATTGCCCTCTCTTTCTTTCTTCTTCCAGTCCAAAGACAGACATAACACAGAGGCAGAGCAGCCTTCTACCACCAGGAAGCAAGCAGCAGGAGGACAAAGTCAAGGACTGTGAGGGAGAAAGAGAGACACAGCTTCACCCTTGTCAGCATCATGAAGCCACCTGACCAGCTCTGCCCCTACTCTGGAACTTCCTGTTATCTGAGAAAACTGAATCCCTATTTGGTTAAGTTACTGTTGTGTGCAGCCCAACACATTCTTGCTCCATCCCTTCATCATCACTAAGAAGGAGACTCAAAGAAGAGAAAGGGCCTGCCCAGAAGTGCAGAATGAGTCAGGACAAAGCAGGACAAACAGCATCTTCACTGGCAGTGAGTACTTTCTACTGCCCGCCGTTCAAACACGTGGCACCGGGCCAGGTCCTCAGAAGCAGGCACATCCAAACAAACCCACTACCATGACTCATTCGTCTCAGTGTTTGTCCAAGTTTCTGAAATGAAGGGAAAGGTGATAGGCAATTAAAGCCTTTGTAGAAAACCGAAACAGGACAGTAAGTGTGGTCGCATGTGCCTGGCTCCAGGAAGTCTGTCATGATGGAAAGGCCAGTGCTGGGCTCCGGGGAGAACAAGGGAGGCATGCTAACCCTGCACTCTGAGATCCTCATCGGCCCTCACCGCAAGTCTTCTCTGCCACTGTGAGATCAGTCCAGACTATATGTATTGATTTTTTATTCACAAAATATGCTCCCTGGGACCCACAGATGCACCTCCCCACACTTCCCCACCTGCTTGACAAACGCTGAAGTCCATGTAACAATGAACAAAAGTCTTTTGTCCAAGAGTTGAGAAGCCAGATCATAAAAACCTGCCTGCTGGAAAAACTCGGTGTCAGAAGTTCCACACGGAGTTATGCCATGTGCCCCACAAATCAGGTACGTAGAGCACCACACCTCCCAGATCTGACCACCGCGCGGAGTCTGGCCCTGAAGCGACCGATCCCAGGAGCATCCTGCTATTCTCCGCCCTCAATCTCAGGACCAGAGAGATCTTGTCTTGACTCTTCCAGCCCAGACTTCCTTGTGATCCTTGGGGTTTTGCCAAACTTTACAAGCAATAAAGGGACCCTCAGAGGAGGGGCTGAGACCCACGTGATCAGAAAACACCCCTGTGACCAGTACTCAGAGAGCCCACCACTCTGACAGCCGGTCTAATGCTGAATCCTGCCAAACAACCTGTCTCTCAGCTTGCACATCTGGAATCAACGAGGCCCCACTACCTCCTAGCCAGACTACACCATCCTTGTCCTTACACTAGACAGTCTTTCCTTTATACTCTGAAATCCGGTTCTCTGGAAATTCTATCTTCTGAGCCTTTCCCCATCCCAAGAGACATTACAAAAACATGGCTCCTGAGATCTCCTGAGACCATACCCTCTGCCTCTCACTGCCAGCTTTGACAGGCTGGGCAAGCTCAGTTCCTCATAGGATGTGGGTCCCACAGTTACCTCACCAGGAACCAGGATGAGACAAAGGACTGAGAGCCAGGACAGGGAAAGCATCCTTACTGTCCATCTGCATGACCCAAACCCCAAGTTATCAGCAAACAAGCAGTGCGGTGGAAGCCCAGGAAGCAGCCACACCCCATCGTGACTACTGCTTTGGCTCCAGTTTCCCATGTCTGGAAGAAGAAGGCCAGTTACTGCGAGAAAAGCAGAATTCCAGAACTTCTCAAGCCAAGAAGGGCCCTTTGAGCTACCAAATCTCTTCCTGCTCTCCTGGAAATACAGAGAGAGACACCCAAGTTGGGAAAGGATTTGCCTGAGACCAGTGGTGGCAAAACTGGGTCCCAGCCTTCAACTCTGACATGAGCTCTTATGTCCTTTAAACCACATCTTTGTGATCCCCTACACTCCAGCAAGGGTCACCCAAAAAACACATCAGTCAGGATGGGGCCTCACTCGGCTCAGAGCTTCCAACATATAAAGCCCAGTGGTAAGGGCAGGAGTTGTACAGGGGCTGAGCCATCACTTGGGAATGCCATATCGCATATCAAGAGTGCCTGGTTTGAGTGCTAGCTACTCTGCACTTCCAGTCCAGCTTCCTGCTAAATGTACCTAAGAAGGCAGTGAATAATGTCCTACTTGGGTTCCTGCCACCCACATGAGAGACCTAGATAGTTTCTGGTTCTTGGCTACTGGCTCAGGCCTGGGACTAGCCCTGACTATTGTGGACATTTGGGGAGTGAGCCAGCAGGTAGAAGAAATCTCTTGGGGCTAGCACCATGGCGCAGTGGGTTAGTCCTCCTCCTGCAGCACCAGCATCCCATATGGGCGTGGGTTCTAGTCCCAGCTGCTCCTCTTCCAATCCAGCTCTCTGCTACGGCCTGGGAAAGCAGTAGAGGATGGCCCAAGTGCTTGGGCCTCTGCTCCCCGTGGGAGACCCAGAAGAAGCTCCTGGCTCCTGGCTTCGGATCGGCACAGCTCCAGCCATTGCAGCAGATTGGGGAGAGAACCAGCAGATGGAAGACCTCTCTCTCTCTCTCTCTTTCTGCCTGTCCTTCTCTCTCTCTGTAACTCTGACTTTCAAATAAATAAATAAATCTTTAAAAAAATATCTCTCAGGCCAGCACCGCGGCTCACTAGGCTAATCCTCCGCCTACGGCGCTGGCATCCCAGGTTCTAATCCCGGTCGGGGCACCGGATTCTGTTCCGGTTGCTCCTCTTCCAGTCCAGCTCTCTGCTGTGGCCCGGGAAGGCAGCGGAGGATGGCCCAAGTCCTTGGGCCCCTGCACCCACAATGGAGACCAGGAGGAGGCACCTGGCTCCTGGCTTCGGCCATTTGGGGGGTGAACCAACGGAAGGAAGACCTTTCTCTCTGTCTCTCTCTCTCTCTCACTGCCTAACTCTGCCTGTCAAAAAATCTCTCTCTCTCTCTCTCTCTCTCTCTCTCTCTGCCTCTCCTCTCACTGTGTAACTGTGACTTTCAAGTAAAATAAATAAATCTTTAAAAAAAATCTCTCTCTGTCTCTCTTTCTCTCTCTCTAACTCTGCCTTTCAAATAAATACATAAATCTTTTTTTAAAATTAAAAGAAAATCATCAAAAGGACAAAGAGGAAAACAGGTACAGTTTTCCATGAGTCCTCTTTCAGTAGCGTCACACAGAACCCACTAAATTCCTCTGGCATAGCATTGTGACAACACATGCGAGGTGTTGTCTACTAGGGAAATTCATTAAATACTCAGTGTGCAAGGTTTTAATTTGAGGCTGTTAACATAGGCACCTTCTGCCTCGCACATACCAAGATTCCAGACTCTGAGAAGGAAGGCGGAGAGGCTCAGCCAACATCACATGACTCGCACAATCAGTTTAGGTACAGCGAGGCACTCTCCTTAGTTAGGGTGATAGGAACATTCCCAAATCCACGTTCCCGGGAGACAGCCAAGAGCCCACCTTGCCAGCAAGCCTTTCTAGGAATAGCAGCCTTGGTTCTGCTATGTTAACTCTTTTTCTGTGCAACCAGCAGTGAGTTTGTCGAAAAAGGTCAACCAGACACACAGAGAGCCTGCTCCATCAATCCATACAAAGAATGTGTTGTAGTAAGCAAAAGAGTCACAGGGGTCCAGAGCAGCCACACTTCGTAGAGTGGGGAAGCGGGCCACGGCAGGGCAGGGGGAGGGGGTAGGCGTGGGTGGCAGCCAAGAGGACAGCTCTCGGCTTAATCTGAATCTTCAAAGCTCGTCCTCCCCGAGTTCCTGTCTTCTCGGTAAGGAGCACCACCATCGTCCACAGCCCAAGCCAGAGGGCTAGCATCTCTCTCTCCCTCAGTGGCTGCAGCCGCATCCGTCTTCACTCGGTCCCATGAACCCCACACTCAGAAGTACCTTGAGCCTCCCACTTCTCCACCCCTGCATCGTCACCTCGCACCTAAGCCTCCACGTTGGCTGCTTAACCCATCTTCCACCGTCTACACTTGCCCACATCCTTTCTCCAAACATCAAAAGAGCAGTCTCTTCTAAATGAAAACTAGACCAACCCCCTGCTTTTAGAACCCCTCAAAGACTTCCTTTTGTACTTAGAATAAAGGCTAAGAGAGAAGCCCTGAACACCCCGTAAAGTCTGGGCTCTGCCTACCACTCCAAGCTCAACTAGGATCCCTCTCCCTCTCCTCTCCTCCAAACACCGGCTTCCTTCCGCTTCTCAGACCCAGCTGCAAGCGCTCCACACCTCCCAGCCTTTGCTCTCGCAGTTCCATCTTGCGGCAGCCCGTGCAATGGCCGGCTCCTTCTCATTCTCTGAGTTAAAAAAGACACAGCCTCTGCACCACTCTAAGTTTCCTTCACAGCACACACTGCAGCCTGTGGTCATTCTTCATGTGTCTACTTGCTTATTTCCTGTCTCTCCCACCACGGATGAGCACTGTGAGAGCACACCGCGGCTGCCTTGCTTACCACTGGATACCCAAATGCCAAGCAGGTAGATGCACAATGTGCACTGACTAAATGCATAAGGAAGGGAGGAAGCAAACGGACAGGCCAGACTCCAGGTAAGTGGGGAGGAGCCTGAACAGAGAGGTGCTGGGTACAACTCCACAGCTACGGAACAGAGAGGTGCTGGGTACAACTCCACAGCTACTAACACTGCTTGGCAAGTGTAGTGAAGGCTTTTACGATGCATTTCTTCTAAATTGCATCATCACTCTGTGAGGTAAATATCCTCATTCCCATTTCATAGATGACATGATTGAGGTTCAGGGACTTGCTCAGGTCTACAGAGCAAGCAAGCAGAAGAGCTAGGATTCAGTCTTATGTTCAGACCAGAATGCCCGCTACGAGCAGGTCCCAGGGTTTTCTCTGTGCCCTGGCAAACTCCCCTCCACCTTGCCAAACAGACCAGCATTGGCTGAGGCAAACCTCTGGCAGGGTCAGAGCTTAACGAAAAGCAAACATTTTTTCACAGTCCAAGAAGGACATCCTAAGGGTACAGCAAACAATCCTGCTGTGTGAAGGAACCAGCCCTGCCCCAGGATGAGAGCTTTGGAAAAGTAGATAACTACTAACAACAACAACAGCTACTACTACTACTACTACTCATACTATTGGGGCTGGCACTGTGGTGTAGCAGGTGAAGCTGCCACCTGTGGTGCCGGCATCCTATATGGGCACCAGTTCAAGTTCCGGCTGCTCCACTTCTCTCTCTCTTTTTTTTTTTTTTTTTTTAAGAGTTAGACAGTGAGAGAGACAGAGAGAAAGGTCTTCCTTGTTCCATTGGTTCACCCCCAAAGTGGCCGCTATGGCCGGTGCGTTGCAGCCAGTGCACTGCGCCAATCCGAAGCCAGGAGCCAGGTGCTTCCTCCTGGTCTCCCATGCGGGTGCAGGGCCCAAGGACCTGGGCCATCCTCATCCTCCACTGCACTCCCGGGCCACAGCAGAGAGCTGGACTGGCAGAGGAGCAACCGGGACAGAATCCGGCGCCCCAACCGGGACTAGAACCCAGGGTGCTGGCACCGCAGGCGGAGGATAAGCCTAGTGAGCTGTGGCGCCGGCCATGCTCCACTTCTGAACCGGCTCTCTGCTGTGGCTTGGGAAGACAATGGAGGATAGCCCAAGTCCTTGGGCCCCTGCACCCACATGGAAGACCCAGAGGAAGCTCCTGGCTCCTGGCTCCTGTCTCCTGGCTTCAGATCTGTGCAGCCCCAGCAGTTGCGGCCATCTGGGGAGTGAACCGGCAGATTGAAGACCTCGCGTTCTCTCTCTCTGCCTCTCTGTGATTCTGCCTTTCAAATAAATAAATAAATCTTTAAAAAGAATATACTAGGCCAGTGCCGTGGCTCACTAGGCTAATCCTCCGCCTTGTGGCACCAGCACACCGGGTTCTAGTCCCAGTCGGGGCGCCAGATTCTGTCCCGGTTGCCCCTCTTCCAGGCCAGCTCTCTCCTGTGGCCCGGGAGTGCAGTGGAGGATGGCCCTGCACTGCTTGGGCCCTGCACCCGCCTGGGAGACCAGGAGAAGCACCTGGCTCCTGCCATCAGATCAGTGCTGTGCGCCGGCCGCAGCAGGCCGTCTGCGGCGGCCATTGGAGGGTGAACCAACAGCAAAAAGGAAGACCTTTCTTTCTGTCTCTCTCTCTGACTGTCCACTCTGCCTGTCCAAAAAAAAAAAGAATATACTAACACTACTGGCAGGCAATATTGCCTCCTAGCAGGCTAGGAACACCCCCAGGCAGGCACTAGGAGACCAGCAGGAGGTCACAATTCTAGCCTGTCCGCCTAGCTCCAGGGGGAAAGGAAGCCTCATCTGGGTTGGCCATGGGCCACAGCAGTTCACAAAGCTCCTGTGCCTGGGTGCCAGCCTCACCCTTAGCCCCACAAGTTAGCCATCAGCTGCAAACACTGGGAAGATTGTACTAAGCCCTACAAGCCGGCGGTGAGTGATCCGCCTGCTACAGATTCCCAGGCTTTGGTTACAGAGCCAGGCCTCAAGAGTCCTGGCAAGGAGTACAACCTTCTATTCTCCCTTATGGGCAAGCTGCCCAAGATAGCTGCCCCAGCTGGGCAGAAACAGCCACAGTGGGTACTGGGAAAGGACATGCTACCTGGAGTGCTTTGGCTGCAAGGAAAGACGTTGTCACATGTCACGGAGTCTCAGGGTCTCAGAGAGGAAGTGAATGGGGGAAGAGAAACTGTACCCACGATGCAGTCCTCCGTAGGAGACAAGAGGAAGGAAGCTGATGTAGACTGAGAGCCACTTTACACACTTGGACTCATTACAACAGCCGGCCAAGGGTTTTCCTTCATCTTACAGAGAAAGGAACAGAGGCAGAGAAGCAGAAGAGACTTTCCATGGACCTGCTGGCCGTTAACGAGTGAGCCCCAGGCTCGAACCCAGGCTTTTTTACTCTAACTGCTACATGCGCTCACATGAGAGAATTGCTCCAGGTCCTTTAGAAGACATGATGGAAGATCCCAGCTAGGACAACAGAGGAGAAGAGAAAATATTGAGGCATAAACTATCCAAGCAATGTGTTAAAGCTGTGAAACACTCTGAAATACACCAAAAACACTTGAACAGTGGGAGAAGCCATAAAGACTCAACATTGTAACAATGTGAGCTCTAAGTTAATTTATATAGCGAACACCACTCCCAAAAAAGTAACCTCAATACTTGGGAAGAGAGAGAAACAGACAACATGATAAAAATAGGTATATATTTGGGTGGCCATCGTTTGGCGCAGGGTTAAGCTGCTGCTTGGGAAACCCACATCCCATACTGGAGTGCCAGGCCCAGTCCTAGCACCTCTGCTTCTGACCCAGAGTCCCACTAATGCATCCTAGGCAGCAGATTGCGGGTACATTCTTGGTTCTCTGCCACCCAATGGGACACCCAGAGAGAGTTCTGGCCTTCTGGCTTCTGCATGTTGTGGCTGGCTGTTGTGAGCAGTGGTGGGAATTTGGGGAGTGAACCAGTGGTTGGAAGATATCCCTCTCTTTCTCTCCCTCCCTCTTTCTGTCACTCTTTCAAGTAGATGAAGATAGATTATATTGCATAAATAAATATATATATATTGAAATTATATGCTTAGGGGCTGGCACTGTGGCATAGCATGTAAAGCCACTATCTGTAGTGCCAGCATCCCATATGGGTGCTGGTTCTGGTCCCGGCTGCTCTAGGAAAAACCTGAAACCTCTAGTAAGCCCAACTGGAAGCCCTCACTCCGAGGTCAGGGAGGGTCAGGAAAGCCAGAAAGACTGGCTGGGCTGTCCTGAGAACCTAATTACCCAGCCCTGTCCTCCAGGACACCAGCACCGCCACAGATGAGGACCCTCCCGCTGGGAGAAGGCTGGGGCTGACTTCCCCACGAGCCCCTTTCTGTTCCTGCTCGCGGGGGGTCCCAGATGGCAGCTTACCATGCTCTCCTGCGATCAGCCAGGATGCCAGGGTCGCAAGAGCAAACGCCCTCAGAAGGAAGACGCGGCCTGACATCGTGAAGACGCTGAGAGCTGAGAGGAGAAAGCGGACAACTTGCCTGGGGAACGGGCAGTCCCAAAGTCTTGCCTGACGCAATATCCCCAGGAACGTCTCCCGGCAAGAAGCCTGATTGGTGGCTTGTGTGTGGAAAATTCCTGGCACTACCAAAGGACACACAGGAGGGGTGATCCACTTCTGCAACGCAGCAGGCACAACAGCCCTGCACACTGACAAGGAATCCAGCAAGTAGATGGGGAAATGGCGGGGCGGCCATTGGGTAGAGGATCAAAGAGAACCCCAGAGGGTTTGGGGAGGACACAGCCGCCGCTGAAACGACAGAGGGAAGGAATAGAGGCACAACTTCACAAGAAAATTACCAACACTAAGAAAACTGGCCAAGTGTAGCAACATGGTGCCCCGTTCATCTAACAACCTAGAAAAGCCAGAATGGGAATGGCTCAAGGGCCTGGGCTCCTGCCGCCCACGTGGGAGAGCCAGATGGAACTCCAGGCTCCTGGCTTCAGCCTGGCCCAGCCAGGACCGTTGCGGCTACTTGAAGAGCAAACTAGCAGATGGAAGATTCATTCTCTCTCTCTCTCTCTCTAACTCTGCCTTTCAAATAAATCTTTTCTAAAAAAATCACTTAAAAACTATGAAAAATCAGTATTTGGGTGTTTTCAATACAAAATGCACCAATACAAATGCACCAAAAACCTGTGTCTGGGTCTCTGTATCCCACATAGGCCGGGATAGGTAGGAAGGCTGGCCGGCAGAGTCCGAGAGAGCAGACTCCGTGACTCCAACAGTGTGGTCGGTCCACAGACGCCCCTTTTATCTCTTCTTCCTCTGTCTCTGTCCATTTTCCTTTGTCCTGCTCTTCCCTCTGTCCGCTGGCACTGCTTAGCCCTGGGAACTGACAGAGCGGCAGACACCAGGCACAAGGCACAAACCTCCTTGACAGTGCCAGGAAGTTTGCCTCCGAGTTAGCAGCTGGTGTCAGAGCGCGGCGGTAAGTGCCACATGTTGATCACCTAATACTCGAATTGCTGCACACATACATATATCTACTGAAGAGCCAAAGTGGCTCCATTTAAAAACGTAAATAAAAAGCAGCCTCTGTTTCCCGTAGCAGACCCGAGTCCTTTGTAAAAGCAGGCATTCAGGCATTCTGGAGACATCAAAGCTTACCAAGGACAGCTCAGCAGACCAAGGGCAGCTCAGTAGAGAGTGCCAAATGAGGTAACTCCCTGCACCCAAGCCAAACAGAGACACGCCCCTCCGACTAAGAGCAACCGGGAACTGCCCTGCCCAATCACAAAAGGCCCGGCACCCTGACGTATCTTCCCTTTAAAAGCGTCCCGAACAAAGACCTGGGCCTTCCTCTGACCTCCGCTGGTCAGATAAGGCCCCTGCCGGGCTTGTACTTTTAAAATAAACCTTGCTTTTGCAGGTCGGTGTGATGGGGTCGCTGATAGCTTCTTGGGGATCTACTTATCTGAGCACAACATCTATGATCTACTTCAATCCTCACTATACTCTTGCAAAACCGATTCCGAGGGGCTGAGAAAAAAATGGCCAAAGGCGGTGTATGGCCGCTAGAATTTCCTACGGGAACGACAGATGGCACCGTTTGGGGGTTTACCCGTGCCAGACTTTGGCGGGCTTAACATGAATCAACTCACTTAATTCTCACCGCGACGCTATAAACTAGGTGCTATTAACCCCATCTTACGGCCGGGGAAACTGAGGCCCGCGAATCCCACAGCTCCTAAGAGGGAGGAACAAAGGCAGGCGATCCAATTCCACAGCCAATGCCCTAACCACCATATCATAACGGATTTCAACCCATTTCTTGTTAACCGCAAAGACTCGCGCACTTGGTGCTACCCCATGGTGCGACCGGAGACTGAGGCGAGAGACGGCGGCGCGGTTCCCCTGGCAACGCCGCGGCGCTCCGCGGCGAGCTTCCGGGCCGGCGAGCGGCGCGCTCCAGTGACGTCACAGAGCCACTTTCCGGCCGGTGGCAGAGTCGGGCAGAAGTTGTGGTGGCCGGGGGCGCCATGGGGGCCACTGGCGACGCCGAGCAGCCGCGGGGACCCAGCGGGACAGAGCGGGGCGGCCCGGAGCCGGGGGATGCGAGCGCAGCTGGGCAGCTGGTTCTCACGGTGAGGACGCCCCCGCTGAGGCCTGAGCTCGGGCCGGCGGGGGCCTCGGGCTCCCGGGACCCTGGCCCGCGGGCGAGAGAACGCGGCGGCTGGTGCTGCCCGAGGGGGTTGGCGTTTTCGCAGTCCCACGACCTGGGTTCAAATTCTGGTGCCGCCCTCCCGGCGAGGTGACGTGGGCCGGTCCTGGCACCCCCCTCTAGGCTGCTCTAACATAAAATGGAGAGGAATGGTGCCTGTCCCTTCGAAGTTGTCGGGGTGGGGTGACAGATGCAGGTAAAGCTCCCGGCACCCGAGTTGCCTTGAGCCGTTCCAGGAAAGGCGGACCTGGGACGTTTGGGACAGGAAACTTCCTCAGGCCCTCTTCCCGGGCAGGGCCTGTCCACCCGGTGGGAGACTTGGAGAGAGCAGCCGAGGTGCAGCGGGGTCCAGGCTAATCCTCGCACGCACCTCCCCCTCCACGCCGCGTCAGTGTCACCGGCTTCAGTGACGTTTGCTCCCTCGCTTGGTCCCCGCAGAACCCTTGGAACATTATGATAAAGCACCGTCAAGTGCAGCGAAGGGGCCGCCGCTCTCAGATGACAACAAGGTAAGGCCGGCCCTGGCTGGAACCGGTCCCAGGGCTGGCTTGGACCGATGCTGTGGGACCCCCACCGCACAAGCCTGAGAAGAGATCTGCAGTCGGGGGAAGGAGGCGCTGTGGGCGCTGTGGCCGTGACCTTGAGCTGAACTCTTCTGCAAAGTGGGGGGGTGGGGGGAACGGCACCCGAAATCCCTAACATTCCCTGGCTCCGGGGTGGAGGGCGCCAAAGAGGTCGCAGAGCCTCGAGGTTGGCATCCCAGGCCCCGAGTCGGACAACCCGACCTGTATTAGCTGGGTGACTTGGACAGGCCGCCTTGCCTCCCTGAGCCTGTTTGTTCAGCGGTCCCAGGGAGCTAGGAGCAGTGTCTGTGTCAGGGAAGGGAGATGGTGCCGCCCCCTGAGCCCCCTGACCGCCTCCCTCCCTCCCTCCCGGCAGTTTCACAGACCCGGCCATCTCCATGGATCTCCTCCGGGCTGTCTTGCAGCCGAGCATCAATGAGGAGATCCAGACGGTCTTCAACAAGTACATGAAGGTGAGGAGACAGGAGGGTGCGAAACTGACAGGGAGAGTCCTGGGCAGCCTCGCCCTTCCCTGCCGCACTGGTGTCTCTCTGTCTCTGTGTCTCTCTCTATGTCTCCCTCGCCCTCACCCTGTGCCCCTAGAATGCTTTTTTTGCCTTTTTTTTTTTTTTTTTTTTTTTGCTTAAGTGTAATATGCTTAGCACCATGTTTGGAAAATAACCACTGTTTTTATTACTTGATATTAACATCGTTATCATTTAAAATTATTTCCTTGGCCACTACATAGCTCTGCCTGAGTGTCCCATGGGTGCTTCAAACTTAGCACATTCAGAACTAAACTCTTTCTTTCGAAGCCTCCTCTTCTGTGTAGTCATGTATTCAAGAAGCATTTACCGAGCGGCCGCCGTGCTGCACGTGCCGTCCTCGGCATTAGCACTGTAGCTGTAAGAAAGCAGACACTGTGCTCGCCCTTTGTAAACAAGTGTGTGTGTGTGACACGAGGGAATGAGAGAAGAGGGGTTGGGAAGGCCCTCCGAGAGGGGGCTTTGTGTGAAGACCCAGAGAGCGTGAGGGAAGAGCAAGCCTGGCAAATGTGTGGGAGGTAAGAGTCCGGCCACAGGGAGGAAGGAACTGGCCGGTGTGACTGCAGCCCGCTGTGCAAGGAGAGTGACTGGTGACCAGAGAGGCGCCCCTCCTGCTGGGAAATCCAGATCCCTTCCCTTGGCGTATGTGGCCACTGTGATGAAATAGCCACCTTTCCCCACGTGGGTCCCCATGCCCTGGGCATGTCCCACACCCCCACACCTTTACAGACCTAGAAATGTAAAAGGGAAGCCACGAGAGAAGGGTAGGCCATACTTCACTGCAGGCCGCTTCCCTGTGGTGGATTTGCTGATTCAGTGTTTCTCTCCTGCACAAACGCTGGGTAAACACAGTCTGTGGCCATGAGCTCCTTCTGATAGCGTCTGTGAAGATGCCTTCTTACCACACTCATTTTTCTTTAAAGATTTTATTTATTTGAGAGGTAAGTTACAGACAGTGAGAGGGAAGGACAGAGAGAGAGGTCTTCCTTCCGCTGGTTCACTCCCCAAATGGTGTCAACGGCCGGAGCTACACCAATCCGAAGCCAGGAGTTTTTACCGGGTCTCCCACGCAGGTGCAGGGCCCAAGCACTTGGGCCATCCTCCACTGCTTTCCCAGGCCACAGCAGAGAGCCGGATTGGAAGTGGAGCAACCAGGTCTAGAACCGGCGCCGATATGGGATGCCGGCATTTCAGGCCAGGGCTTTAACCCACTGCACCACAGCGCCAGCCCCCACCACACTCATTTTTCAACAAGTTGCAAATGAATTGATTGCATCACAGCTTCAGATAAGTTAACACTCTTTAAAAATGTATGTATGTATGTATGTATGTATATTCATTTGAAAAATAGAGTGACAGAGCTCTTCCATCCATTGGTTCACTCTCCAGATGTCCACAACAGCCAAGTCTGGGCCAGGCCAAAGCCAGGAGCCAAGAACACTATCCAGGTTTCCCATGTGGGTGGCAAGAGCCCAAGTACTTGGACCATCATGCACAGATTCCCAGGCACATTAGCAGGAAGGTGGATCAGAAGCACAGAGTAGCTGGGACTCAAACCAGGCATTCTAGTATGGGCTGCAGGTGCCCCACACGAAGACTTACTCTGCACTGCACCACAGTGCCTCCCCTAATTTCACACTCTTGATTGACCTCATCTGATGGCTTTAACGTTGTTCTCAAAGCTTAGCTACCAATATTCTTTTATCTTTAGGATAATAATTCTAGATATTTAGTTTAACCAAGGTATTGTTCATCTTTATTGACTTATTTCTGTTAATGACTAAATGCACATTCCTCTTCTGTGAGCATTCTAATAACAGATTATAAAAAATAATATAGATAGGGGCTGGTACTGTGGCTCAGCGGGTTAAAACCCTGGCCTACAGTGCCGGCATCCCATATGGGCACCGGTACAAGTCCTGGCTGCTTTACTTTTGATCCAGCTCCCTGCTAATGTGCCTGGGAAAGCAATGGAAGATGGCCCAAGTGCTTGGGCCCTGTACCCGCGTGGGAGACTAGAAGAAGCTCCTGGCTACTGGCTTTGGATCGGCTCAGCTCTGACTGTTGAGGCCATTTGGGGAGTGAACCAGTGGATGGAAGACCTCTCTGTCTCTCTGTATCTACCTCTCTCTGTAACTCTTTCAAAATAAATCTATAAAAAATAATAATACAGATTACAAAATGGATTGGTGGATGAATGGAGGAATTTAAAATGTTAATTATAGACTCTAGCAGTGGGCTTTAGATGTTTATTGACTAATTCAACTCTTCTATATGTTTGAAATTTTTATTTATTTATTTATTTATTTATTTATTTATTTATTTATTTATTTTTTGACAGGCAGAGTTAGTGAAAGAGACAGAGAGAAAGGTCTTCCTTGTTCCGTTGGTTCACCCCCCAAGTGGCTGCTATGGCTGCCTGCGTTGCAGCCGGCGCGCTGTGCTGATCTGAAGCCAGGAGCTAGGTGCTTTCTCCTGGTCTCCCGTGTAGGTGCAGGGGCCCAAGGACTTGGGCCATCCTCCACTGCACTCCTGGGCCACAGCAGAGAGCTGGACTGGAAGAGGAGCAACCGGGATAGAACCGGTGCCCCAACCAGGACTAGAACCCGGTGTGCCGGCGTCACAGGCAGAGGATTAGCCTAGTGAGCTGCGGCACTGGCCCTATGTTTGAAACTTTTAATGAGAAAATACTGTGAAGCAATAATAGTTTTAGAAATAAAAGCCAAACATTTCTAAAACTCACCTCCCAGAAGTACCAAACTATAAGCAGTGACTGGTCTCCCAGCTTTGTGTGTGTTGTATGCATGTGTGCACATTCACACGTTTAAAAACCAAAGTGGAGCTGGCGTTGTGCAGAGGGTTATGTCGCTGCCTTTGATGCCAGTATCGCATACAGAGTGATTCAAATCCCAGCTGCTCCACTTCCAGTTCAGCTCCTTGGGAATGTGCCCGGGAAAGTAGTAGAATATAGAATTGCCACCCACATGGCAGACACAGATGGAGTTCTGAGCCCTTAACTTTTGGCTGATCCTGTAGATGGAATCTCTCTTTCTCCCTCTCCCCTCTCCACCCTCTTTTTCTCCCCCATCCTTTTTTTTCCTCTCTCTTTCTCCCTCCTTCACCCCTCCTTCCCTGCCCCCCATCTCTGTCTCTCCCTCTTTCTCTCTGTCATTTTGCCTTCAAATAAATAAATCTTTAATGAAAAAGAGGATTGGGGCCGGCACTGTGCCGCAGTGGGTTAAAGCCCTGGCCTGAAGCGCCAGCATCCCATATGGGTGCCGGTTCTAGTCCCGGCTGCTTCTCTTCCTATCCAGCTCTCTGCTATGGCCTGGGAAAGCAGAAGACGGCCCAAGTCCTTGGGCCCCTGCATCCACATGGGAGACCCGGAAGAAGCTCCTGGCTCCTGGCTTTGGATCAGCACAGCTCCAGCCATTGCGGCCATCTGGGGAGTGTACTAGCAAATGGAAGACCTTTCTCTCTGTCTCTACCTCTCTCTGTAACTCTCTTTCAAATAAATAAATCTTTAACAAAAAAAAGAAAAAGAGGATTGAGGTAGGCGTTTGGCATAATGATGAAGACACAGCTTGAGATGCCACACCCATATGAAGAGTCCCTGGGTTTGAGTCTCAGTCCTACTCCTGACTCCAGCTTCCTGCTAATGAATACCCTGGGAAGCAGCAGGTGGTGGCTCGAATAATTGGCTTCCTGCTACCCACATGGGAAACCCAGATTAAGTTCCAGGCTCCTAGTTTCCACCTGGCCCAGCCCCAGCTGTTGCCAGCATTTGGGGAGTGAACCAGTGGATGGAAGATCTCTGCCTTTCAAATAAATATAAATAAATTAATAAAAAAAATTAAAAACAAAGGAATCATTTTGCATGCTATTCTGCAACTTGATTTATTGCACTTAATATGGTTTGGTCATGGTTTCAGGTTAGTACATGCTAGCTCACCCTGCTTCTCCTGCAGTAGCTACTGACTAGTCCGTTTTCCTATGGACGTACCATAACTTACTTAGCTAGTCCCTGGAACACTCAGACTGTTTCTGGGTTTTCTTACAATGAGCACTCCCCGCACATCATTGTTCACTTGGGAGGTTATTTCTGGGGGATAAATTCCTAGAGGTGGAATTGGTGGGTAAAGGGAAAACTTCTTTTTCCCTCAAGAAAGTTGCTCTCTAGGAAGGTTGTGCCCTTTCGCACTTCTCCCCACAGTGTTTGAGACTGCCTCGTTCATGGTGTGACTTTGTTCTCAGCCCACATGCAAATATCCATTACACGGCCCACCTCACGGCTGCTTGTGAAGTATCCAGAGCATTTTAACTGGCTTTCACTTTTCCAACAATCAGTATCAAACCCCAGTGTTAATCTTTAGTTTTTAGGGTTTTTTTTTTTTTTTTTTTTTTTTAGTCATACTCATTTAATTTGACCCTGAAGCATTTCTCCTTAGTCTTGGGGTTTCTAATCCAGTCCTTGCACACTCTTGGTTTGATGCTAACAAGAGAAGCATTTGACTGTTAAGTAGGACATCCCACAATGTGTCCCCAGTAGGAGCACTGGTTATAAAGTTCTAGAATTTTGTGCTCTACCCTAAAGAGAACTGAAATTTCTCTCCCAAGCTATGACGTGGACTCTTGTTATGAATGTGTTCACTGGGGCCTCCCTGCATCGTCCTGTGGGGTTTTCAGACCCAAGCCCTCCCTGTTACTCAGTGTAGGAACCTTCTGCCTCCCCTTTCCCACCCAGCTGGGGCTGCTGGTACCCAGGAACCCTACCGAATCTCACCCCTACGCAACCTGCAGAAGTTTCTTTGCAGTTGAACAGTCAGAAACCTGTTGGCGCTTTATACTGTCTTGGTCTTGTCTGGCCTACCCTGCCCTTTTCATGGCAGGCACAGGCATTCTTTTATTCCAACAGAAGTAATGTGTGTATATTGTAAAAATGAAAGGATATAGATAAGCAAATAAAGATCATTCATAATCTCAACACTGATGTGTGTGTGTGTGTGTGTGTGTGTGTGTAAGAGGGATGTATCAGGAGTTCTTTTTGTGTTGCTTTTGCTTTTTCACATTATTAGGCTTAAACTGTGCCAAACTATTATAACCTTCTGTCACTTGGCTGTATATCATGAATACTTTTCATGTCAAAAATATATTCTGCTTACTTTCCTTACTGTGAGCTTTAGTATTTGATAATATTTTAAGGTATGGACATCCCATAATTTATTTAAGCTATACTTGGACATTTGATTATTATTTAATTTTTTTTTAAAGATTTATGTATTTATTTGAAAGTCATAGTTATACAGAGAGAGAAGGAGAGGCAGAGAGAGAGAGATCTTCCATCCGCTGATTCACTCCCCAATTGGCCGCAATGGCTGGAGCTGTGCCGATCCAAAGCCAGGAGCTAGGAGCTTCTTCTGGGTCTCCCACATGGGTGCAGGGGCCCAAGCACTTCGACAGTCTTATACTGCTTTTCCAGGCCATAGCAGAGAGCTGGATCGGAAGTAGTACAGCTGGGACTCGAACCAGCTCCCATATGGGATTCCAGCGCTTCAAGCCAGAGTTAACCCGCTGTGCCACAGCACCAGCCCCATATTCTTTAATTTTGTACTAATGTCCACTGATCCTTTGGGTACCTCCATGAGTATATCCTCAGGGGGGAGCATAGAAGAGGAGGTAGACTCTAGACTAAGAATCTAAATTAGCCTGATCCCAAGGCCGTGCTGGTGGTCACGTTTCTCTTTTATATGCAAGCCGGGTGAAAGCCTCTGTTTTCTGTTCAGTTTCCTTCGGAGGACTTAACCTTGTCCCGGCTTGTGCTTCCCTAGTTCTTCCAGAAGGCAGCGCTGAACGTGCGCGACAACGTCGGGGAAGAGGTGGATGCAGAGCAGCTGATCCAGGAGGCCTGTCGGAGCTGCCTGGAGCAGGTGAGGCTCGGGGGACGGTGGCCTTGGGGCTTTACTGGAGATGGGATCCTGTCATCATGGGACTTTGGAAAATGGCCGACAGCCCGCTATGTCCAGGTGGAGTTGGAACTGTTGCTGACAGAAGGGAAGGGAAGTAGTTACTGCGTGCCGAGCACCACGACAGATGCGTTATTCCATTGATGTCTCAGAAGAAAGCCTGTACAGAGGGTGTCTCCAACTCCGGTTTCATAGAAGCAGAAAGTAAAATGGTGTTACCAGGTGCCGGGCAGAGGGGACGTGGAGGGGGTCGCTCAAAGGACGCAGACTTCTGTTTATAAGATAAATGCATTTTCCAGGAATCCAGTGGACATGGGGACTATAGTTAATACTTGAAATTGGCTAAGAAAGAGTTTGTTTTTAAGATTTATTTATTTATTTGAAAGGCAGAGTTCCAGAGAGAAAGGGAAAAACAGGGAGAGAGATCGTCCATCCACTGGTTCACTCCCCAGATGGCCACAACAGCTGGGGCTGGGGCTGGCCAAACATGAGTGCAGTGACCCAAGCACGTGGACCACCTTCCACTGCCTTCCCAGGCGCATTAGCAGGAAACTGGATCGGAAGTGGAGCAACTGGGATTCAAACCAGCACTCATAAGGGAGGCAGCTCAAACCTCTGTGCCACACCACCAGTGCCAAAGAGTAGATCTTGTGTCCTCTCTCACACACACACACACACACACACATACACACACACACATACACACTCACACAAAATGGTAGCTGTGGGTGTGTTGATTGCTTTAAATAATGTGGTAATCATTTCATGATTTATGAATATATACAAATTTCCTTGACTATATACAAATTTCCACCTCAGTGAAGCTGGAAAGATTAACATTGAAAAAGCAAACCAAAGAAAGAAAAAGAAACTGTGGCTCAAGACAAGAATTCATATAGGGACTGGCATTGTTTGATAGCAGTTAAGCTACCACCTGCGATGCTGGCATCCACTTGAGCATCTGTTGGAGTCCCAGCTGCTCCACTTCTGACCCAGTTCCCTGCTTATATGCCTGGGAATGCAGCGGACCATCGCCTGAATACTTGGGTCCCTGCCACCCACTGGGAGAACCTGGAGGAGTTCCTGGCTCCTGGCTTCAGCCTGGCCCAGCCCTAGCCATTGTAGCCATTTGGGGAGTGAACCCACCAATAGAACAGTTCTCTCTCGCTCTCGCTCTCTCTTGCCCTCTCACACTCTCTCTCTCACTCTCACGCTGCCTTTCAAATAAATAAATACATCTTTAAAAAAAAGAAAGAATTGGTATAGTTAAGCCCTAAGCCCTATGTCACCTCCTCAAATAGTTGGAGGACCGCCTTCAAGCAGTCACGCCCCGCTTTGGTGTCCTGCAGATGAGCACCCTCCTGCTTCTCTGTGTCAGGTGTGGTCAGGAGGCGTGACATCAGGGCTATAAACGGCTGTGTTCCCAAGACGGTAGAGAAGCTGTTTCCATGTATCAGCTGCTGTTATTAATAGAAGTTGTCGCATCACCCAGATTCTGTGTTTGACTGTGAAACTGGTAGCTGTCAAAGATGGAAATGTGTGCATAATCAGAACCACAAGGATTATTCTGAGTTTACTCCTCTGAGGGTATTTATAGCAACAGGAGAGAAAAGTGTGTTCTGGAAGGTTGGCTGGTGAGCTGCTTAGCACCAGCGGGTGCAGAGTCTCAGAAGATAAGGAGCGCCGTATGTGCAAGGAGGACTAGCCAGTGAGGGAGTGGTGCATGGAGAGGCTGGCGAGGTGGGCAGGGAGCAGGTGGAGCAGGGCACAAGCATGACAGCCAGGTGGCAGATCCGGAGCTGCAGGAACGGTGCCCGGTGAGGTTCCCACTCTGGAAAGATCACTCTGCCGCCATGAGAAATCAGTTTGGAAAAGAGTCTAGGAGACAGTTGAGGAGTCTGGGTAAAAGATGAGGCTAAAGGTAACTGGTCATGACCTGACTCTGTGGATAGCTACACTTTCCAGTCCTGGATCCCCACGTCCACATCTGGGTTGCACCTTACCGGTATGGCTATGACTAAGAAGCCACAGCCTAGAACAGCAGGTTGTGTGGTCACCGTGAAATCAGACCACGGAGGTGAAGAGCTTCCTCCTCATCCAGCGCAAGGCCAGCTGAGTCAAGGCGACTGGAGCAGGTCCTTTACCCTCTGAGCTTCGGTGTCCTCCTCTCAGCCACTGCTGCCACCAGTGATTTGCCGTGAAGATGAAGTGGGATAATATAGACTGCCGGTGCAGCATAAGTGCATGGGACACAGAACGTGCTAGACTAGAATAGTTGCCATCACACGCTTCATGCAGTGCCTACTTCTGCCTCTCGACAGAGCCTGGCTTCAGGTGCACAGGAGATTGGAAGCTCTGTGAGGCCCCTTATCTAGATTGCCTATAGAACTTGCTATTACATTAAAAATTCTTCAGAAGTGGACATGACATAGTTAGAGTATGGTATTTTTTTAACAATGTTTATGTTTTTTGTTTTTGTTTTTGTTTTTGTTTTTTCATGTACTTCAAAGGCAGAATGACAGAGAAGGAGATCTTCCATTTGCTGTTACACTCTGCACATGCCTACAATAGCCAGGGCTGGGCCAGGCCAAAGCCAGGAGCTGAGGACTCCATCCGGGTCTCCCATGTGGGTGGCAAAGGCCCAAGCACTTGAGCCATCATCTTTGCCTCCCAGTCTGCTGAGCTGGAAGCAGAATGACCAGAGAGTGGCGCTCTCCTCATGCGGGCATCCTACGTGCAGCTGAACCTGTTGGGCCACACTCCTGTCCCTGTCCCATATCTTGACCATCTCAGTGGAGTTGTTCCCTAATCTTCCTTAGCTTTTTTTTTTAATTTATGTATGTATGTATGTATGTATGTATGTATGTATTTGAAGTGCAGACCAACTGGTGGAGAGAGAGAGAGAGAGATCATTCATCTGCTGGTTTACTCTCCAAATACCTAAAACAGCCAGGACTGGGCCAGGCCAAAGACAGGAGCCAGGAACTTCATCTGGATCTCCCACGTGGGTGCCAGGAAACTAAATTCTTGGGCCTGATCCACTGCCTTCCCAGGCGCATTTGCAGGAAGGTGGATCAGAATTGGAGTAGCTGACCTGTAGTGCTGGTATCCTATATGGGCGCCAATTCAAGCTCCAGCTACTCCACTTTTGATTCAGCTCCCTGCTAATGTGCCTGGGAAAATAGCAGAAAAAGGCCCAAATACTTGGGCCCTTGCGCCCACTTGGGAGACCCAGATGGAGTTCTGAGTTCCTGGCTTCGGCCTGACACAGCCCCAACAAGTACAGCCATTTGGGGAGTGAATCAGCAGACGGAAGATCTCTCTCTGTCTCTCCATCTCTCTATATATAACTCCACCTTTCAAATCAATCAATCTGTTTCGTTTTGTTTTCTGAAAGGAAAGTAAGAGTTGCTCAAGTTGGAAACCTCCTGCCGAGCAGCCAGGAGGGGGTTCCAAGGAAGACCGAAGGGCTGGTGGTAGTGGAGTTTTTAAGCTCAATCTTGGGGAAGAAACTGTCAATCAGTACAAGGCAGGGACAAATCAAAATCGAAAGAGCTGATTTATAGTATAATTCTTTGCACTGCCTGGCTTGCCCATGATAAAACATTTTGCTCTTTCTGTAACTCTGCCTTTCAAATAATTAAAAAAAAAAAAAAGAAAGAAAGAAAGAAATGTGCACAAGGGAAAGGCAATGCCAAAAAAGTCTCATCCAGTGTGCAGTCCCATCTCTAAAAGTGGAAGCAGGGGCCGGCGCTGCGGCACAGTAGGTTAATCCTCCACCTCCGGCACCGGCATCACATGGGCACCAGTTCTAGTCCTGGCTGCTCCTCTTCCGATCCAGCTCTCTGCTGTGGCCTGGGAAAGCAGTAGCAGATGGCCCAAGTCCTTGGGCCCCTGCACCCACGTGGAAGACCTGGAGGAAGCTCCTGGCTCCTGGCTTCAGATGGGCTCAGCTCTGGCCATTTCAGCCATTTGGGGAGTGAACCAGCAGACGGAAGACCTTTCTCTCTGTCTCTCCCTCTCTCTGTCTATAATTCTACCTCGCAAATAAACAAAATCTAAAAAAAAAAAAGTGGAAGCAGAGTATGCTTACCTCCCAGAAGAGTGACCGTCACCACTTCCTCTTTTCCCTTCAGGCTAAACTGCTGTTTTCAGATGGAGAAAAAGTGGTACCCAGATTGACCCATGAGCTTCCAGGGATAAAGGTCAGTCACTGTGTCTTGGGGTCCCTGAACAGGAGGCAGGTGAAATGTGTGGGCCCAGGGAGGTTTCGCCTCTCCTCCTCCACACCATTTGTAGGGCTGCTGGGTGGGCTTCCGGGGCCTGGGTCAGGGAGTCTGGTGGGCCCCCATCAGGGGGCCTGCAGCCAGGTCCTGGCTTTCCACCGACTGCCTTCCCTTTTCCTCCAGCGTGGCCGGCAGACAGAGGAGGAGTGTGCCCATCGAGGAAGCCCCATTCCCAAAAAGGTAAGCCACTTTTCATCTCATTTCGGCCGGGAAGGGGTCCCCGGCTCCAGGTGATGGGGCTGGGCTTCCTCGGTGCACCTCCGGGCCTTTCTAGGCACGAGAGGCAGAAGCCCAGAAACTCGCTTTCCCGCCCCCTTCAAGCATCGCTCGATCTCTGAGGAAAACCATCTCTACCGAGTGGTCCTTGACCTGCGGTAGGGTGGGGCTTCCCACGGGATCAGGCCACTGACAACTGTTCTTTGTGGCAGAGGAAAGGACGGCCTCCCGGACACATCCTGTCAAATGACCGGGCAGCTGGCGGCATGGTGTGAGTAGAGGCCAACGGCGTGGTGCAAGCCACAGGGAGCAGAGGGCGGGAGTGGCCCGGAGGGAAGAGGCCAGAGCTCTTCCCTGGTGAAATGGGACGCGTGTGTTTGAGTCGCGTGGGGGGTGGGACACTGAGAAGGAAGTTGTTTGATCCTGTTTCTGCCCCTGAACACTTTGGCCCAACCTGATTAAACCCCAGAGTGGTTTCACTGTTAGTGTACATTGAATGCCCATAACTGACCTGAGCGATCGAAATCCCGTTTATACTTGCCTTTTCATCCTTACAGCCGCCCTCTAAAGGTATCATTTTATAATTTTGCAGATAAGAAAATGGAGAATTAATTACTCACACCCATGCAGTTAATTGGAAGCAAAACGACTACATTGTCACAGGGTGGTTATTTTCAAAGATTTCTTTTAAAGACTTCACTCCTTAGAGCAGTTTTAGGTTCACAGCAAAATGGAAAGTTACAGAGATTTCCCATTTATCCCTTGCCTCTGCACATGCACAGCCTCCCCCTGTATCCATGTCCGACATCTGTTACAAGTCAGGAGCCCACTCTGACTCTCCCTGTGCCCCCGAGGCCACAGCTGACCTCGGGCTTCACTGTTGGTTGTGTGCATTCCGTGAGTTTGGGTAAGTGCATGATGATATGTGTCCACCCTTGTAGGATCATACAGCATATTTTACTGTCCTCTGCCTGTTCCTCCCTCCCGTTCCCCTACCCCTGACCATCATCAAAGATTTTGAAAGCTGCAGAATCTTTTTTTCCAAACAGAACTTTACATGGAAGTCTGTTATATCAAGCGGATAAAGCCACACTGATCTAGTTAAAATGGAGCTACCAGCCTAGGAGATGGAATTGTATTACTCTCTCCATACTTTAAATTTGTCTCCTACCTAAAGCAATTTTGTATCTTGTAAAAGCAGGAAAGGGAGGGAGTTGTTGCTCTTGGCTCCTTTTGACAGAGAAAGCTGTACCTGGAAATGCAGGCCTTGCCTGTGGCACTGTGTGGCAGCAGAGCTAGCACTGGAGTGGCTCCTGGTCCAGAGCTTTTTCTCCTTTGTACCTCCACTAACGGTCGCCAGGAAGAAGTGAACCCAGGCCTAACGTGACGGCGTGAGGAACCCTCACTGTCACCAGTGAGCTTTCCTCCAGTTCTCGTGCTCACCTTGGAGAATTCACCTTTCCTTCTTCCTTCCAAGCAGATGGAAGCCAAAATCTTGTGAACCAATTCGCCGGGAAGGCCCCAAGGTATGATCATGTGAGCACGGCAGAGACCCCGTCCCAACAGAGACCTAGCCACAGCTCTGGGCCCACCGTGAGAGAAAGAAGCTAGGGTAGCGAGGGCTGCGTGCTTGTTATTCCACAGCGATCTTACACTCTGGTCTCCAGAGAGGATCCCACAAGGAACTGAGATTAGAGGGAAAGTAAAGAGGGCGCGAATCTTTGCTGAAGGCTTCCTTCCACCTGTACAAGCTAGTTGCTCCCAATACATACTCAGTATTTACTGCATGGCAGGCACTGCCCTAAATATTTCATGTGGGTTCTCATTTAATGTTTGGAATAAACATACAAGATAGATTCTGTTGCCATTCTGTAGTCGGGAGCTTCCTTTCCTGTCATCTCCCAGGTAGCTGAGATTATTTTGTCTGGTTACTTTATATACTTGATGCACTTGAGACTTGCACGACGTCACATAGCTCATGGATGGCAGCGCCAGGTCAGACCCGAGGCCCTTGGATGGCAGAGTCTGCGCTCTGGCCGTTAGCTCCTGTTGCCCAGAAAGGTTGATGGCAGGTTCTTTCAGCAGTCGGGTCCCTTCTGCCGTGGAAGCCCCATCCACAGGTCCCAGCAGCCCATCCTCATTCAGGCTAGATGTCCATGCCTTGTCTCCTGACCCTCTGTTTTCACACTGGTGAGGGTGCCTTCTAAGAGCTGGTCACCCTGCCTTTTCCTGAACCTCCGGTTCCTACCAAACACCCTGCACTGTCTTGTGTGAGTTCTCATTCCTCAGCAGTGACCCATGTAAATGAACATTCCCCAGAATTCTCTCCTGACCAACCTCTCCCCCTCCAGTTTCCTGTTAGGTGATTAAACCAGCCATTCTTACCGTTCAGAGACCACATGCTAAAACTCCCAAACCTCTTTGTTCATCCATGCCTCTCTCTGCTTGAAAACTTGTATATCCTACTGTCTGCAGCCCCTCTTCCTGGCAGTCCCGTAAGCATTTCAGATTCAGCATATCCAAAGTTGAAATCAGAATCTTCCTCATAGATCTATCTTTTCTTTTACTTTTTTTAAATATTTATTTATTTGAAAATCAGAGTTACACAGAGAAAGAGGAGGACAGGCAGAGAGAGAGAGAGAGAGGGGTCTTCCATCCACTGGTTCACACCTCAAATGGCCACAGTGGTCGGAGCTGCGCCAATCTGAAGCCAGGAGCTTCTTCTGGGTCTTCTCATGTGGGTGCAGGGGCCCAAGCACTTGGGCCATCTTCCGCTGCTTTCCAGGCCATAGCAGAGAGCTGATCAAAAGTGGAGCAGCCAGGACTCGAACCGGCGCCCATATGGGATGCTGCAGGCAGCATCTTTAACCTGCTACGCCACAGTGCCAGCCTCCCATAGACCTATTTTTTCATTCTTTTCCTTACCTTGGCCTCTTTCTTCCCTCCCCTCCCTACAGGTAGTCAAGTCCTGCATTACAGTTCCTGCTCCCTGTGTCTCACTGTTGTATTCAGGCACTTGTCTTCCTCCAGTCCTGCTCTGTGACATCAGCCTCTAAACGGTCCTCCCGCCTGCCTTGCCACCACACATCCGCTACCCTGAGTGAGCCGTCTTTGAAGTAAATCTAGGGAAGATGCTTGCGCAGCAGCTTGGGTTGCTGCTTCGGACATCCACATCCCGTGTCTGAGTGCCTGTTTGGGTTCCCGGCCACTCTGCTTCCAATCCAGCTTCCTGCTGATGCGTATCCTGGGAGGAGGCGGGTAGTCGCACAAGTACTGGGTCCCTGCCAACCACACGGGAGACTTGGAAGGAGTTCCAGCTCCTGATTTCAAGAAAATGAAACAGCCAATGGACAGTTTCTGTCTGTCTCAGTCTGCTTTTTTTTTTTTTTTTAAGATTTATTTTTATTTATTTAAAAGAATTACAGAGAGAGGTAAAGAGAGAGAGCTCTTCCATCCACTGCTTCACTCCCCAAATGGCCACAATGGCCGGAGCTGAGCCAATCCGAAGCCAGGAGCTTCTTCCAGGTCTCCCACATGAGTACAGGGGCCAAGGACTTGGGCCATCTTCTGCTTTCCCAGGTCATAGCAGAGAGCTGGATCGGAAGAGGAGCAGCCAGGACTACTGTGCCACAGCACCAGACCACAGCCCCCCCCCCCCCTTTTTAAAGATTTATTTATTTACTTGAAAGGCAGAGTTACAGAGAGGCAGAGACAGAGTGAGAGAGGTCTTCCATCTGCTTATTTCACTCCCCAAATGGCTTTAGGAACCAGGAGCTTCTTCTAGGTCTCCCACATGGGTGCAGGGGCCCAAGGACTTGAGCCATCTTCTACTGCTTTCCCAGGCCATAGCAGAGAGCTGGATCATAAGTGGCCCATATGGGATGCAGGCATTGTAGGTGGCCCCCTCTCTGTCTTTCATATAAAATGAAAATAATTTTTAAACAGGTGTTTTTAAGAGTTTTATTATTTATTTGAGAGAGAGAGTTATAGACAGAGAGAAAGAGAAAAGTCTTCCATCTGCTGGTTCACTCCCCAAATGGCCGCGACAGCCCAAGCTGGGCCCATCCAAAGCCAGGAGCCTCTTCTGGGTTTCTCACATGGGTGCAGGGGCCCAAGCGCTTGGGCCATCTTCTACTGCTTTCCCAGGCCATAGCAGAGAGCTGGATTGGAAGAAAAGCATCTGGGACTAGAACCGGCACCCATATGGGATGCCGGCACTGCAGACAGCGGCTTTGCCCAGTATGCCACAGTGCTAGCCCCTGAAAATAGCTTTAAAAAAAAAAAAACTATAGTAAATCTAACTCTCCCTGTTGAGAGGACTTCAGTGACTCCCATTGCCTGTAGAATCTAGTGCAAGCCTCCCACTCATGTTCTCTTCCCCGGTCCCGTCAGTTCTACTCCGTAACTGGCACCCTTTCTCCTTCGGCAGCACAGCATTGCCTGCTGTTTTCCTTGTGCTGAGCCAGCTCCCGCCAGCCTGCGTTGGTGCTGCCCTCTATCTGGAATGCCCTTCTTCCTCCCCTCTTCCCCATCTAAGTTGGGCTCACCCTCTCATGATTAACTTGGGAATTATCTCTTCAAGGGAGCCTTCCTGGCTACACCCTCCCCATGGCACCCTCAGCCTGCGCTTCTCTGTGTCATTGCCACACCTGACATTGTGATTATCTGTAGAGACTTCTGGGGCCTCCTGGAGGGCAGACTGTGGTGTTTTTTGTTTTGTTTGTTTGTTTGTTTGTTTGTTTTAAGATTTATTTAAAGGCAGAGTAATAGAGGGAGGGAGAGACCCAGAGAAAGATCTTCATCTGCTGGTTCACTCCCCCAAATGGCCACGATGGTCGGAGCTGGCCAGGCCAAAAACCAGAAGCTCCCACAAGGATGCAAAGGCCCAAGTACTTGAGCCGTCTTCCACTGCCTTCCCAGGCGCATTAGCAGGGAAGTAGATCTGAAGCAGAGCCGCTGAGACTTGAACCTGTGCTCTGATGCTCACTTTAACCTGCTGTGCTACAGCACTAGCCCTAGACTGTCTTATTCTTTTCCCCAGCATCTAGCATGAGGCCTGGGATATTGTTAAGTACTCTTTTTCTTGAGTAAGCTGCTTGTTGGGAATGGTGTATCCAGGAGAAAAGACAGGAGGCAGTGCTTTGTCCCATCACCAGATGAAACCCCCCCTCACCGGCCTCTGTTTTTTGCAGTGGGACCCGGCTCGGCTGAATGAATCTACCACTTTTGTGTTGGGGTCTCGAGCCAACAAGTGAGTCTAAGCTTTGGCACTGATGGAGTGGCAGCTCGGGGGTCTACTACTAGAGTTGCGCCTGCTGGAATCTTTACCACTTGTCTTTCCCTTTTCAGGGCTCTAGGGATGGGGGGCACCAGAGGAAGAATCTACATCAAGCACCCACATCTCTTTAAGGTGAGTGAGTGCCGGGAAGCAGGTGGGCCGCTGCCCTGGAGTAGGTGGCAGTGGGAATTCTGCGTGCCATGGAGAAGCTCGGGACACTCGCTGGTCTGGGAGTCGGGAGTCCCTTCTGCCATTCCCCTGTACCTTTTGTAATTTACTCAACAGCTCTGTGCCCTGGTAGCAATGGCTACTTGGCCTACATGTTTATTGTATGGCAAACATGGTTTTAAGTACAACACATTATCTCCTGGAACTATCCCTTATCTTTATTTTACAAATTTGAAAAAAGCAGAGGTCAAGAAAGACTAAGTGATTTGCCCAGAGTTACTCAGCAAGTCAGGATTCAAATCCAGGTCTGTCTACACTGAAGCCTGAGCTCTTAACCCCTACCTTACTCAGTTGTCTGTGGCGCAAGGCAGGGCTCTACCCTTCTTCCAAGGAGGGACTCCTCTCTGGAGCAGCTGTTTGAGGAAATAACAGGAGAAATCACAAATTCACTCATTGTCTTAAATGAATGTGTATTTTATCAGCCACAAAAGTATTTAAAAGAACAGAAAAATAGAAACGCATGTGTGTTCCAGACATTTTTTGTTCCTGTCCCTAAAGTTTGGTACCCCTTGCCAGAAGCTCCCAGCCCCGTTAGGGTCCCAGAATTACTGTACCTGCCACACTCTGTGCAAATTGGCAGACTTGCTTGCTCTTCTCCAGTCTTGGATCCTAGGAGTCCCAGCATCTAGAGAGGCTGGCAAGCTTGCTGCCGCTCTCTCCTCTCGGTGTCTTCACTCCTGCTGTTCTGTTTTCCTCCCCAACCCTTGTCTGCCCAACTACTCTTTAAGACCCTGAGTAGGTACTCAGGGGCAGGCGTTGTGGCGCAGGGGCTAAGCTGCTGCTTAGCCCACCAGCAACACCATAACAGAGTGTCTGGTTTGACTCCCAGGTACTCCATGCTTCCAGTTGACCTTCCTGCTAATAGGCCTGGGAGGCGGTGACTGATGGCCAGAGTACTTGGGTTCCTGCCACCCACATGGGAGACCTGGATGGAGTTCCTGGCTCCTGGCTTTGGCCCAGCCTCACATTCGCTATTGCAGCCTTTTGGGGATTAAACCAATAGATGGATGATCTGTGTCTTCCTCCTCTCTTTGTTACTCTACCTTTCAAATAAATACAAATCTTTAGGGGCCGGCATGGTGGGTAAAAGCTACCACCTGTATCGCCAGTGTCCCATACAGGTGCCAGTTCGAGTCCTGACTGCTGCACTTCTGATCCAGCTCCCTGCTAATATGCCTGGGAAAGCAGTAGAAGATGGCCCAAGTGCTTGGGTCCCTGCACCCATGTGGGAGACCCAGAAAGAAGCTCCTGGCTCCTGGCTTCAGACCAGCCCAGCTTTGGTCATTGTAGCCTTTTGGGGAGTGAACCAGAGGATGGAAGGTTCTCTCTCTCTCTCTACCTTTCAAATACATAAATAAATCTTTTTAAGCTAAATAAGTAAAAATAGTTTTAAAAAAACCCACATACCCCAAGAGATTTTTTTTTGTTATCATCTATAGATAGGATCTTGGATGGTCTGAATTCCTGTTCAGTTCTGAATTGTTCTGTCGTGTGTAAACCGGGAGTGGCAGACCAACCTTTTAGTGTCAATTAAGAGAGAATGCAGGGAAGCACTGGCTTAAGGCCTGCCACGTGGCACGGGCTCGGTAGAGGTTGATTGTTGTTAGCATAGTTTTCCAGTTCTAAGGCCCACCATTCATACTAAACTCCCAACCCACACTCTCATTCCTGATGGATAATTATTTCTGACCTTGCCCTTGCTTGTCAGGCACACACCCTCCCCACCCCCACCCCAGTCACCACTCCCTTTCTCTTTACAGTTCTCTATTATAAGCATTCTTAACCATTTAGAATCTATTTGTATTTCTTCTGGAAACTGCCAATTACATCTTGTGCCCAATTTTTCTGTCCTTCAGAAGACATTATTTGAATTTATCTTTTCCTTTTTTAGACTTTTTAAGTTATAGAAATATGACCCCATTCTTAGTGTAAAAACCTTCAGCGAGTACACTGGAGTTCCTTCACCCTTGACCCTGACTGCCCTCCACTCCAGACCACCCGCAGCCATGGCAGAGCATAAACACAGATATGGGCGTGTGTGTGTGTCCTTGTCCTGTGGGATATTTTGCTTATTATTTTTAGCTCATACATGTTGTGGTCTGGTTTTCCTTTGGGAAGCAGTAATAATCGTAATCATAGGTGTTGCAAGCCACCTCAGATGATTTATTAAAAGGGGAGGCCAGCATTGCAGTGGAGTAGGTTGCCCCCACCTGCAGTGCCAGCATCTTGTGGGTGCCAGTTTGGATCCTGGCTGCTCCACGTCCAGTCTAGCTCCTGGCTTCTGCCTGGCCCAGCCCTGGCCATTGCAACCATTTGGGGAGTGAACCAGTGAATGGAAAGTCTCTCTGTCTTCCTCTCTCTCTCTTTCTGTAACTCTGCCTTTCAAATAGATGAAATAAAACTTTAAAAAGGAGGCTGTAGTGGCTGGTGATGTGGCATAGTGGAGTAAGCCTCTGCCCACAACACAAGCGTCCCATGGGTGCTGGTTTCAGTCCCGGCTGCTCCACTTGCGATCCAGCTCCATGCCAATGCACCGGGGAAAGCAGCAGAAGGTGGCCCAGGTGCTTGGGGCCCTGCACCCATGTTGGAGACCCAGAAAAAGCTCCTGGCTTTGGCCTGGCCCAAACCTGGAAGTTGTGGCCATTTAGGGAGTGAACCAACAGATGGAAGATCTTTCTGTCTGTGTCTCCCTCTCTCTCTGTAAATCTGACTTTGAAGTAAATAAATAAATCTTAAAAAGAGGAGGCTCTAAAGTAATGGTCACCTGTCCCACTGGTTGCCAGGGAGATGTTTCGAGAAAAGAAGCAGTAGGGGGATTAGAAGTGTACTAAGTCTCAGGGAATTGGATCCCATGCCTTGGCCTCCTGGGCTTGGCTTGGCTTGCTCTGAAGGGGTTACTGGGCCTTCTGCGTCCACCAGGCTGGGTCTTACTGATCAGAACTGCAAGGCTAATGGCTCCCCTTTCACGCTGTTCTCCACAGTATGCAGCTGACCCCCAGGACAAGCACTGGCTGGCTGAGCAACATCACATGCGGGCAACAGGAGGGAAGATGGTAAGCACTGTTCCCACGCGCCACTGCCAGAGGCCACCTTCAGGGACCAAGATTCCCTCTGTCGGCGACAGCTCCTCTCCGAATCTGGAGACCCCCAAAGCCTGATACGTGTGGGAAGGAAGACTTTAAGGCCTGTTTCTCCATGGTCCCCAGGTTCCTTTCCCTGCCACTAGGGCTCCCTTTTTCTCCCTCCACGCTTCCACCCAGCCTTCGTATTTGGACCACACATTGGATCACATTAGCTTGCATAGGAATGACGGGTGAAAGACTCCACACCACTGTTCCCTCGTGTGCCACTGAGTGATCTTACTCATCAGTCACAACACCCTTCCCCCAAACACAGCTACAGGATCTTCTCTCAGTGCAGCGCACCAGCCAGCACCCTGTCGGTAGCTGTGTTTGCCACCCCTGGCAGCTGCTTCCAGACTCGCCTCTGATTAGAGTTCTAGGTCACAGCAAGCGACAGCCTTAGGAACATCGTTGTTGTGGGGCGCTTTGTCCCTCGCATGCAGTGTTCTCCCCCTGAGGACGGACCCCTGCTGCGACTGCTCGCTGCCCTGCAAACTGAACTGCCATCTGGCCGTGAAAGCTACCTTTTATTGTATTTTGCAACTTTTTTTATAATTATGCCCACACTTTATTTCACAAAACATTTCAAGGTGCTTATCACTGATAACATAAAATGCAACCTAACCTAACAGGCCAGCGTTGTGGCGCAGTGGGTTAATCCCAACCTGCGGTGCTGGCGTCCTGGATCAGAGCGCTAGTTCCAGTCCCAGCTGCTCAGCTTCTAATCCAGCGTCCTGGTGATGCACCTGGGAAGGCAGCAGCAGATGGCCCATGCGTTTGGGCCTCTGTCATCCACATGAGAGATCTAGCTGGAGTTCTGGGCTCTTGGCTTCAGCCTGGCCCAGACCTGGTTATTGAAGCCATTTGGGGAGTAAACCAAATGAAAAATGGAAGATCTCTCTCCCTTTCTCCCTCTCTCCCTCTCTCTCCCTCTCTCTCCCTCTCTCTCCCTCTCCCTCTCTCTCCCTCTCTCTCCCTCTCTCCCTCTCCCTCTTCCCCCTCTCTCTCTCTCTGTCTCCCTCTCTCCCTCTCCCTCTCCCTCTTCCCCTCTCTCTCTCTCTCTCTCCTGCCTTTCAAATCAATAAGTAAATTTTTTTTAAACAATGCAACACGGAGGGGCTGGCACCGTGGCTCGCTTGGTTAATCTTCTGCCTGCGGCGCCGGCATCCCATATGGGCACCGGGTTCTAGTCCCGGTTGCTCCCCTTCCAGTCCAGCTCTCCGCTGTGGCCCGGGAGGGCAGTGGAGGATGGCCCAAGTGCTTGGGCCCTTGTACCTGCGTTGGAGACCAGGAGGGGCACCTGGCTCTTGGCTTTGGATCGGTGCAGTGCCAGCCGTAGCGGCCATTTGGGGGGGTGAACCAACAGAAGGAAGACCTTTCTCTCTGTCTCTCACTGTCTAACTATCTGTCAAATAAAAAAAAAAAAATGCACCACGGTCCCGGCACTGTGGCACAGTGAGCTAGGCTGCCCCCTGCAACGCCAGCATCCTGTAGCAGAGCAATGACCAGAGCCCAGCTGCTCAGCTTCCCATCCAGCCTCTGCTGATGTCCCTGGAGGGAAGAAGCGGGCAGCCCAAGTGCTCAGGCCTCTGCCACCCGTGGGCAGGGCCCAGATGCAGCTTCAAGCTCCTGGCTTCCGCCTGGACCAGCTCTGGCTGTTGCAACCATTTGGGAAGTGAACCAGTAGATTGAAGTGCACGCTCTCCCTCCCCCTCTCTCTTGCTCTCACTCTCGCTCTATCTGGCTCTCTCTGCCTTTCAAATAAAAAATCATCTTAAAAAATGCAACACAATAGAAATAAGAAATAGATGAGGAGAGAAAGGAGCTAAAATTAAAATTAAACCCCCAGCAATAGTAGCTTCAGACAACGAGGTTGGTTGTGTGTACGCATATGTTTAGTTGCTGACCTAGGCTGTGTACTTCTGTAGGTGTTTGCAAAATACAGTTCCAGGACCCTTTCAGGGACATCTGACCTGTTACATAGCTCACAGCGTCCATGAGATGGACACAGATGACTCAAAGAACGTGTGATTGTTCCTCAGACTTGATGAGGGTCTCCCACAGAAGACTTTTCTAATGTCATGAACAGTATCCCCTAGGGAAAGCTCCCACTTCAGACCACGGCTTTGCACCCATGCAGCTCTGCAGGCCCAGGACAGTACAGTTTATCATGTTTTTCCTTGCTACAAAGCTCAGAATAAAGTTACCTTAGTCCCCAGAGTTAGCATATGGCTTCCTCCTTTCGGTTTCCTATTTTCATGTGTATTTTGCTAGCTCTTGCCATTTTCCTATAAGTCACCTTGGGTCCTTTCTTTTTTTAAAAAAAAAAAACATGAATCAGTTCATTACCAGCCCCTACTCTCCCACCTGTAAGGTTTCTATTTCATTGAATGATTGTCCTGGGGAACCAGTACCAGACAGTCTCTCCCAACTCACCGTCCCCCACTAAATTGTCAGCTGTCCCCCCTCCCCGCTTAGTAGCAGCCCCTACATTAGGCAGATGTCTCATGCAGTATTGTTGAGCTGCAGTGAATGAATGGGAGGCAGTGACCACTCTCCCTTCCTGCCCCAGGCCTACCTCCTCATTGAAGAAGACATCCGAGACCTTGCTGCCAGTGACGACTACAGGTAACCCCAGCATGTCTCCTGCCCCGTTCCCACCCCACTGCCTCCGGGCAGCCCCTGATTGGAGGCTGGGCCTGCCTGCTTCAACTTCCCTCCCAACATGTTCTAGAGGATGCCTGGACCTGAAGCTGGAGGAGCTAAAATCCTTTGTCCTGCCCTCCTGGATGGTCGAGAAGATGCGAAAGTACATGGAGACACTACGGACAGAGAATGAGCATCGCGCCGCCGAAGCCCCCCCGCAGACCTGAGGCCAGGGCCCCTGGCTCGCCAAGGCCCTCTCCCCCTGTGGCTGAGGCCGTCGCTGGGACTGCTCCTGGTTGGACCTCAGCAGCATTAAGCTGTGCCTGGGCTCGTTTGCAGTGGCTCACTGCAGAGCACCCCAGCCTGGCATGTGGTTCTGTATTTGTAAAGTTATTAGGATAAGAAGCAATAAAGTTTTTAATCAACACTGATGGTGAACCCGCTGTGCAGTCTGCCGTGTGGGGCCAACAGAACACCAAGTGGGAAAGAGAACAGGGGCTCCTCGCCGTCCCAGCATAGACCGGCCTTCACAGGCCGAGCTGGGAACAGCACGTGTCTTGCCATCCTTCCCTGCCCCCGTTTGCCCAGCTAAGGTAAAGACGGGGCAGGATGTGAGTGCTAGTCCCGTGGGGGTTCGTGATGCGCCGACACACTGTATGAAAAGGTGTTGGCTCTGTTACTCGGTGGAGAGGCGTGGTAAGCCACGGTGTAGCAGCGCTGCGAGTCAGTCGCCACCTAGGATGCCCACGGCCCTCCGGTGGGGGGAGCGCCTGGGGGTCCTCGCTCCTCCGCCTGGCCGCGGCCCCTGTGGAGTGGAGCACCTGGAGCGCTTGGCCGTGGCACCTGCGGGTCCGGCTCCTCCGCCTGGCCGCGGCCCCTGTGGAGTGGAGCGCCTGCGGGTCCCGGCTCCTCCGCTTGCCGCGGCCCCTATGGAGTGGAGCACCTGGAGCGCTTGGCCGTGGCGCTTGGGGGTCCCGGCTCCTCCGCCTGGCCGCGGCCCCTGTGGAGTGGAGCACCTGGAGCGCTTGGCCATGGCGCCTGGGGGTCCTCGCTCCTCCGCCTGCCGCGGCCCCTGTGGAGTGGAGCGCCTGCGGGTCCCAGCGTCCTGGCACGCACGTGGCAGCGGCCGACGGCTCACATGCCGGGACCCCGGCCACCTGCGTGGGAGACCCCAGTGGAGGTCCTGGGTCCGGCTTCTTCCTGGCCCAGCCCCGGCCGGGCCGGGCCGGGCATCTGGGGCGTGAACCAGAGAGTGAGAACTCCGTCTCTCCTCCTCTGGGAATCGGGAGTCTGCAGTTGGCGGCCCTCCGAGACCCGCCCCGCTGAGGGGCCCGGGCCCCCGGGTCAGGGCGTGGAGCTGAGGCTTCCGGCTCGGGGCGGACGGCCGACACGCCCTGCCGGCCAGAAGGGATCGGGAGGGGCGTGCCGGGCGTTCGCCCTCGGGGGCTCCGTCCCACGTGGGCACTTGCTCGGCCCTTTAATGGTCGGCGTTTTCCAAAGGTCACCAATCCGCTGCGGAGTCGTTAGTTAATGGCAGCCTCTCCTGCCAGTCGGACGTTAGAAACAGCCGCCCCCACCGCCCAATGCCGGTACGCTTGTGGGTGGGCCTAGCAATGACAGAGCGCTTCGCCGCGCCCTATTGGCTGGATCAAACCCAAGCGAGCCTCTGATTGGTCGACGCTGCTCGAGGGTTACAATTCAAACGCGGGCGGGCGGGCCTGCAGCCTGCAGTTGCAGCCGTGTTCTCCTAGTTCCTGCTTCTCTGGCGAGTGCTGCCCGAATGGCCTCTCAAAATCGCGATCCAGCCGCCGCCAGCGTTGCCGCCGCCCGTAAAGGCGCCGAGCCGAGCGGGGGCGCCGCGCGGGGCCCCGTGGGCAAGAGGTGAGTGGTGCGGAGATGACGCTCGGCGGCCCCGGCATGCCCGGGGCATCGGGGCCCGGAGCGCGGACTCCGAGGACCCCCTTCCTCAGCGGGTGGATTTGCGGGGGCCACAGGACGCGCCAGGAACTCGAGGCCGGGCAGCCACGGGCTCTGGGGCCCCGGGTGGAGACTTCCGAGATCCCCCGCCTCCTGCAGCGGGTGAGACCTGGAGCTCGGGCAGCTGTCGGAGACTAACGACCGGGGAAGGGCGAGGGGAGCGTGGGGACCGGGCGGACAGCGGTCGGCGTGGAGCACCTGCCAGACTCATGCTGCGGGAGCCTGGGCTTGGGGAGCGTGAGGACTCGCCAGGGTCACCCTGGGCAGGTGGCCGGGTCTGGCCTTGGGGCTCCCGCGGGAGATAGGGAGGGAGGGGTGCATCACCTGGGCCCCGCCCGCCCGAACTCCCCGCTGACCCTGAATGCTCTTTTTCTAGGCTACAGCAGGAGCTAATGACGCTCATGGTGAGTGCCCGTGCCCAGACCCCCAGCCAGCTGGCCCCCTCCTCACTCCCACCCAACTGTCCATGGCCTGCCCCCTCCACCAGAGCCCCACTTGACACGGGGGCGAAGGCGAGGGTGTCTGTGTTTTCCGGGAAGAAGTCCCTGTCCCCACCTCGCCTTGTCTTCCGGGATTCTGTCCGACGCCGATCCTGGAGTCACCCAGCCCCTGCCCGTGGCGTCCTGGCCCTGCCGAACCTTGGAGTGCGCCTTTCTGTTTCTCTCCAACCCTTGAGCACCCACATTGCCTGTCTGGACTCCTGAGGGGCACCGGACATGGCTGCATAACCCCTCCCCGCCCAGCCTCCCCACCCTCTCTGCGGCAGCCCCGAGGCCACCTGGGGAAAGCCCGTCCCTAGGGAGTGTGACGGGATTAGGGGAAGGTCTCCGAGCTCTGCAATCCAGCAAGTGTTCTTCCTGCCCAGATGTCTGGTGACAAAGGAATCTCTGCCTTCCCTGAGTCAGACAACCTCTTCAAGTGGATAGGGACCATCCACGGGGCAGCCGGCACCGTGAGTATCGGGGTGCTGGGGGGTGGAGGTGACTCCCCGTGCCAGGGCTGCGTCAAGCCTTCAGCTCGGCAAGACAGTCGCCCGAGCCTTGTTCTGCACCTGTGCAGGCTGGGTGTGAACGGTGCTGCCTGTCTTAGATGGCTGGAGGGCTCGGGCAAAAAGGCAATGAGTGGAATAAGGACTTTGGTCAATGGAGTCAGATCAGAGACTCAGGGCAGGGCAGGCACAGCTGCTCTGTGAGAAGCTGCTGCATGGGACACCGGCATCCCTTCAGTGTCGCTTTGAGCCCCAGCTACTCTGCTTCCAGCCCAGCCTCCTGCTACTTCGTACCTGGGAGACACCAGAGGATGGCCCACGTACTTGGGTGCCTGCCACCCACATGGGAGACCCGGATGGAGTTCCAGGATCCTGTGCTCAGCCTGGCCCAGCCCAGGCTGTTGGGGCCATTTGAGGAGTGAACCAGCAAATGGAAGACAACCCCCACACACTTCAGATAAATAAATCTTTTTTTAATATATATTTGAGAGAGTTACAGAGAGAGCGAGAGAAAGAGAGGTCTTCCATCCGCTGGTTTACTTCCCAATTGGCTGCAACAGCTGGAGCTGCGCCAATCCGAAGCCAGGAGCTTCTTCCAGGTCTTCCATATGGGTGCAGGAGCCCAAAGACTTGGGCCATCTTCCACAGCTTTCCTAGGCCACAGCAGAGGGGTGGATCAAAGTGGAGCAGCCGGGACTCAAACCGGCGCCCATATGGGATGCCGGCACTGCATGTGGCAGCTTTACCTGCTACACCACAGCACCAGCCCCCTCAAATTCAATTTTTTGCATGTTAACCTACTTTTTTTTAAGTTTATTTATTTATTTTTTTTTTTGACAGAGTTAGATGGTAAGAGAGACAAAGGTCTTCCTTTCTGTTGGTTCACCCCCCCAAATGGCTGCTACGGCTGGCGCCCTGTGCCGATCTGAGGCCAGGAGCCAGGTGCTTCCTCCTGGTCTCCGACGTGGGTGCAGGGGCCCAAGCACTTGGGCCATCCTCCACTGCCCTCCCAGGCCACAGCAGAGAGCTGGACTGGCAGAGGAGCAACCGGGACTAGAACCCGGTGCCCATATGGGATGCCGGCGCCGCAGGCAGAGGATCAACCAAGTGAGCCACGGTGCCGGCCCCTATTTATGTATTTGAAAGACAGAGTGACAATCTGCGATTCACTGGTTCTCTCCCCCAATGGCTACAACAAGCCAGAGCTGGGCCAGGTCAAAAGCAGGAGCCCAGAAGTGCACCCCACTCCCACGCGGGCAGCAAGGGCGCGTGGCCAGGAAGCTGGGCTGGAAGCGGGGAGCAGCCGCAGCTTGAAAGGCGCTCTGCTGTGGGGCGCAGGTGTCTCGGGGTGTCCAACCCTGCTGCGCCGCGGCACCTGCCCCGGCCCGACACTGCAATTGGGCCAGAGCCCTGGGGGTGCCAGCGCACAGCTCAGCCCCCGGGGCCACTGACGGCCCACCTGACGAAAGCAGGGACCAGTTGAGTGCTTTGTCTGCTGTGCAGGCCCAGGTGGGCGCTCACGTGGGACCCTTGCCCCCACTCTCAATGCCAGGTATATGAAGACCTGAGGTACAAGCTCTCCCTGGAGTTCCCCAGTGGCTACCCTTACAACGCGCCCACGGTGAAGTTCCTCACGCCCTGCTACCACCCCAACGTGGACACGCAGGGGAACATCTGCCTGGACATCCTCAAGGACAAGTGGTCCGCCCTGTATGACGTCAGGACCATCCTGCTGTCCATCCAGAGCCTGCTGGGAGGTAACGTGTGAGCGCACCCCTTCCGTGCCGCCCGGGAGCCGCCGGTGCTGCCGGGCCGCCGCTGACTGCTCTCTCTCCACCCGCAGAGCCCAACATCGATAGCCCTTTGAACACACATGCCGCCGAGCTCTGGAAAAACCCCACAGGTGGGTCCCAGCCCTGCCCAAGGACGCTGGGTTGGGCAGGTGTGGGGTTAATAGAACCTCCTGCTCGCTGGGGTGAGGGAGCGGATATGGGAAATTAACCCCTCCCAGACTTGGTCTCCTGTGCTGTTCCCCAGTCTCCCTAAAAGCAGGGGGGCGGCCACCAGCCTCCCCTGGCACTCCCCTTAGCGTCCCTGACTGCCCTCTCCCACCCTGATGAAAGGCATCCGTGCCCATCTCTCATCATCCACCTGCCCGTTCTCTTCCAGCTTTTAAGAAGTACCTGCAAGAAACCTACTCAAAGCAGGTCTCCAGCCAAGACCCCTGACCCGGGCTGCCCAGCCTCTCCCTGTGCCGTCGCCTTTCCTGGTTCTGCCTTAGAATCTGTCCTGTCCTTGACCTCTACTGGACTGTGTCTTGAGCTGTGGTGTTATTTTTGTTTGTTTTTTAAATTAAGTCTGTTTGAGTTCTTGTGATATATATTAAATAAACACATTTTGGTTGTTTTTGTAGAAGTTGCTGCCTCGCGGTTACCCTGGGTTGGGGGTGCTCGGGGCAGGCACGGTGGGTGGTCTCACATCTGGGCAATTGGCCTGTTCCCCTCTTCAGCGGTGGAAGCAGGTGACAGGCTGTAAGGCCAAGCAGTGGCTTGTTCCCCTGTGGCCTTGGTTTCTCTGTGAAGGAGCGACTACAAGCCCCAGGAATGCTAGTAGGTACTGGAGCTGCCCCAGCTATGCGTGCTGGAGGGGAGGACCACCCACCCACTTCCAACAGAGAAGGCTCCAGTTAGCCAGAGCAGGGCCAGGGTCTGCGGAGGCAGCAAGGGAAAGCCCCTTGCTCTACACCAGGCCCAGTTCCCCAGGGATGGCTCCGCACTCCAAGGGGAGACATCACCTCCTGCCCTGGCCCTGGGACCCCTGGAGGAGACACCTGTGCAGAACTGCAGGGAGGAAAGCAGGCTGGGATGATGGGCCCTGCCTGGGCCTACAGGAAGATCTCTGAGGTAAACAAGCTACCCAGGTGCATTCCTGCACTGCCCGGCCTCCACTCAGCACCCAGGCCTGGGGGGGACACAGCCGGCAGCCCCCACCTCCAGTCACGTGTAAAGAATTGGAGCTGTCAGGTCTGGGGTTGGAACTTGAGTGTGTCATTGTGCCTGAACCGCTCTGCTCGGAGCTTCTCCATCTCGTGGGCGTACAAGTCCACTCTGGGCCTTGAGCAGATGAGACATAACACCTGCCTTCCTTTCAAATAGATTTAAAAAAAAATTATTTGAAAAGCAGAGTTACAGAGAGGGGGAGAGAGAGAGGTCTTCCATCCACTGGTTCACTCACCAGATGGTCGCAATGGCCAGAGCTATGCCAGCCTGGAGCTCCTTCTAGGTCTCCCACGCGGATGCAGGGGACCAAAGACTTGGGCCATCTTCTACTGCTTTGCCACAGCAGAGGGCTAGATTGGATGTGGAGCAGCTGGGACTTGAGCCTGCACCCATATGGGATGCCAGCACTATAGGCGGTGGCTTTACCTGCTATGCCACAGCACCGGCCCCTCAAGTAGATTATTTATTTGAGAGTGTTACAGAGAAAGGGAGAGACAAAGAGGTCTTAAATATTCTGAGTCACTCCCCAAATGGCCACAATGACCAAGGGACCAGGGGTGGACCAGGCCAAAGCCAGGAGCTTCTTCCCGGACTCCCAAGCGGGTGCAGGGGCCCAAGCCCTTGGGCCATCTTCCACTGCTTTCCCAGACCACAAGCAGAGAGCTGGATGGTAAGAGGAGCAGGCAGGACACCAACTGGCTCCCTATGGGATGCCAACCCTGCAGGCGGAGGCTTAGCCCGCTAAGCCACAGCGCCAGATTCTGATTCAGTCAGTCTGGGCGAGGGCGTGAGGTTCCATGTCTAATCCGCTCCCAGGCGGTGTCACTGCTGTAGTCTCATTAGGAAACATGGAAGGTGGCCATCGCGGGGTGTGGTCCTCCCCCCAGCACAGACTCTACCTGGAACTTGGTAGAAAGGCCACGCTCTTGGTCCCCACAAGCTCTCCAGGTTAGATGCTCTCTGGGGCTTGAAGTCATGGGGTCAGATGATGCCTGGGCAAAGCAGAGGCAGAAGCTATCACAGGATTGGTTCTTTCCGTTTGTTAAAGATTTGTTTGTTTATCTGAAGGGCGGAGAGACCCGAGTGGTGAGAGACAGATCTTCCATCTGCTGGTTCACTCCCTAAATGGCTGCAACGGCCAGGGCTGGGCCAGGCCAGAGCCAAGAGCCAGGAACTCCATCCCAGTCTCCCTCGTGTGTGGTAGAGGCCCAACTACTTGGGTCATGTTCTGCTGCCGCCCAGGTGCGTTCTCGGGGAGCAGGATTGGAAACAGCAGCCAGGACTTGAATCGGCACTCCCACATAGGATGCCAGCATACACAGGGTGGTGGCTTAGCCCACTGTGCCGCAGCGCCAGCCCCCTGGTTCTTAATAAACCTGCTAAGAGGTGAACCTATTTTGTCTGCCTTCGAGGAAATCTTTTCCCTGTGGTCCCTGATCTTGGTGTTCAGCCCACCAGGTAGTCCCGAGGCCGGCCTCGTGTCAGTCACGGGGACCCAGTCCTCACGTGTAGCTCAGAAGCCATCAGAGTGTTCTCTGGAACCCACCACTGGGAGAGTTTTACAACAGGTTGCTGAGGCCGGCGCCGCGGCTCACTAGGCTAATCCTCCACCTGCGGCGCAGGCACACCGGGTTCTAGTCCCGGTCGGGGCACCAGATTCTGTCCCAGTTGCCCCGCTTCCAGGCCAGCTCTCTGCTGTGGCCAGGGAGTGCAGTGGAGGATGGCCCAAGTGCTTGGGCCCTGCACCCCATGGGAGACCAGGAGAAGCACCTGGCTCCTGCCTTCGGATCAGCGCGGTGCGCTGGTCTCAGCGCGCCGGCCGCGGCTCCTGGCTTCGTATTGGCACAGCTGCAACCAGTTGGGGAGTAAAGACCTCTCTCTCTCTCTCTCTGCCTCTCCTTCTCTCTGTAACTCTGACTTTCAAATAAATTAACTAATTAACTTAAAAAAAGAAAGAAAAAGAACTCAGCCCAAGGAAGCAGAACCACTGGGTTAGAATCCTGGCTCCACCCCCTCCTTGCCTGCATGCACTTGGGCACTTAGACTTAACCTCACTATGAAACGGAATCATTGAAGGATGTGAGAACAGTGCCTGGCACATAGGAAGCGCTCATTAAGTGCTGGGCGTCTAATGAACAGGAGGGCAAGGAGGGCTTCCTGGAGAAGGAGTGAGCCATGAGGCTGGCAGAGACAAGAAAGCGGCTTCATTGGACAGCAGGACGTGTGTGTTCATGGGTGTAGGGAGAAGGGGAGGGATGGTGGGCCTCAGTGGGCGTTTCAGGCCACATTAAAGTGCAGACACTTATCTTGAGGGCAACATTCAAAGAATGAAGCCTTGGGCAGGACAGTGATGTGACCAGATTCGTTTTCAGAGCAGTCTTACTTGGGGGCCAGTGTTTGGCCTGGGGGGTGATGGCCCGGGTGGTGGTGGTGGTCTGGGGGCTGTGGCCCGGGGGATGGTGGCCCAGGGGACAGTGGCTCGGGGGGTGGTGGTCCAGGGGCAGTGCCCAGTGGGCACAGAGAGGAGGATGAAGCAGGGTAAGGAGACAGGAAGCAGAGGGTGTATGTGTGTGTGGGGGGGGGGGGGGGGGTGAGCACCAGAGTCCCTGTGCTGGGCCCCATCCAGGCTGTTATCTGTGGGCTGCTCTACTTCACCTCCCTGGGCCTGAGTTCCCACAACTGCAAAACGGGGATAAGAGCAGCATCTGCCTCTGGATGCGCCGTGTGGATGACCCAGACCAAGTGCATAAGGCACAAGGCACAGCCATGACGGTGCTGGAATCCCAGCACCAACCCTGGCTGGAACAGCAAACCGGGAAATCAGCAACAGGACAAAGCAGAGACTAGGTCCAAGATGGAGGGAGTGGCAGGTAGCAATGCGTAAAACAGCAGGACAGGGGCCGGCCCTGTGGCACAGCACGTTAACGCCCTGGCCTGAAGCGCCGGTATCCCATGTGGGCACCGGTTCGAGTCCTGGCTGCTCCTCTTCCGATCCAGCTCTCTGCTGTGGCCTGGGAAAGCAGTAGAAGATGGTCCAAGTCCTTGGGCCCCTGCACACACATAGGAGACCCGGAAGAAGCTCCTGGCTCCTGGCTTTGGATCAACGCAGCTCCGGCCATTGCGGCCATTTGGGGAGTGAACCAATGGAGGGAAGACCTCTCTCTGTCTCTACCTCTCCTTCTCTCTGTGTAACTCTTTCAAATAAATAAATCTTTAAAAAAAAAAAAAAGACAAAAAACAGGACAGAGTTTCAGGGAGGAGGAGGAGGATAATGGTGGACAGCATTAATTAAACACTTGCTGTGTGCCTGGCACTGTTCTAAGCACCTTGCACATACCAACTTGTTCTTGAAACCCTCTAAGGTAAGTATGATCATTGCCCCATTTTACGGATAAAAATACTGAGGTCCCAAGTCGTTTACTGTGAGGATACAAATTCAGAGAGCCTGACTCTAAAGTTCAACAACTACTACACTCAATTAGCTACGACCTGATCCCTGCTATGCAGAATTGTGTGCAAAGCACCATGGGAGCCAGATCTGCAGCTTGTGGGTGCAGGGATCAAGGGGGGAGATGGTCTCCGCGTTGGGCCTCGTGGGTTGAAGAATTTGCCAGGATCATAAGGGGAAGAGCATTGCAGGGAGCGGGAACAGCAGCGTGCAAGGGCCCAGAGGCCGGCAAACGCAGGAGCGGCGGCGGGAGGAGTGAGGGAGCCCAGAGCGAGGCATCTGGATTGGATTCTGGAGGCCCCGAGGGGTCCTGCAGGACGTTCAGCGGGGGCGCGGCCCGGTCAGGTTCCCGGGAGCTGGTTCTCGCGGTCGGCGGTCGGCCCGTGGCGGGGGCCCCCCGGGGAGGAGCTGCTGCCCCCTCTCCGCTGCCAGCGCCGGGTGCCCCGCAAGCGCTGGAAGAACGGACCAGACCGAGCGGGCTCGCAGAAAACGCTGCCGTCGCCCCGCTCCCGGCCCGGGAGCCGGCCCACGACGGCGAGCCTGACACCCACGCTCAGAGGCTCGGGAACGCATGGGCGATGGGGCAGGCAGGGGGCTCCACCCCCTCTCCCTCGGCCCGAAGCCCCCCGTGGCCCCCGCCGCATCCCGCTCCCCGCAGCCCCGGCCCGCCCCTCACTCAGGCCATGAGCTTGGCAACGTTTGCTTTTATTCCTTCCAGACACGGAGCCAGAAGGGGCCGCGCCCCCTGCGCGGGGCAGGGAACGAGCCGGCGGGGCCGAGGCTGAGACCCCAGCCTTACTGCACGCCCTCCATCATCTTCAGGAACTCTGCAGGAAAGCAAGGGCGAGGCTCAGCGCCAGCACTGCCCACCCGCCCGCCCGCGGGGGCTGGGGGCGGCTCCGCTCGGTCCACGCCCAGCCCCACCCGCGGGGCCGAGGCCTGCCACGCCCCCGACGCCGGCCCGCGACTGCCGGGCGCTCACCGTCGAAGTCAATGCGGCCGTCGTTGTTCTTGTCCCCGTCCTTCATCAGGGATTCGATCTCCTCGTCCGTCACGTGCTCCCCAGAGGCCCTGAAAATCTCAGCCAGCTCCTCGGCGTCGATGTAGCCGTCTGCGTTCCTTCGGGGCCGAGGGCCGGGACAGGGCTCAGCAGCTGCCCGGGCGTCGCTGCACGCGCCCCTCGCGCACCCGCACCCCCCAGGCATTCCCGTGCTGTGCCCGTGGGAGAGCCCCCCCGCCCCGCGCGCCCCGCGCTCCCCCACCCCGCGCACCTGTCGAAGATGCGGAAGCACTCGGCCAGCTCCTCCTCGCTCTTGCCCTTGGCGTCCTCTTTCATCTGGCGCACCATCATGACCAAGAACTCCTCGAAGTCGATGGTGCCGCTGCCTGCGGGCGCAGGGCAGGCACTGAGCGCCGCCCCGGGCCCACCTCGCGCCCCCGCGGCCCTGACCTGGGCGGGGCTGCCCGCTCACCATCCTCATCCACCTCCTCGATGATGGCGTCCAGCTCCTCTTTGGTGGGTGTCTGGCCCAGCATCCTCATGACTGTGCCCAACTCCTTGACGCTGATGTCACCACCGCCATCAGCATCAAACATGTCGAAGGCGGCCTTGAACTCTGCAGGGGGGTGGAGGGGAGAGCTGAGGTGAGGTGGGCTGGCCTGCCAGGCTCACACCCACCCCCACTGCTGCCCAGACCCCACACATGTGCCCTGGCACATGTCACCCTCCCACACGCCCCCTTGCACACACACCCTCACCCCACCCTGCACTCACCAGCGATCATCTCCTCGCTGAGGTAGGACCGGGCCTCAGCCTGCTGGTCCGTCTGCAGGAGACACAGGGTCAGAGCACAGGAGGACCACCCTGCTCACCCAGTCCCACCTCGACCCCGCCCTGTGTAGCGCCCTCCTCCGTCAGGAAACCTGTCCCACCTGTGTGTCCCCACGGCACCTGACAAGAGCGGAGACCCAGATTAGGTCAGAGGTCCTCATTCGGCAATACTTGTAGGGCCAAGTCAGGCACAACCCAGCCCCCCAACACACACCCTGCCCCCTGGGGACTTTGGGGAAGCCGCAGGTCACGCCCTGGTCTCCTCTCAGTGGCTTTTCGGGGCTGAGATGAAATCGGAGGCGGGAAAGGGGCTTTGCAAGGTACCTGCACCGCTCCAGGGTGCAGTAATGACGCAACCCAGAGTACTGAGCACTAGCTAAGTGTCAGGCCACAGCCCAGACACGGGGACCCCCGGCTGACAGGGGCACATGCGTGGAGGTGCCAAGCAGGCATTGGAGTGCACGGCCCTCAGGCTAGGCGGAGGGTGGCGTGAAAATGAGCCGTCCACGACCCATCCGGGCCAGGCCATCCGGGTTGGGGGCTCTAGTCTGGGGCTGGCAGTGAGGCAGGGGTGAGATGGACAAGCAGTTCTGGGCCCTGGCCCTGGGCCTCCTGTTTCTCCCCCTCTTTCTTGCCCTCCTCTCCGCCTGTGCCAGGAGGGCAGGCTATTTTTAGCAGGGCATGGGCAGCAGCAGCTGGCCTCTGGGGTCCAGTTACTCCTTGAAGTGATCTCTGGAGGGGGAACCTCAGTCCCAAATCAAAACCCCTCCCGGGGAGGTGGGGGTCCCTCCGACTGCTGTCTCCTGCCCCTTCCGTCATCCTCAGGGCTCTTGGAGTTGGCGTGGGGCCCTGTGGGCCTCCCATCTTCCTAGGAGCTGGCTTTCTTCTCTCACTGACAGCAGGAGGGTTTGGCCAGGCTTCCAGCCCATCCCCCACCCCCCACCACTGGCTCCCTGGGGAACTCACTGCAGCCCCTGGGGGTCTGTCACCACCATAAAGGAGATGGGATAAGACCTCCCGGAGCTCTGTGCCTAGCACTGCTGGAAGCCTCCGCAGTGGGCAGCACAGTGGCCGCAGGACCAATCCCTGGGACATCCAGCCCTCCCCAACCAAGAGAAGTCAAAGGACTTCCCAGGCTTCCTCTGAACACCTGTGTTCCACAACCTTCTCGCCCCCCATCAAGCATCTAAGTTCCCACCCCACAGAACACCCAGATCTGCTTGAAAGAGGTCTAGAAGTGCCCCCAGCCAGCAGAGCAGAGTCCCTTCATGTCCTTACCATGGTTGCTGGTCACTGGGCCACCCCTGCCGTGAGCCGCCTCCCCTGAACTCCACCACGCACAGACGCAGTGGCCCACTCCAGCCCCCGGGATTTGTAGGGGCATCCTGTCCTCCCACCCCCCTGCTCCCCAGGAATGGATACCCTGCCCAATCAGATCCTGGGGTCAGCAAGCCCCACCCCTCCCAGAGTCCTAGCCCATTACCTAATTTAGCCAAGGGCCCTTGCAGAGAAATTTAAGCCCCTGAGCAGGTGGCAAGCCTTGACGTCCCAGATTCTTGGGAGGAGGCCCCACCCTGCTCCGCCGCCTTAGAGCCCCACCCCCCACCCCAGGAAGCACACTGGCTCCAAGATGGAGGAGGAGGATCGGAACAGTGACAAGTGACGCAGCATGGTAGAACGGGAACAGCACAAGCCTTGAAGTCCCAAGGTCCAGGTCCCTGCCTCGGCAAGGTGTGTGACCTTGGGCGGGTAAAGCAGCCGCTCTGAGCCCAGTATCCTCATTGGTGACATGGCAGTCAGACCATGGCAGAAGGATGCTCAGGTCTCTAAGTCATCTAGCTTGTGCCAGACCCACAGGGTGGGTGCTTGGCAAGTACAATGTCCTGTCTCCGAACTACAGTGAGGGGCAGGGCTCAGGAGGGGAAAGCGGTACTTAGGCACCACTGGTTGAACCTCCAGGATGGGCCACACTGGGCCAGACATTTCAACCACAGGATCTCGCCTGGTGTGCGTCCTATGAGGTAGCAGCTATTATTATCCCCATTTCACTGGGGCTAATTTTTGTGAATCATAAAAGCCGTAGTCCTGTTGATGATTCCTGTTAATCCCGACTTGGGGGAGCCCACCCAGGAGAACCGTCCAGAGGAATAGAGGAGCCCTCGGAGGAGGAGGAGGCATCCAAAGCAGAGTGCTCTCTCAGAGTCCCCGCCCCAGGAAAAGGGTGTCTGTGATCCGCTGACTTGGGCAGTGGGTTAGGCAGAAGGCAAAGGGGCAGTGAAGTCTGGTCCCCGGCAGGTGAAGTCCAAGGCAAGCCCACCCACTCTGAGAGGCCAGAGCCTAGGCTGGGTGCTGGGGAGCAGACAAGGCTCACGGTCATATGGCCATGTGACCAGAAATCACCAGAAAGCACTAGGACAACCGAGGGCGGTGTGGGAGCCAGGCAATGGGGGCTGGACACCAAGGAGGGCAGATGGACAGTGGCAACTGGGCCGCCCCTCCCCCTACACATAGACATTCCCAAGGAAAGCTCAGCAGCGCCAGGCCGGGCTAAATAAGGCTTCCCCCAGCCAGGCAGAGGGCCGAGGGGTGATAGCCAGGGGATCCCAGTCGGGACACACGGGAAGCACTTGGTCCTCTTAGAACAGAGAGTCGAACAGCAATCACTTGTTCATAATTTGTTCCTCCATTTCTTCAGGGAAATAGACAAAGTGCAGACTCCTTAGCGTGGAAGCTCCTATCCGCCCCTCTAATCACAACTCGTCCCCCCTCCCCACCCTTAAGTGCTCAAACACTGCCCCAAACACCATCCTTGATAAACCAGCAGCCCTGGCCATGCTGGTTTTTTTTGTTTTTGTTTTTGTTTTTCCTGCCAGAAGCTCTCATTTTTCCCTCTCTTCATCTGTCCGCTTGGCTGTTGCTGCTCTTGGCCTTGACAAAACTTCCTGCAGGGTTCTTCTTCCCCTACAGCCTGGCTCCGAGAGTCTACAGTGGTCTCCAGTCATTTCCTAATCATAGCACAGAACATGCTTGGTAATCACCACCTGTCCTGAGTTCCACAGACCAGAGACCCTGGCTGATCACCATCACTTGCCCAGCACTCAACTGTAGGCACTTAGCAGGTGTTCAATAAAAATGGACTTTACATAGGAGTAAGTGAGCCGAAAGGCATCTGATTCAATATGAGGAAACTTCCAAGCAGTCACGGTTGACCATTAATGGACAAAGATGGCCTCAAGAGGTATTGAGCTTCCTGCCAGCAAGGCTACCCACACAGAAGGTAGGCGGTCATCTCTCGGGGAGAAACATGCACCCAGAGTCCAAGAATGCTGGAGAACACAGCGCATCAGGAGACGGCCTAGAGGGGAGGCCTGCGGTTAAGTCACCGCTTGCCCGCCGGCATCCATAGCCAGTGCCTGTTCCAGCCCTCGCTTCTCCACTTCTGATCCAGTTTCCTACTAATGCACCCAGGAAAGCAGCGGAAGATGGCCCAAGTGCTTGGGGTCCTGTCATCCAGGTGGGAGACAGAGATGGAGTTCCTGGCTTCTGCTTGGCCCTGGGAACCAGTGGAAAGATTCTCTCTCTCTCTCTCTCTCTCCCCCCTTCCCCTCCCTCCCTTTCAAATAAGTAAATAAATTCATTAATCTTTTTTTTTTTTAATTTAAAAAGAGGGGTCGGCGCTGTGGCTCACTTGGTTAATCCTCCGCCTGTGGCACCAGCATCCCATATGGGCGCCAGGTTCTAGTCCCAGTTGCTCCTCTTCCAGTCCAGCTCTCTGCTGTGGCCCGGGAGTGCAGTGGAGGATGACCCAAGTGCTAGGGCCCGGCACCCACATGGGAGACCAGGAGAAAGCACCTGGCTCCTGGCCAGCCTTAGCAGCCATTTAGGGAGTGAACCAATGGAAGGAAGACCTATCTCTCTGTCTCTCTCTCATTGTCTATAACTCTACCTGTCAAATTAATAAAAATAAAAATAAAAATAAAGAGAGTGAGAGAGACTCAGATTTGCCTTGCTGAGGCTTGAGTCTAGCACTTAAAAAAATTTAAAAAAAAAAAAAAAAAGAGAGAGAGAGAGAGAAAGAGAAGCTCTCCTAGTTCTGACGCTGTGGCCTGGCACAGGCCTCAGGTTCCTGAGGCTCCCTCCTGCTCTAACAATCCAGGACTTCATTCACTCTCTCCAACTGAAAGGCAGAATGACGCAGAGAGACAGAGATCTCCATCTGCTGGTTCCTTCCCCAAACGCTCACCACAGCCAGGCCTGGGCCGGGCTGAAGCCAGCAGCCTGGAACTCCACGCGGGTCTCCCCCGGTGGGTGGCAGGGGCCCGAGCACTGGAGCCACCATCTGCCGCCTTCCAGGTCGCTCTAGCAGGAACCAGGATCGGAACCGGCACTCGGTAAGGGATCGCGGGCACCTGCAGTGGTGACTTCTCCAGCTGCACCACGGCCCCTGCCCCAGCCCATGGCTCAGACCCCGGCTGTGCACCCAGCCTTGACAGGCACACAACAAAGGACTGCTCAGTCAGCGGTTGGTCAATGAGAGCGAATGAGTGAAGCTGTCTTTTTGCCCCAGCACCCTGACTCCAAGCTGCGCATAGTTAGCGCTTTGACGTTTCTCAAGCTTAACTCCAGCTCCCCTATTTCCGAGCTGTGGCTCTTGGGGAAGTCAGTGGGCCTGTTTCCTCCCCTTGAAAATGGACTATTATCAGCCAAGAAAAGCCCCTCCCTAGGAGGCTGTGAGGGCAGGGGCTGCGGCAGCACAGAAAGTGCTTAGAGGGGACCGGCGCTGTGGCATAGCGGGTAAAGCCACCTGCAGTGCCGCCATCCCATATAGGCACCGGTTCAAGTCCCGGCTGCTCCTCTTCCGATCCAGCTCTCTGCTGTGGCCTGGGAAAGCAGTAGAAGATGGCCCTAGTCCTTGGGCCCCTGCACCCACATGGGAGAGCCGGAAGAAGCTCCTGGCTCCTGGCTTCAGCCATTGCTGTCATTTGGGGAGTGAATCAGCAGATGGAAGATCTCTCTCTCTATATAACTCCTCCTTTCAAATAAATAAGTAAATCTTAAAAATAATAGTTTGTGGGCCCGACGCCGTGGCTCACATGGCTAATCCTCCGCCTTGCGGCGCCGGCATCCCATATGGGCGCCGGGTTCTAGTCCCAGTTGCTCCTCTTCCAGTCCAGCTCTCTGCTGTGGCCCAGGAAGGCAGTGGAGGATGGCCCAAGCGCGTGGGCCCTGCACCCGCATGGGAGACCAGGAGGAAGCACCTGGCTCCTGGCTTGGGATCAACGCAGTGCCAGCCGTAGCAGCCATTAGGGGGCTGAACCAACGGAGGGGAGGACCTTTCTCTCTGTCTGTCTCTCTAACTCTACCTGTCAAATAAATAAATCTTTAAAAAAAATAGTTTGTGGGAAGATGGAATTCAAAGAGAAGCTTGTTTTGGTATGAAAAATTTTTAATCCATACCTAGTGGTTTCATAATATGCATTTTCCATGAACTTTTTGAAGACGCCTTGTGTTTGTTTCACCACAAAACTAACAAAATCCGCCCTGCTAGGGACTGACATCCAGGCCCGCCAACAGGAAAACTGAGAGCGAATTTTTTCTTGACTGGCTGTCCGGTGATAAAAGAGAAACCAAGGCCAGGTCGCGGGGTGGGAAAAGCAGAGCGGGCAGAACTCGGGGGCTCTGGGCTCGGCGCTCAGGCGCCTGTGGCCGGCAGCGCGACCCCGGATCAGCACGGCGGCCTCTCCGGGTCTCAGTTTCCCCGTCCGCCTCTTTCCCACGTGTGAGGCTCGGGGAGAGACCGGGAAAGCCGCGAAGGCCGAGAACCAGCCTTATGTAACAGATGGCTTCGTCAGCTGTGTCCTGCGCCAGCCACTGCTCCAGGGTTCCTGCCCCAGCTGCACAATTAGGAGTCTGGGTCCTGATTTCCAGGAGGAAACCCGGGCTCCCAGAGGTCGGCCTCCTCCAACCCAGATCCCGCATCTTCTCCTGGCCTCGGCCTCATCCCCGGAGAACGGGCTCCCCGAGGTGGCACAATCACTTTACGCAGAGTTCCAAGCGCGCCGGGGGCACCCAGGGAATGGGGGTGGGCGGCGGCCCCGAGCTAACCCGAGGCTGCGACAGGGGTGGGACGATTCGGGGAGCGACAGGGGTGGGACGATTCGGGGAGCGAGCGCGCCCGGCGGCGCTGGGGGGTGACTCCGCGGCGAGGCCCGGGGCTCCCTCGGGCGGACCCAGGATTCCTTGGTCCCTCCTGGAGCCGGGATTCTCGGGGCGGCTCCGGGGAGCGGGCGGGGCCGGAGGCGGGGCGGCGGCAGGAAGCGGCCGGAGCGGCGCTCGGAGCGGCCTGGGCCCGGCGGAGCCCGGGGAGGCCCGGCCGCCTCGCTCAGCCGCGGGGTGCTGCACCGGGGACCCCAGGGACCGGCGCGCCCCCGAGTGCAGCGCGCGACGCGGGAGGTAGAAGCGCGCAAAAGGGGCCGAAGAGCCGGGTCCCGCCCCCGGCCCGCCGGGAGGACAGCGGCCCTGCGCTGCGTGGGTGGAGGAAGGCAACCCCGGGTGGGCCGCGGGGCTCGCCAGACCCCCCGAGGGTGGGGGTGTGGCCTCCGCGCGCCCCTCCCGCCCTGGGCCCCGCCCCCTTCTCCCGCCCGGGCCGGGGCCCCAGCCTCGCGCGCTCCCCCCAGGTGCCATGGCCTCGCGGCTCCTGCACCGGCTGCGGCACGTCCTGGCCGGCGATGGCCCCGGGGAGGCAGTGGCCGGTGCCGAGCCCGAGCAGTTCCCGGAGAGCTCGGAGCTGGAGGACGACGACGCCGAGGGCCTGTCCTCCCGCCTCAGCGGCACCCTTAGCTTCACCAGCGCCGAGGACGACGAGGACGAGGACGAGGACGACGCCGAGGAGGCCGGACCCGACCCGCTGGCCCCCGGGGGCGAGGCCTCGGGCGAAGACGCAGGCGAGTGCGCGAGGGCTGCGGCGAGACCCCGGGCCTCCCCAGGCCTCCCCCATCACAGCCGCCGCCCCGCGGGCACCGGGGCGCTGAGTTGGCCCCGGCTGAGCTCCTGCGCTTCGCTCAGCAAACCCCTGCCACTCGTCGGCTGTGTGACCTTAGGAGTCACAAGACCTCTCTGAACCAAGTTTTCCCGTCTCCCAGGTTGTGGGCCTTAGGGATACAAATGGTAGTGCGGGGCTGCTGAGGTTTCGGGGGCGGAGACACTTGGCGCCTCCTGTCTGCTGTCACCCGGTGCCTCTCTGACCCTCAGTTTCCATCTGTGAATAAGGATGAGTGAGGTCATGGGCCCTGGCGGCTTACGGGCTCCTGGCTCCAGGCCAGCTGACAAGACCCTTCCTTGTGCGTGCGCAGATCAGAGCCCCCCACCTGACGGGCAGCGGAGCAGTCAGCTCCTGGCCAAGCAGCTGCAGGATTTCTGGAAGAAGTCTCGGAACACCCTGGTCCCCCAGCGGCTGCTCTTCGAGGTGACCAGCGCCAACGTTGTCAAGGACCCGCCCTCCAAGTACGTGGTGAGTGAGGGTCCAGGAACCCCTGCGCTGTGAGTCTGGAAGTCTGGCTGGGAGACAGTAAGGAACAGTCCATCATGGTGGTGGCGGCTGTCCCATTTTACAGATGGAGAAAATGAGGCCAGGAGGAGGATGTGATTTGAGCCAGTCTTCAGACGAATGAATGGGTTTTTCAAGCTCTGAAGCTTGGCCCATCCCAGTTCTGAGACTGAACAAGTCAACTGATATGTGCTCCTGCCTCCCAGGCTTTTTGCCAAGGTGCAAGATACCAAGGGGAAGAACCCCTACCTGGGTCAGACTTGAGACCCGAGTTGCATGGGTGAGTGGTTAAGGACCTGGGAGTCACATCCCGCTTACTGCCGTTTGTTTGGCCTGGGATGAGCTGTGTAGCCTCGATGACCCGTGGTGTCCGCACCTGAGCGATGGGGAGTCCGGTGAGCCAGCGCACAGAAAGCCCCCAGCACCACCACTGCAGCTGGCACCATGAAGTTCTCAGTGAAATGGCATTCACGTTATTTAACGTGGGGTTTAAAATGTCTGGTGTCTAGGGAGAGTCAGTTCTTCAACACCTACCCTGGACAGAATGCTCTTGTTCCAAGGGCTCCACTAGGAGGCTGGTGGGTATTAGGGTGAAGAGCGGGGTGGGGGAGGGCCTTAGGGTCCCTGTTTTCCTTGCTGCAGGAAGGGTTCTGGAGCCCTGACCCTCAAGTGGCCTCTCCACCCTTCTCTGCCGCTGGTAGTCAGCAGGGCCACGCCCACGGGGTGACGGAGCAGGCTCCAAATCCCACAGAGGCTGGCTGTCGTGGCCGAGTCTGAAGTGGCAGAGGGCCCAGAGCCGCGCACAGGGAGGGACACCGAGGAGCGGCCGCTTAGAGGCCGGAAGGAACGGGGCTGACCCTGGGTACACAGATGGGACACAGCAGGACAGCCACGCGTGCCCCAGCCTGCTAACCTCTGGGGAGGAAGAGCACGGGTTCTGGAATCGGATCAACCTGGGTTTGCAGCCCAGCTGGGCGCCTCCCAGCTGTGTGAGCGAGGGCTCTCCGGAGTCCTTTACCCGTCCTTGAGCCTGCTTCCTTGAGCCTGCTTCCTCAGCCGTCTGATAAGGACAGCACCCCGCAGAGCTGCCGTGATGGCTAATGGAATCAGGCGCAGGGCAAGTGCTGTTGGTGGAAGTGCTGTTACTTATCTTGGAGGGGGCATTCGAGGATCAGATGATCTAACATGGGTTTTGGCACCAAGAAAATGAAGAGTGAAAATATAAACGACGCGGTATTTAGCCTCATGGTTAAAACACCAACTGGGATGCCGTGTCCCACACTGTCCTGCCTGGTTGGAGTCTCTGCTCCGTCTCTGAACTCCAGCTTTCTGACGGTGTGGCCCTGGGAGGCAGCAGTGACGGCTCAAGTGACTGGTTCTTGCCACCCACGTGGGAGACAGGGAATTGGTTCTTGGCTGCTGACTTCTAGGGAGTGAACCAGCAATGGGCTCTCAAATGAATAAATAAAAATAAATAAATAAAAGCTAAATGAACATAAGGGGTTATTATAGACCGGTGCCTCCTGAAGTGAATGCTGAAGAAAACTGGTTTCCAGTGATGTTAAAACTGTCCCCCCCCCCCCAAAAAAAAAAAAAAAGTTTTGCAGACTATATGCTTTGGGAATGAAGAGCTAAATAAGCGTCTTTAAACTTTTTAATCCTATATTAAAATGTACATTGCAAATCTTCAGGCACAGTACAGAACAGGCTATTGTAATTGGGAGAATATTAGCCATTTCATAGAAAAAAAGTCCAACAGAAAAATCTGGGTTTGGTGTTCGTGTGCCTTTAACAACCAGTGCTTGCTCACGCCCCTTTACAGCCTGCTGACTCAGCATTTCACAGCCTAATCCCTGTTCAGGTTCTCAGACCTGGGAGAAGCTGAGTGGTCATCTTGAGTGTTTCTCAAACCTGTCGCTCCAGATGAGGTAGGGGATGTCCGGCCTGCAGGCTGCACAAGGCCCGCGGAATCACTTGGCTTGGCCCTGCCAAGGCCGACACAGGCAGGACTCGAAATTCAGTCCATCTGTAGCAGGCTCATTTTTAACTTGATTGTTTTGTACGGCCCGCGAGTGATGCTGTAAACAGCCATATGGCCCTTGGCAGAAAAAAAAGGTTCCCCCCCCCCCCATCCTTCGCTTGCCACCTTTCCTTACCTCGGTTTTTTCTTGAGTAAGTTTAAAAGGCAACTCGGTAGCAGGACTGTCATTAGGAGTCATGTCCTTGCCATTAGGAGAAGTTACCCATGAAAGTAAGAGTGGAAATGAAACAGTGCCAGTGCGGGCTGCCTGGGGGCTGTCCTCTGAAGAAGGCTGTGGCCCGAGATGCTCTTTCTGGCTCTTTTCTAAATATGGAGATGAGAAGTGGTAGAGAAGTGCTTTTTATTGAAACCAAACTGAGATCTTCTCACTCCAGAGGGAGAGCTGCCTGCTGTCCGCGGTGGTGGTGCTCCGTGTGCACCAGCAACAGCCTTAGCGGCCAGCGCTCGCACCTGGTCCACGCTGGGGTCAACACTCACCCGGCCCAACACCGCATTCGCTGGAGCGGGAAGCAGACCTGGGAGGGACTGCCTCCCCCGAGACCACACAGGGAGGGAGTGGCTGACCCTGGGTTAGAACTTGACTCTCAGCCCAGGGAACTTCTTGCTGTTACGGCTGTCTGAAGACCTGCCCTCTAGCCTGGCTTGGAATAGCCTGGCCAGGGATGTGGGGGCTGTGTCCAGCATGGAACACAGCTCCAGGCTGGTCCTAAGGGCTGGCTCAGAGGCCTGAGGCTGGTTGTCCGGGGGGGTTGTCAGGACCGACCCATGGGAAAAGACTGCTCCCCAGAAGGGTCCAAAGGGCCAGCAGCCCCAGGCTCTGAAGCTCATCTCTGTCTTTCTCTCCCTGTGCTGCCTTGAGCCTGGGTCATTTCAGACGAGTCTCAGGTAAGACGGGGGTGGGCTCCCACTCTCCTGGGTCCAGTGGCAGGGGTGAAGGGAAGAGGTGGGTAGGGAAGGGGCCCGTGGACAAGCTGCTCCTTCCCTGACTCCCACCCTCCGTGCAGCTCTACACCCTCGCCGTGACGGGCCCAGGGCTGCCAGCCCATCAACCAGCCCACATCTCTCGCCGCTACTCGGACTTCGAGCGACTCCACCGAAACCTGCAGCGTCAGTTCCGGGGCCCCATGGCTGCCATCTCCTTCCCCCGTAAGCGCCTGCGCCGGAATTTTACTGCAGAGACCATCGCCCGCCGCAGCCGGGCCTTTGAGCAGTTTTTGGGCCACCTGCAGGCAGTGCCTGAGCTGCGTCACGCCCCAGACCTACAGGACTTCTTCGTGCTGCCGGAGCTGCGACGGGCGCAGAGCCTCACCTGCACTGGCCTCTACCGGGAGGCTCTGGCGCTCTGGACCAACGCCTGGCAGCTGCAGGCCCAGCTAGGCAACCCCTCTGGCCCAGACCGCCCCCTGCTGACCCTGGCTGGACTGGCTGTGTGCCACCAGGAGCTGGAGGACCCTGGAGAGGCCCGCGCCTGTTGTGAGAAGGCCCTGCAGCTGCTGGGGGACAAGAGCCCCCACCCTTTCCTGGCACCCTTTCTGGAGGCCCACGTTCGGCTCTCCTGGCGCCTGGGCCTGGACAAACGTCACTCAGAGGCCCGACTCCAGGCCCTGCAGGAGGCAGGCCTTACGCCCATGCCACCCCCCAGTCTCAAAGAACTGCTCATCAAGGAGGTGCTGGACTAATCCTTGCTTAGACTGAGGGTCACTGCCCCAAACGGGGGCAAGACCCTGCTGAGGACATGGAGAGCAGCTGGGGCCCCTGAAATGTCCACAGAGAGGATCTGTAGCAGAGTGAGGAGACTGAATTCTGGTGAGCAGCGCTCAGGACGCCCCGGAATGGTGCAGGGAGGAAACTGGACGCAGCCTCTCTCTGGCTTATAAACAGTCAGGGGCTAGGGCCAGCTCAGGGCCAGCGTTTCGTTTCCCACAGATCTCCGAGCCAGCCAGGCAGCCTGGCTGAAGAGCGAGGGACTCTGCCCTGGAGTCCTGAAGTTGAGGGATGGAGGGAGGGCTGCAGGTCTGGCCCGGGGGAATTAAAGGCCACTCCAGCGGTATGAGTCTCTTTATTGGATGGGGGCGGGAGGGGGGGAGGGGGGCAGGGGACAGAAGGCTCAGCCCTCAACTGTAACTCTGCCTCAGGAATGGTGGGAGAAAGGAGTTTCTGGAAGGCCCAGGCCAAGCTGGTACCTCTGGCTACAGCTTGCTTTCTGAGACCCGGGGCTTCACTCGGATCACGCCCTCCTGGGCACAGGTCACGGCTAGGACCCCGTCCCGACGCCACAGCCGCCCATGGACCAGCCCCCGAGAACCACCTGCGGGTGAGAAGGGTGAGACAGGCCTTCCCTGTGCTGTGCTTCAGCATGCCCAGCTGTGCTGCTTCGGAAGGGTCTGGCCCCGGCCAGGGCTGCCCACACAGGACATAGTGTTCTGGCTGCTCCAAATCTCCTGGTGGCCCTTTATGGGCCTCTTGTGGACAGTCACTGGGGGGAACTCCTCCCACAGAAACTCCACTTAACGGTTGAAAAGCACATTCAAGCACCGGCTCACTTCCTCAAAAACATCACAGAGGGAGGAGCTCCGAGAACCGTGCCCTCCAATAGGTTGACCCAGCAGTTGTGCTGTACCCCTGGCTGCCTGGGTTGGGAAGCCCAGCAGTTCCCCTGTAATAATCAAGCCAAGGCCTCCAGGCTGGAAGTTCATGAGGACTCGGAGGGGCTCTGGGGAGGGCCCCTGAGGCCGTGCGACCTGGCCTCCCTCTCCACCTGGACATTCTTCCTCGCTGGACTTGGACCTGAGTGTGAGGTTTCTTATAGAGAACTGGTGGTTTCCCCAAACATGGCAGAGCCCACCTAGTTCTCACAGAAGCCAAATGCAGTCGGCTTCATTTCTTGTCCTGTTTTCTAGATGACGACATCAGAGTCCAGAGAGGCTGAGGAACTCGGCCCCAAGAGGCAGGCCAAACCTGACCCAAGTGCCCTGCCTTCAGGATCGCTCGTCTTGTCTTTGACCCTACTGGCACCTGAGAGTGCCCCTCCCCTGAGGATAAACAGTCCCTTAAGTTCTGTCCCAGTTTTCGAAAGCAAGGTGTTTCATTACTGGAAATGTACTTCCTGCGAAACAGAGCAGGATTCTGGAACGGGGTGATACCTGAGTCTAGATTTCTCTCTCCCTGACACGCAGGGCGCAGGGAGTGAGGCCCTTAGGGACAAGAGCCTGGGGGACAAGAGCCCCCACCCTTTCCTGGCACCCTTTCTGGAGGCCCACGTTCGGCTCTCCTGGCGCCTGGGCCTGGACAAACGTCACTCAGAGGCCCGACTCCAGGCCCTGCAGGACCCCCAGCCACGTCAATCAGCATAATCACTTAGGGAACTTCTCATGAGTAGCTTCCTGGACCTCGTCCAAGACCAGCTGAATCACCATCCAGGGAGTGGAGTCAGAATCGAGTTGGGAAAAGCTCCCTCAAGTGGCAGTCCAGTGAGTTGCCAAGTTTAGGCAACACTGCTCTGAGGTCACCCTACTTGGGAAAAGGCAGAGGGGAGACCGGATTTGCCACGTGGAGAATGAAGTACTTCCGGACTAGACCTGGGTCTCTAAAAAAGTGAGTCATCTTCTCGGAATGTCAGAGAAACAGAGCTGAGCGGGTGTCCCCTCCTCACCCTGTTCTAAAGAGGAGAACGCCAAAGCCGGGCAGGAGAGGACGCGAACCGTGCAGTGCCCCCGAGGAAGTGGGGGAGACAGCATCACCCAAGGAAGCAGGCTCCCTCCACCCCGGGTCAGTGCCCTTGTCCCCTGCGGCCCCAAACTCACCAGCCCAAGGGCTCTCGCACTCATAGAGCATCCAGTGGTCAGAGCGGAACGGAGCATGGAACCACATAGAGTGGTCTAGGGAGACCATGAAGTGCACCTTATGCTGCCGGTGGTGGGGCAGCAGTGCCGTGCCCAGGAAGGCATAGTCCGAGATGTAGGCGGCCACGCAGCAGTGCATCTTGATGTCGCCCTCCCCTGGAACAGGTCCCAGCGCGTCAGCCCTGGGCTCCTGGGCGTCACAGCTCAGGACCTCCAGGGAGGTGGGGAGAAAGGGACCTCCACACACGGTGTATAGGCCAGCTGCTGCCCGAAGTATGTGTGTGTGTGTGACAGGACAAAGGAGTGGGAATGGACAAGGGTGGGGTAACTGAGGACTAAAATCCAGTCTTCACCCCCGAGTCTCCCGCCCCGGGGCCCTGGCCGGTGTATATTCCTCTGACTGCAGAGGTAGAGGTTCCCTCAGCGAGGCACCTTACTTCCCCCGAAGGGTCCTCCGCTGGGATTAGTCACCTCCCCTTTCTCCCTGTGCAAAGGGCTGAGAGGGCCCTGGTGAGAAGCTCTGCCAACTTCCCCATCATGCAGGTAACAAAAAAAGACAGCAGATGCAGCGTGCCCCAGGCCACCCTGGGCAAGCGAGTGGCAGGCCTAGACCTCTGCAGCGGTTCCTCCAATCTTTGGGGTCCTCTTACCAATATAGCCCCGGGCTCGCACCCAGAACATCTGTTTGGGCTCCGTCCTTTGTATCTGGCTCAGGGAGGAGGGTGGGTTGACCAGCTTGATCTCAATGGGCACCTCCTTGGCAGCAATTCGGTTCAGCCCCACTCGGTACTTCTTCTGGAGGTTAGGGTCCCTGAAAGTGAAGAGGAAAGGGTCAGGAGACCCTGAAGATGGGGAGCCTCTTGTAATCCCCTCCTCATTCCTCCAGACCTCCCTCCCCTCGTGGCAGGCAGGAGGGCACAGTGTGTGAATCCTTAGGAGCCACGTGGTCTTGTGTATGTCAGCAGTCTCTCAGCCTGCTTTCCCATCTGCCCTGCTTGGGAAATGAGAGTAACCTACCTCCTAGCGAACGCTGTGAGAAGACAAGATAAGGCAAACAAGCCCAACATGCCCTAGTAATAAGCACACACTACCATATGCAGCTCCCAAGTGCTGCACATACAACTCACTCTTCACAGCAACCCTGTGAGAGGAATCGTTAGCATGCCCGTTTGATAACTGTAACTCAGGCTGCCCAGTTCCATACGCTTAACCATGACATTATTCCAAACATGCAAGCCACAGGCTGCGTGATCTGCATGGAGCGACCAGCAGAGGACACCATGAACCCTGCATTCCCAGGAAGGCGCCCTCAGCACAGTCCCCACCACCCACAGTGCTCTTCCCAGGTCCTGCCATTTTCACTCCATCCATCCATGTGAACAGAAGAGTCAGGCTGATGGGATGTGGCAGAATAACTGAGAAACAAGTGTGAATTCTATTTCATTTATTTAAAAAAAATTTATTTGGGGCCAGCACTGTGGCACAGCGAGTTAAGCCGCCACCTACAAGGCTGGCATCCCCTATAAGCACCTTTGAGTCCTGGCTGTTCCACTTCTGATCCAGCTCTCTGCTAATGTACCTGGGAAAGCAGCAGATGGCCCAAGTGCTTGGGAGCCCTTGCCACCCATGTGGAAGACCCGGATAGAGTTCTGGGCTCCTGACTTCAGCTTGGCCCAGCCCTGGCCATTGCAGCCATTTCAGGAGTAAACCACTGGGTGAGAGATCTGTCTCTCTCCCTCTCTGCCTTTCAAGTAAATCTTAAAAAAAAAAAAAAAAAAGACATTTATTTGCTTGAAAGGCAGAGTGACAGAGAGGAAGAAAGAGACATCTCTCAGCACCAGTTAAGTCCCAGCGGCTCCACTTCTGATCTAGCTCTCTACTATGGCCTGGGAAAGCAGTAGAGGATGGCCCAAGTCCTTGGGCCCCTGCAGCCACATGGGAGAGCCAGAAGAAGCTCCTGGCTCCTGGCTCTGGATTGGCTCAGCTCCAGCTGTTACAGCCATTTGGGGAGTGAACCAGCAAATGGAAGACCACTCTCTCTCTGCCTCTCTCTAACTCTGCCTTTCAAATAAATAAATGAATCTTTAAAAAAAAAATGAGCCTGCTACAGATTTTGTGAATTTCGAACCCTGCCTGCGGTTGCCTTGGCAGGCCAGACCTAAGGGTTTTGCTGGCCTTATATGGCCCCGCCCCTGCACTAAAGGATTCCAGCAGCCACTAAACCCTGTGAAAGCCCTGCCCTGGAGCCATCGCTCTCTCACCTCAAATACTGGTCAATCAGGGCCTCGTGGTCCAGCAGCTCTTCCGGTGGGGGCACAGAGGGCATGGAGAACTGGTGCTGCACAGGGCTGGGCTGGGTCTGCTGGAAGGAGGCCTGGCAGGTGAAGATGGGCTTCCCATGCTGCACCGCCTTCACGGAGCGCACCGAAAAGCTCGCACCTGTCCGCGTCCGCTCCACCTGGTACAGCACTGGCACCTTTGGGTCCCCTGCGTCGGGCACAAGGGGCCTGGTGAGCCAGAGTCGGCCCCACAGGCCCTGTCATCACCACAGTGACTGCACAAGCACCTCTCCTCCACCTGTCCTCCCTTTCATTCCTGCTTCCTAGCTACTGACTGAGGCCCGCGAGGGCCTGGGTCCTGTCATCACGCAGCTCCGAGCAGGTGGCGCACGGACATGGCCAGATCCTCAGCATTCACACCCTAACTGTGCCCCTCATCAGTGGGGGATCCTGGGAAAATCTTTTTTTTTTTTTTTTTTTTTTTTTTGACAGGCAGAGTGGACAGTGAGAGAGAGAGACAGAGAGAAAGGTCTTCCTTTGCCGTTGCTTCACCCTCCAATGGCCGCCACGGCCGGCGCGCTGCGGCCGGCGCACCGCGCTGATCCGATGGCAGGAGCCAGGAGCCAGGTGCTTTTCCTGGTCTCCCATGGGGTGCAGGGCCCAAGCACCTGGGCCATCCTCCACTGCACTCCCGGGCCACAGCAGAGAGCTGGCCTGGAAGAGGGGCAACCGGGACAGAATCCGGCGCCCCGACCGGGACTAGAACCCGGTGTGCCGGCGCCGCTAGGCGGAGGATTAGCCTAGTGAGCCGCGGCGCCGGCCCATCACCTCATTTTTCTGAGCAGCATACTTATTTGTAAAACGGTGGCCAGAGTGGGGATACCTCACAATATTTTAGTGAGAATCAAGTGAGCTCCCAGTAGTAAAGTGTTTAGAACAATATCTGGCACACAGTATAGCTTTCTTGTTCCATCCGTGCCTGGGATCTTGTCATGAGGCCTAACCCATTCCATTCTTTTAGATCAAAAGTCAGCAACGCTGGCCTACTGCCTGTTTCCCTTCTTGGGTCTTGTCTTTTTTTTTTTTTTTTTTTTTTAAGAACAAAGGCTATTTATTCAGAACTTGCTCCAGCAGAGAACCAACCACCGTCACGTGCTTTTGGCAGAGCCCCAAAGGCAGGCAGAGGAGCGGAGAGGTCTGGAGAAGGAAGGTTCAGGTGTGCCCTGTTGCTGGCATGGGGAAGCAGGTGAACAAGACACAGGGTATTCCAAGCACAGGGTGACGAACGCAGATTCCGCTTTCTCTAGTTGGCCCTAAGTTGGAAGCGGGGCCACGAATGAGGGAAGCTGTCAGTTATTAACTGAGTCCTGGCTGGGGTTGTTGTCTGGCTGCCTGAACTGCTCGCTGGAGACGGCGGTCTGATCGCCTACAAGGCTGACATGGAGAAAGGTTGGCTTCCTGTTGGATTACCGCTACCTATGGATCAGAGATGAAGGTTTTTTCAAATTTTTATTTAGTATTTTTACTTTTTATTTGAAAGGTACAGAGACAGAGAGAGAAGGCAAAGAGATCTGCCTGCATTGGCCAGAGCTGGGCCAGGCTGAAGTAAGGAGCCTGGAACCCCACCCAGAACCCCTATGTGGGTGGCAGGGACCCAAGTACTCGAGCCACTGTCTGCTGCCTTCCACGGTGCACAATAGCGGGAAACCGGATCAGAAGCAGGGAGCCCAGACTCAGATCAGGCACCCTAATATGGCACGTGGGAGTCCCAGTTGGCATCTACGATCCCATTGTGCCAAATATCCAAACCCATTTCTGTAAGTGGTCTGGCCAGGCTATTATCTCTTTGTACACTCAGTCTCTCTCTGGAAGGCTGTCAGCCAGGCTCTTCATGTGTGAATGGTCCTTCCCCAGCCAGTGCCTGTGCGCCAATGCTGCGTGGACGCACTGACTTCGATTAGAAGGTCAGGGAGCATCGTTAGAGGCCCAGCCCCCAGTGTCCCTGAAGCGCCTTGCTGTCAGGTTGACTCTGGAAAGCTCTGACACCTGAGCTGTGAGGTATTTAGGGGATGATCTTCAACTTGCAGTTGAAAGAAGCAGACTAGAAGTGTTGCCTCCTCTACTGGGATCCAAATCCTAGGGGAACTAACTTGTACCAGGGGCTTTTCAGTAAACACCAGTGTCTGAAGCCCAGCTGGTACTGGGATCGCCATAAAGAGCACTTTGAGGGGCCGGCACTGTAGCGTAGAAGGTTAAATGTCTGCCCGCGGTGCAGGCATCCCATATGGGTGCTGGTTCAAATCCCGGCTGCTCCACTTCCAATTTGGCTCCCTGCTAATGCTCCTGGGAAAGTATCAAAAGACGGCCCAAGCGCATGGGCCCTGCCACTCATGTGGGAGAGCCAGAAGAAGCTCCTAGCTTCAGCCTGGCCCAGTCCTGGCCATTGTGGCCATTTGGGGAGTGAACCAATGGATGGAAGATCTCTCTCTCTCTCTCAGTATCTCTGCCTTTCAAATAAATAAAGAAATCTTAAAAAATAAAAAAAGAGCTCTTTATCAGAATGGGAGGTATTCAAAGTCAAAGGCTTTTAAGGAAGGCTTACAAAGAGTGGAGGCACTGGAGACAGCTACTGTGCTGTCTGATTTCAGGGTCTGGGAAGGAAGCCTGCCCTCTATAACACTGAAGTTTTACACTTTACAAAGAAAAGGGTGGGCCAGGCGCTGTGGCGTAGTGGATAAGGCCGCCGGCTGCAGTGCCGACATCCCATATGAGTGTCGGTTCGAGACCCGGCTGCTCCACTTCCAATCCAGCTCTCTGTTATGGCCTGGGAAAGCAGCAGAAGATGGCCCAACTCCTTAGGCTCCTGCACCCATGTGGGAGACCCAGAAGAAGCTCCTGGCTCCTGGCTTCAGATCGGCACAGTTACAGCCATTATGGCCATCTGGGGGAGTGAACCAGAGGATAGAAGACCTCTCTCTCTCTCTCTGTAACTCCGCTCTTCAAATAAATAATTTTTTTTAAAAAAAGAAAGCTCTAAAGGAATCCTCAGGCGGCAGCTAACACGCAAATTCCCAGAGGAGGATCGCAGCCTTGCAGTGTGACTGGGTTCCCAGTCTCCTGCCTACTTCCACGAGGGCAGAGCAGGCAGGCCCTAGAGCACCCTGAAGGAAGGCGGTAACGGTTCTGGAGCAAGTGCCGGCTGCCAGGCGGCACCAGGCCCTGGGGAATGTCTCCTCGTGCTGGTCTCACAGGAGCTGCGCAGGGTGGGGAGAAAACGGATGCTTTAAGATAAACATTTTCGGAATACAGTCGTGCTCACTTACATATTGTGGAGAGCTCCAAAATATTTACTATCTGACCCTGGACGCAATGTTTGCAGATCCATCAGGGATTCTCCAGACTCTATCAGAACCCACACCGAGTTACATTAGATTACTCCCATACACTTAGTACCTCTGTAGAGGAAACCTGAAAATAAAACTCCAGCTGATCACCATTTTTTCCTGGGCTTTTGGAGAAAGAAATGAAATGATACGACAAACGGCCAAGCCCTGCCCCTTGCATATTTTATTTAAAATGTCGTTGAAACATCATCACTGGTTATCTTTAATGTATCTGAATCACATCACAAACTGGTAAGAAAGCTTCCATTTTGCCTTGTGCCAAGAAGCTCAGAACTAAGTTTTGTGCAAAACTGATCCAGTGTTTTAGCTTAGTTTCTTGACACGATCATTTCCCCCAAGCCTGTTCTTTGACTCTTATTTTGATAGTCCTTTAACAGGTGCTAATTATTTTAAGCTGTCTTGCCTTTCAAGAGGCAGACAGAGGCACAAATAATTAATGATTAAGTCTGAAATGGTAGCTTGGGCATGGTTCATTTTATGCTGCCCTTGGGTGGAGAACTTCCAAAGAAGAGGACCTTTCCCCCAGAACCTGGGAATGGCACCCTGGCAGCTCTCTCACGGCTTGGAATTACATCCCAAGGGCAAAGCAGCAGCAAAGAGCTTGGCCTTGGAAACACCCAAACGAGGTTCAAATCCAGAACACCGCAGGAACTGGTTGAAAACCCTCAAGCCTAGCTTCCTTAAGTAAGAATGGTGGGGGGAATACCCACAGCTCCACTTCCTGCTAAATCAACATTACAAAGGAGCGGCCATAGCTTTGGAATAAGCTCCTGCCCTAGGCCCCAACTGGCCCCAAATGACCAGACTGAAAACCGGAATGCAGTCACTTATGCTTAAGCTCCAGCTCATCCACCTGAAACTGTTTATCTGATACTTCACTACACTAGGGAAGGGTCAGACATTTGGCACTGTGTCAAGGTGTTGGTTGGGGCCGTTGCAGCCCACATAAAAAGAGTGCCCAGGTTCAAGTCCTGGCTCCACTTCCGATACTTCTGATGCCAGCTTCCTGCACCCTGAGAGGGAGCAGATGATGGCTCTCTGCCACTCACATAACAGACCCAGAATGAGCTCTGAGGTCCTGGCTTCAGCTTGACCCAGCCCCAGCTCTTGCGGGCATTTGGGGAGTGAAACAGCGGATAGGAGATCTCTGTCTTTCTCACTTGCAAACAAATAAAAATAAAAATTTTAAAATATCAGGAGACATCATCACTGGGGTTTGCTTAATGCAAATCACATATTGCAGAGTTGCACAAAATCTTCTCAGCCAGTGGGCCAGGCCAGGGCCAAAGACAAATCACCGGCATCTGCCTTAGAGACGAGGTGGAGGAGGGGAAGCAAGTGAGGATTTTGTTTCTTTTTTCAAAAGAGAGCATCTGTTTTATATTATTACTCTTTTATTTGATTCCAGAGCTATAAGCACCTGTATAGGACATATATAAAATACCTCTGGTCCTGCCTCTCTTCCATTTTTATTATTTTAATTTTTAAAAAATATTTTATTTATTTTTCATTTAAGAAGTAGTTACAAACAGAGCGAGGTAGAGACACAGAGAAATGTCTTCCACCTGTTAGGTAGGAAGTCGGAAATTGAGCCTGTGTGTCTGTGTGTGTGTGTGTGTGTGTGCAAGGCCTGAAGACTAGCACCTACTGCGGAAGCTCCAGAAGCCCCGCATCTTGCACTTCAAAGTCCTGCTCAGACCCTGAAGACCTCCCAGAATTCCTCCTCAGGACCAAAGGGGTTACCTGATAACATGGGGCAATAAAACCTTCTCAGCCGCCCTAAGGGAAGCCCCCCTACTCTGCCAGCAAATCTGGGAGGAATTTGCTAATTTTCACCCCATAAACCCTTCCGCCAGGACTCTCCATCCTTTGTCCTGGAGGAGAGAGGGCGGTGGGTAAACAGACTCCCTTAAAAACCTAGGGAATCCAAACGGACTGTGCGCTCAGCCCTCTGCCTCTCTGCTGAGCGGCCCACCTGGCCTGCCCAGGTGTATTCTCTCCACTCAACCATGTAACCTCGCTCTCCGCAGTCCGAGTGACTGGGTGCTCTCTGTCCCTTCCGTTCTGTCGGATGCCCTATCCCCAATAAAGCCTTTTTACTCCGCTCTCTGTCTCACGCCTGAATTCTTTCTTGCACGAAGAACCCCACGAAGACAAGAACCCCATGGCTTCCACAGCCTTCCCTCCAGTATCACATCCGTTGGTTCACTCCCCAAAAGGCAGCAATGGCTGGAGCTGAACAGATCAAAGCCAGGAGCCAGGAGCTTCTTCCAGGTCTCCCACACGGGTGCAGGAGCCCAAGCACCTGGGCCATCTTCCACTGCTTTCCCAGGCCACGGCAGAGAGCTAGATTGGAGGAGGGGCAGCCAGGGTTTGAACAGACACCCATATGGGATGCCGGTGCTGCAGGCGAGGCTTATCCTACTATGCCACAGCATCTGCCCCTGTTATTTTTAATTTTTAACAATTTACTTGAGAGACAGGGATCTCTTAAATGCTGGCTCACTAACCAAATGCTACTAATAGTCAGGGCATGCCAGGCTGAAGTTGAGAGTCAGGGACTCAATTTGGACCTTCCAAGTGGGCTGTAGGGATCCATGAACTTGGGCCATCAGCCGGTGCCTCCCAGGGTGTGCATTAGCAGGAAGCTGAAATTGAGCAGAGCCCAGGCACCCTGATACGGGACTGTGGGTGTCCCAAGTGGCATCTTAACTGCTGTCCCAAACACCTGCCCCCTCCCTCCATGTTACAGATGAGGTCAACCAAGGCTCAAGGCTGCCCGATTCCGGGCCCTAGAGCCACAGATTCTGCGCTCTCGCCCACCTCCAGACCCCTAGCAGAGGATAAGTGCGGTGCTAAGCCCCAGAGGGCATGTGAAGAAGGAAGGACAAAAGGCACACAGGAAGCAGTTAGGCCACCATTTGCATCTTCAGGGATCAAGAAGACTAGTACACAGTGAGCCTCAGGGGGTGTGAGCTCTACCCAAGGCCTCCTAGGGAGGTGTCTCCCGCTCCCTCCCTACTCTTCCTTCCAGCCCTATTCTCTTCCTTTCTCCTAGTGGCTCCTGGGTCACTAGGGCTGCCTGGGGATTAGGGAAGGGGGTTTACCTGCCCGAACAAAGTAGCAGTGCAAAGAGTGCACGTGGACGTCTTCACTCACAGACTTGGCTGCGGCCACCAGGGCCTGGCCCACGATCTGACCTCCAAACAGCCGCTGGGTGGTGGGTACCCAGTAATGCCTTCCTCTGTGGGGAGAGGAGAAAAGCAAGACAGACGGAGGGGGGGCTGGGCTCAACTTCCCGGCCTCCCCAGCCCCTCCGTGCCGGATCTCAAAACCACATCTGGGTCTGGGATGTTTTTCTGATTCTAGGAACATCTAGTAAAATTTGCTTTCCAGGCAAATATCCTTACGTCCGTCACTCTGCGGGAGACTCCACAGCCTCTGTGACCACGAAGGCGTTGCGCATAATGAACGAACCTCCATATTTTACACTCGGAACAGGGCTTAGGGAGGGAAAGTAACTCAAGCAAGCTCACACAGCTTCAACACTGCCAGTCTTGGGCGGCACCTGGACTTTGACTGCCAGGTCCAGTGTTCCCTCCGCTCCCCGTCACAGGGGGAGGCACAAGCCTCCCAAGGCCTTGCTTGAACCAGAATGAAGCCCGAGGGCTGAGCTGCAGGTGGGCTGGATTAAGGCCTGTCCCTCACACTTCTCACCCACAGCAGCCCAATCCTTCCAACGGGATTCGGAACTACAAGGGTCTCTGATGTCAAATCTAACTCCTTCCGGCTGTGCCATCTTACACAGCCGAGCCAGGCCAGGCCCGGGGGTGACCGGAATCTCCCACCACCCAGCCTGGAGCTTACCATTTTCCCTAACAATGTGCTGCAAACAGCCCCCAGGAAGGGATTTGTAATTAGCGCGAGCAGGGGAGGTCTAGGCGAGGTAGCCTCCAACAAGGCCAACCTGCGCGCCTGGGAAGTAAACAGACCCAGGCTTCAAGGTGCGAGATGAGCTGCCAGCCCCCACAGGGGGCCGGCGACGGGGTGCGGGAGGGGCTGCGTCTAAGTTTTCAACCTGGTCCGCTTGTGCCCTTGGGCAAACCCCAGGGCAGCCGCCCCCCGGGGAGGGCAGCTCTGTCGGGCGCAGGTCCGTTCCTAAGTGCACAGAGCTTGAATCTCGCGCACGGCTCCTCCTGCCCGGGTGGCGAGGGCCAGGGCACGGCGGCAGCCGAGATCAGCGGGCTCTGGCGTCAGGCGGGGTGCGGGCCAGGCGCCGCCGGCTACCTGAAGAGATCCTCGTCTAGCGGCTCGAGGTTGAGCACACTGGTGACCAGGACGCTACGAAGGTCCCGGGGGGGGTCGTCGCGGCCGTCGCCGCCCTGTCCGTCCTCCCGGGTCTGAGGAGACGACATCTTCTCGCTCACGCGCTGCCAGCCCGGTGCACTGACCAGGGCGGGACACGCGGAGACCTACCCGGCACCCTGCGCTTCCGGTAGACGCTCTTAGCAGCCGGAAATCCCCTGTGGCTCCAGGGCGAGAGGGCTGCAAGTTACGATTGGTTGGTGCTCCTGTCAGTCCGACGCTGGGCGTGGCCCTCTTTCTCGGGCGTTTGGAGAAAATGAGTGCCAGTCTGGGAACTCTGTGTGTGATTGGCTGTGACATGAGTGGGCGGAGCCTTTGGCCTGGATAATAAGGACCGAGTGTCATCTTTTTTTTTCTTCCTCTCTGTCAGAAAGCTAAGACGCCCCCAGCCTCATAACCTTGTCAGACCTAGAATTCCTCCTGAGCTCCATAGTCGGCCACCCAATTGTGGCTGCCCCTTAAGGCGTCCTGGGCCCACGCCAGGCTGGGAACCCTCATGGTGTGACCTCTGACCCCTGGTGAGGTGTTGGGCCCGGGTTGGGGCCAGGCCGTGGCGTGGGCTGCGTGGGCGGCCATGGAGCTGGGCAGCTGCTTCAAGACCTACGAGGACTTCAAGGAGTGCTTCAGCGCCTACAAAAAGGAGAACAGGTGCTCCTTCATCCTCAGGGACTGCGTCTCCGTCCGCTTCCACAACCTCAACCACGGCACCTCCATCCGCGAGGACGTCCTGTAAGGGCGGGGCAGGGCGGGGCGGGAGGGCGGCCGGCGGGCCGAGGGCGGCCCTGGGCCCTGCGCCGCGGCCGGGGCCGCCCCTGGTGCGGGCGCGCGGAGCACCTGCTGCACGCCTCGCCTCGCGAACCCTCCGCAGGCATCGCTCGCTTGACCACCGGATCGCTTCCACGCCTCCGTTCACGAATTCTCGGAATTCGTAACTGACATGTCGCCCCTCCCCCTCCCCCCTTTTTATTTATTATTTATTTATTTTTGAGCACCTGCAGCACCCCAGGCACACAGAGTGCGACTTTCACGGAGGGGTGCAAACGCCTCTCCTCCATCATTCTCCCCTTGCCGGAGCAGGGACGTGGTCATTGGTTGGGTTGTCCATTCATTCATCCGCTCCCCTGTGCACGGGTCTCCTGGCATTAACAGTCGTTTTCAAGCACTTCCCATGTCCCCGGCTTTATGTCTGCTTCAACCTGCCCTCCGTTTCCAGAGTTATAGGTAAATGCTATTTTTTCCCCGTGGACAGATGAGAGTAGGCTTAGAGGCTCAGATGGGTGAAAAAACTCAGATGCCTTCGGGGCTCGAGTGTAAGGAAGTGTGACTTGTGATTTCACAGTTGGAATAAGGAGTAACACACTCACCAGTCTTTGTGGTAAGGACCACAGGAGTGTGAACAGGAAAGCAGGCTTCCTGTCCCAGCTCCAGCGGATGGTGCCGTGGGAAAGTGGTCTCGTGCCAGAAACCAGACTTCATGTGAGCGTGTCCAGCTTTTAAAGGTGGAAAATCCATTTTTTAAAAAGATTTATTTATTTATTTGAAAGAGTTACACACAGAGAGAGAGAGAGGTCTTCCATCCATTGGTTCACTCTCCAGCTGGCTGCAGTGCCCAGAGCTGCCCCGATCAGGAGCCAGGAGCTGCTTCCATGTCTCCCATGTGGGTGCAGGGGCCCAAGGACTTGGGCCGTCTTGCACTGCTTTCCCAGGCCACAGCAGAGAGCTGGATCAGAAGTGGAGCAGCCGGGTCATGAACCGGTGCCTGTGTGGGATATTGGCACTGCAGGCGGCGGCTTTACCGCTACACCACAGTGCCGGCCCCTATATAGCATTTTCATCTTTAACACACATCCTGTAGGCCAACTCTGAGGGTCAAAGTGTATCTGAGTTTGACATCTAGATTGAGATGTTTGGCTCATAACTAGAAAGCCAACCTACATTCTTCCCAGACTGCCCTCAGAGAGCTTAAGGTGGGACAGACTTGGACTCAGATAAGCTAACTGGTATAGTCAGCTCCCTGACATCCATGATTCAACCAACCACAGATCAAAAGTGTGTGTTTAAAAATTTTGTCTGCACTGAAAATGCGCAGGCTTTTTAAAAGCACTCCCTAAAGGAATACAGTATGATAACCATAGCGTGTATATCTGGTTGGGTATTACAAGTAACCTAGAGATGATTTGAAGTATGCGGAACCACAGTCCCATTTTATATAAAGGGCTTGATCATTAGCAGGTTTTGGCCTGGGGGTGGGGGGAGGGGTAGCCTGTAGCCGATCCCCTGAGGGTACCAAGGCCACTATATTGTATGTGATGGTAAATGCCTGGGAGGTAGGGGAGGCTTCCCACTGGAATGCATGCTTTCTCTGGGCTGTGAATACATGTGAAAGGCTGGAGAAGATTTGTGATCAATTACTGGGCAGCACCGAGTAGTTTGATCAAAAGAAGCTGTGTAGAAGGCCTTTGGGAGCAAAGACTCAGCTGTCAAACAGGGTGGGGTGCTGTGCTTGGCGGGAGATGAAGCCAGATGCAGTCTATCTGAAGGGCCTTTGGGTGCCGTTTCGAGGTACTCGGACTTCACACTGCGTGGGTATCCCCTTGCTAAGCAGCGAGAGGAATACGAAACACTCACAGCTGCCCTTAATCCTCTTAGGTGTGTAGCACAGGGCTTGGCGCAAAGCAGGCATGGAATAATTGTTGAATGGAAGAGTGGTCGGTGCTAAACATGATCTGGGGAAATGGTGCTGCAGGAACTCGGGAAAGAGGACAACCACTACGGGCTGGAGGAGAGAGAGGGAGGCTTGAGACGGACGCCCGAGATGCGCAGGCGCAGGAGGCACAGTCGTTGTCTAGCTGCTCGGCTTTTTTTTTTTTTTTCCCCAAGATTTATTTATTTATTTGTAAGTCAGAGTTACACAGAGAGATCTTCCTTCTGTTTTCCACTCCCCACCTGGCTGCAACAGCCAGAGCTGCACCAATCTGAAGCCAGGAGCTTCTTCCAGGTCTCCCATATGGGTGCAGGGGCCCAAGGACTTGGGCCATCTTCTACTGCCTTCCCAGACCACAGCAGAGAGCTGGATCGGAAGTGGAGCAGCCAGGACTAGAACCAGTGCCCATATGGGATACTGGCGCTGCAACCAGGGCTTTAACCCACTGCGCCACAGCACCGGCCCCATGATTGTTATTTTGTAGATGGAAGGCAGAGCCAGAAGTCAATGTTAAGAGACCAGCAGTTTCTACTTCTCTGCTTTATGTACTTTGACGGTTCAGATCCCCAGAGTTGTCCATGCTTAAGAAAAAGGGAGGAGGAGAGGAGAGATACAGGGACTGGGATGGACAGTCCCTGCAGGAACAGGGACTGAGACAGGGCCCTGCAGAGGCAGGCAGTGCCAGGCAGTGCCGAGAACCTGGGACAAGAAGCACCTGCCCCTCGAAACCACCTGGGAGGTGGTCAACAGTGTGAAATGGGAGGGGTGAAAGGCAGGGAGCAAATCAGAGCAGAGAGTAAGAGAAGGCTTCAAAAAGCTGTAAGAAAGCGTTTACATGTCAGAACTCGGTCAGGGGGGCTGGCGCTGTGGTGCAGTGGGTTAACACCCTGGCCTGAAGCGCCGGCATCCCATATGGGTGCCAGTTCGAGTCCCGGCTGCTCCTCTTCCAATCCAGCTCTCTGCTATGGCCTGGGAAAGCAGTGCAAGATGGCCCAAGTCCTTGGGCCCCTGCACCCGTGTGGGAGACTTGGAGGAAGCTCCTGGCTCCTGGCTTCGGATCAGCTCAGCTCTGGCCGTTGCAGCCATCTGGGGAGTGAACCATCAGATGGAAGACCTCTCCTCACTCTGTGTAACTCTTTTGAATAAATAAATCTTAAAAAAAAAAGAAGAAGAAGAAGAAGAAGAAGAACTGAGGCCAGGTCAGGTCAGCCTGTGTAGTGCCGGGCTTGTTAACTTCTGTATTTAGCCACCAGACTGTAGTAGCTCTCTACCAGCACTTGTTCACTCACAAATATTCCTTCAACAAACTGTAGTAAAAGGCCAAGTGTTTGTTATTGGCCAGGCATTGAGCTCAGATACAAAGATGAGTAAATTAGGGACAAGAGTGGACTGTGTTAGCTTAGAGGTGGTGAGTTCATGAGCAGCCCTGGCCTTCAACGGAGACAAGTTGACCTGCTGGCCAGGATGTTGGAAAGGGGATTCTGGGATTGCTAATTGCACAGTGGCTGTCTGCAAAGCTTACTGTGTTAGGCTTCTCGAGTGACAGGTGAGGTTTGGGGAGGAATGCTGCTTTGGAGGGGACGGGTAGAAGGGAGAGCTCTTTCTAGGAGGTGGTTTTTTGTTTTTGAATGGTAGAGAGACAGCTCCCAACTGCTGATTCACTACACAAATGCTTGCAGTGGTTGGGGCCTGAAGCCAGGAGCCGGAGCTGGGAATTCAGTTCAGGCCTCCCATGGGAGTGGCAGGAACCCAAGTACTTGAGCCGTTACTGCTGCCTCCTGGGGTGTGCATAGCCGGAAGCTGGAGTCGGGCTGGAAGTGATGGTCTAACCTGGTGCTCTGATGGAACCAGTGTCTCAGTGGCTCAGCCAAACACCTGCCCCTTTGGGAGATAATTTAACACAGGTTTCCACAGCCAAATATTCATACCACTAGGTGGTCAAGTGAGGTGACTTTAATAGTAATTTATCTGGCCGGCGCCACGGCTCACTAGGCTAATCCTCCGCCTTGTGGCACCGGCACACCGGGTTCTAGTCCTGGTCGGGGTGCCAGATTCTGTCCCAGTTGCCCCTCTTCCAGGCCAGCTCTCTGCTGTGGCCAGGGAGTGCAGTGGAGGATGGCCCAAGTGCTTGGGCCCTGCACCCCATGGGAGACCAGGATGAGTACCTGGCTCCTGCCATCGGATCAGTGCGGTGTGCTGGCTGTAGCGCGCCGGCCACGGCGGCCATTGGAGGGTGAACCAACGGCAAAAGAAAGACCTTTCTTTGTCTCTCACACTGTCCACTCTGCCTGTCAAAAAAAAAAAAATAGTAATTTATCTAACATATAGACATAAAGTTCCTTGTTAAAGCAAAGCAAGTAAGTTAAATTTTTTTCTTTTTTTTTTTTTTTTTTTTTTTTTTTTGACAGGCAGAGTGGACAGTGAGAGAGAGAGACAGAGAGAAAGGTCTTCCTTTGCCGTTGGTTCACCCTCCAATGGCCGCCGCAGCCGGCGATGGAAGGAGCCAGGAGCCAGGTGCTTCTCCTGGTCTCCCATGGGGTGCAGGGCCCAAGCACTTGGGCCATCCTCCACTGCACTCCCTGGCCACAGCAGAGAGCTGGCCTGGAAGAGGGGCAACCGGGACAGAATCCGGCGCCCCAACCGGGACTAGAACCCGGTGTGCTGGCGCCGCTAGGCGGAGGATTAGCCTAGTGAGCCGCAGCGCCGGCCCAAGTGAGTTAAATTTAAAAAAAGAAATAAGAGTGCCAGTGTTATATGGAAGGCATGGGAGACGTCACGGTAGCTTGCAGTTCTCTGAGGTTCAGGAAGAGCTCTTGAGTTGGACACAGCCTTTGTCCTCAACCTTCGCAAGACTCTCAGCCTCTGATAGTTCATCCTTTCTGGAACATCATGATGGCAGTTGAAGAAGAAGGTGGGTGTTGCACCTGAAACAGTGCTCAGTAGATATTTGTCGAGGTCATAAGTACAGAATGAGGAAGGGGACCTCAAAGTCTATGGAGAGGCTGGCACTGTGGCTACAAGGTTAAGCCACCACCTGCGATGCTGGCATCCCATATGGGCGCTGGTTCGAGTCCTGAGTACTCCACTTCTGATCCAGCTCCCTGCTAATACACCTGGGAAAGTAGAAGATGACCCAGCTGTGTGGGCCCCTGCACCCACCTGGGAGACCTAAAGGATGTTCCTGGATCCTGGCTTTGGCCTGGCCCAGCCCTGGCTGTGGCAGCCATCTGGGAAGTAAACCAGCAAATAGACAATCTCTCTCTGTCTCTCTCTGCCTTTCTAATTAATTAATTAATTTAAAAACAGAGACCAAAAAGTCCTATGCAGAGCAATTACAGCAGTTTATAAAGCATACGGGAGGAAGTGTTTTGACCTTTTTCATAATTGACTGTTATACATTAACATTCTTTTTACATCAAGCCAAGCTGTTTATACTGTTCTGTTTGATTTCACATGCTGAGTTGTGTGACAAAGACGTGATGCTTAGGTTGTGTTCCGTTTGTAATTAGAGCTAGCATTTCAGGGAAATCGAGCTATGTGCCTGTTGAGGGGCTGGCCTTGGAGAAGTGTGATAACGGAAGAATTAAACAAACTCAAACTCAGTTTCTCATCCTCACATTCTCACGACACATTTCTAATACCAGACGTGTGGCAGTTTTTCCTCTGCTCACCAAGCAAGCAATGCCGTGGCAGGGAACACCCGACAAATGTCCTCTAAATCAATTTAATTCTGACACTTTCTACCTGGAGGTAGCATCAGCTCCTCCAGGCTGAGGGCTCAGTCCCACGAGGCTGCATCCCTTCAGATGCCAGTCACAAGTCCAGGCTTCCGGGATTTCTGACTGGCCATAAATTGGGGCTCCCATGACCCCTTTCTTGAGTTCAGTTAATCTATTGTAATGGAGTCAGCATCGTGGTGCGGTGGATTAAACTGCCACTTACAACAGCAGTTCAAGTCCTGGCTGTTTCGTTTCCAGTCCAGCTCCCTGCCAGTGTGCCTGGGAAGGCAGCAGAGAATGGCTCAAGTACTTAGGCCCCCTCCACCCACACGGGAGATCCAGAGAGAGTTCTGGGCTCCTGGCTTTGGCCTGGCCCAGCCCCAGCCATTGGAGCCATTTGAGAATGAACCGATGGATGGTTTACTTCTCCCTTTCTGTCACTCTTCTTTCAAATTTATTTATTTCAAATTTCAAATTTATTTATTTATTTAGTTGAAAGGCAGAGTTACGCAGAGGCAGAGAGGTCTTCCATTCGCAAGTTCACTCCCCAGATGGCCACAATTGCTGGAGCTGAGCTGATCAGGAGCCAGGAGCTTCCTCTGGGTTTTCCACGCGGGTGCAGGAGCCCAAAGACTTGGGCCAACTTCACTGCTTTCCCAGGCCATAGCAGAGAGCTCGATCAGAAGTAGAGCAGCCAGGACTGGAAACAGTGCCCATATGGGATGCTGGCACTGCAGGCGGCAGCTTTACCTGCTATGCCACAGCGCCAGCCCCAGAATCTATTATTTTATGTTCGGTTTCTCTCCTTTTTTTTTTTTTTTTTTTTTTTTTTTTGCCTCTTTGTTTTGACTTGTGGGTGACTGATATTCAAACAGTGCACAAAGTATTCTGGTGTCTCGCTCCATTGCTGTCCAGTTTGATAGCCACCGTCTTTTAACACCTTGCTGGAATGCATTCCCGGTAACTCTGCAGGCATTTTGCAGGCATTGTCCTTACCACACCCTTTAAATTAGACCCTTGTTATCAGAGTTTTCATTATCCATGTGTCTGTGGTCACAAGGCCGTTTAGGAAAACAAAGGTCATGACATAAAAATCTTGCTAAGAAATCAGCTGCTTAGAAAATTAGTCACCACTCGACCATTCCTTCCTGCTTATCCTTACCATCCCTATCAACATCTGCAGTATCTGGCTGATGAACAGAAGTGACAAACATCAGGATAGTGTAGCGCAGATAATATTGTACACACTGAAACGGCGCATCCCCCAATATGCAAGTCCCAGTCCTGCAGGACAGGATGACATAAAGAATCTTCAGCTTTATACCAGTTAGCAAGTGGAGAAGGGATCTCAGGAAGGCTGACTGAAGAACAAACTGGAAAAGCACAGGATTTGCCTAGCAAATAATTAAATTATGCCCTTGGGAAGCTTGATAAAGCCCAGGAATATTTTGGCATAATTAACTTTTGTATGTGTAAAAGTGAGACAGGAAATGAAGTATTCATAGTGTTTGAAGAAACTGTGTAGGGGAGCAAGGGGAAATGAATTGATGCTTTTAATCAGAACCTAAGAATTGGCATATCCAGGCAGCATTTTATAGTACAGTGTGGTCAAGCCGCCACTCGGGACGCTCCCATCCCATATCTGAGTGCCTAGATTCAAGTTCCACTCCACTTCAGATCCAGCTTTCTGCTAATGTACACACTGGGAAGCAGTAGGTAAAGGTTCAAGTGCTTGGGTTCCTGCTACCCACATGGGAGACTCAGATGGAGTTCCTGGCTCCTGGCTTCTGCCTGGCCCAGCCCCAGCTGTTGGGGGGCTTTTGGGGAGTGAACCAATGGATGGAAGGCCTTTCTCTCTCTCCCCACCACACACACTGTGTGTGTGGGTGTCACTCTGCCTTTCAAATAAATAAATATTCTTTAAAGAATTGGCATGTATTGCCATTATAACCCAATTTTGTGAAATATATTAACTTCATACTTTCAGTCCCAATTTTTTTCTTAATTTATTTATTTGACAGAGTTAGACAGTGAGAGAAAGAGACAAAGAGAAAGGTCTTCCTTCCGTTGGCTCACCCCCCAAAAATGGCCGCCATGGCCGGAGCTACACCGCTGATCTGAAGCCAGGAGCCAGGTACCTCCTCCTGGTCTTCGACGCGGGTACAGGCGCCCAAGCACTTGGGCCATCCTCCACTGCCCTTCCGGGCCACAGCAGAGAGCTGGACTGGAAGAGGAGCAACCAGGACTAGAACCCGACGCCCACATGGGATACCGGCGCCGCAGGCAGAGGATTAATCAAGTGAGCCACGGTGCCAGCCTCTTCAGTCCCAATTTTAAAAGTAAAATTCTACTCAAATATTTTTTCCACTGGTCTCTCTGAAATGTTTCTGGGGATGTTTGTGGGTTAAGCCTCTGCTGTGATACCCACATTAGCGTGCCTGGCAGCTCCACTTCAAATCCAGCTTTCGGCTCATGGGTGCCCTGGGAGCAGCAGATGACTGCCCAAGTACATGGGTCCCTGCCACCCACGTGAGAGACCCAGATAGCGCTCCCGGCATTTGGGGAGTGAACCAGCAGGTAGGATAGCTTTCTCTGTTTCTGCTCTCTGTCACTCCATCTCTCAAATAAAAAAGGTAAAAATGAAGCAAGTCTAGGATGGGCCTCCCAAGGTGATATTTTCAGTGGCCCAGGCTATACGCATCTTTCCACACTACCAATATCAGGTTTCAGCTTTGCCCTGGAGGAGGCTCCCAGGAGGCACAAATGCAGGACCCGCATTTAGAAGATTCCTGCAGATTTCCTGTTTTTTTCCTTCTCTAGAATTGGGCCGGTACCCATGCCCATTTCTAATGAGATTACCTTGATTGGCCTAGACTAACCCCGAAGCACGTAGCTCTGTGGGAGAGAAATGGCAACCTGAATAAAATCGGAAGAAAGGAACTAAAGGATGCTGGGTGGGCAGCCAGCAGCTTCTGTCACAGCCTTTTAAATGATTTCATTTTAAATAGTACTGATCATTCTTTTTTTTTTTTTTTTTTTTGACAGATAAAGTTATAGACAGAGAGACAGAGAGAAAGGTCTTCCTTCCGTTGGTTCACTCCCCTAATGGCCGCTACGGCTGGCACTGCGCGGATCCCAAGCCAAGAGCCAGGTGATTCTTCCTGGTCTCCCATGCGGGTGCAGGGGCTCAAGCACTTGGGCCATCCTCCACTGCCCTCCTGGGCCACAGCAGAGAGCTGGACTGGAAGAGAAGCAACCGGGACCAGAACCCGGTGCCCATATGAGATGCTGGCGCCGCAGGCAGAGGATTAACCAAGTGAGCCATGGCGCTGGCCCAGTACTCATCATTCTTAGATCAAGTACTGATTTTTTCCAAGACGCCCCACGGATACCAAACCTTGTGGATGGTCAAGACCTTTTTATACAGTGGCCTAGTACTTGCTTGCATATAACCTGAGTACCTCCTTCCACACACTAAGTCACATGAGATTATTTTAAATGCTTAGTAAGTACTAAGTAAGCATTTTAAATACTTAGTAAGTTCATGAGAAATAATATTATGACAAAATTAGGCATGAATTTCAGTTTTCTGCACAAAAGATGTATCCTTTAATTCCTTTTTTCCATGAGCCTTTTAAAGTACCCTCATACAATGTAAATGCTGTATTATTATACTATATTATTTAAGGACTAGTGACAAGAAAAAAGTCTATATATGTTCAGTACAGATGCAGTCTTTTTCCACATATTTCCATCTTCAGTTGGTTGAATCCACAGATTTGGGAACCCCCAGATATAGAGGACCAGCTGTGTGCATAGACCAGTACTCTGCCTGTGATTTCCATATTTATGAATAAGGACTTGGGAGTCACATAGCTAATAAGTGGAATTTAAACTCACATCTTCTGACCCTGGAGGTCTTGTTCCTACTTCATGTTGTATTGTCTAAAATGACTTTATCCATTCATCACCTTTAAAAATCTATTCAGTATTCAAGGTGCAATTTGCAATCAAGGACACAAATCTACGTGAAAGAAGTAAAAAGCCTTAGTTAATCTGTGCTAATCCCTATAGTTGCAGTGTACGTCTGTTTAACTGTTCGCTTCATTTACTGGCCCTCTATGTAATAATCTCTCTCCTTACCAGACTTTGAAAAGAGAGACTACCTAGTTTGTCTCTGTAGACCTTGCAATTCCTGGAGTGTTTCATACATAGTAGAACTTAGTACATGTTTGAAAGTCAATAAAAGATTTAGCCAAAGTTACTAAGAGTAATAGTGCTAGGACTAGAAGCCAAGTCTTCTAAACTCTCTCCCAGTGATTTTTCTGGTCTACTACCTGTGGATAGGAAGAACTTTCCATGCCCACATCATCCACTGAACATTTACTCAGTGTATGTATATAAACCACTAGTATGTGCTGGGCACTGGGGCACCATGGGCTCTCTGCCCTCTGAAGCAAACACCTGCACAGTAGATGGGAAGAGAGCGGAACTGGCTGACTTCCCCCAGGCCCCGATCGTGTGCTGTTATATAAGCACTAACAGAGATTCAGAGAAACGTGAGACGTGTTCTTGTCCTGAAACAAGTCTCTGCTTTTACCAAAAACACAGAAATAAGTACAAATGAAAATAACTAATGCTCAACAGATTTTTACAAAAGATTTATGTATTTCACTGCAAATTATAGGTTAATAAGAAAGATTAAAATAATCAGAAAAGAGAAACTTCAAGCTAGCACATAGAAAGTTTGAAATTCATGACCCCAGCAAGCACAGTTGTTTAGAGATGTTTCAGAAAGTCATGGACCCGAACTGATGTGCTGAGGGTCAGTCTGAACAGGTAAAAATAGCAGCCCAGAGAAAGGAAATAATTTGAAGACAGCCAGGCAACAGAACAGTTAGCTAGTTGACTACAGGCAAGCAAATTTAGTCTAAATCCCAGATTTTCATCTGTGCGAACCTCCTTAAGCCTGTTTGCCATCTCCAAAATGTAAATAATAGAACTTTTCCCGGTACAAAATGGTGTGTATTAGGGGCTTACTATACCCTGGCATATAATGAATCCTCAGTACATGTAGCAGTGGTAGGGAAGAATTAGAAGGACTTGTTGATAACAGTGGTCATAGGTGAGAAGGGGAACTTGAAAAGGATGCCCACACTGCCACCCTGGAAGGTGGACATTAACGGAGCCTGGGGTTGACGGTCACCAGGATCTTTCTGGGAGGAGTTCCACAGACATTGACTAAGTGCCCGTAAAGTCAGCTTCGGTTGATGAGCTGGAGTTGGTCTAAGATGAGCCAGCGGGATGGTGGTGCTCAGCCAAAGGGCTTGAGGGAGGCTTCCTAGAGAAGACAATGGTGGCGCGTAGTTCTGAAAGATGGCTAAGCTCTGAGATGAAGAAAGCTGGGAAGGGCATTCTGGACAAAAGACAGACATCAGCGAAGGCCCAGAGCGAGACGCAGCTTGGTAAACACAGGAAGCTGTCGGTAGTTTGTCTTTCTGTGATGTGAAAAACAAGGTAGTGGAGGGCAGAAGACAAGGCAGAGGCCCCACAGCGGCTGCCCCGCACTGGCCTTGCCACACCCACTGGCCGGCTCCAGCGCTCCCTGATCCACAGCTAGCGGTGGTGCTGCCTGACACGGTGCACACTGCAGGTGCAGACATTCTCAGACCCAGGCCCCTCCGCCCTGTTGTTATGGGACTGACATCCTGTTTTCCTTAACTCGCCCCACAGGATGGGCAAACAGGACCAGCTGGACGGGCGTGTTTGGAGGAGTGTGGGTGGGACTCCCAGGCTGTGCCAGGTCATGCCAGGGACTGAGATTTTTTTTCCACCCCCTACTCTTTGGGATGAGATACTCCCTGGGGATACGAGGGTGTGACCCATCCCACCCGCTGGTGGTGCCTGAATCATTCACCTGGTGCGTCATCGATAAGTATCTGATGAAGGAATTGCTTGTGTTAGGTGCTTGGAATAAAATAAGGCCTAACTTAGTCTTGCCACTGGAAGACATCCCAATCCAATTGGGCAAGCACTGCATAAACATTCAAGAGAATGTCCCAAGGTATAGGAGTTGTAACAGAAGGAGTAGCTACATTTTATTTAGCATGAATAGAAGGCTGAACCAATATTTTGCCTGTGGTTCGTTTAATCCTCGTAACAACCCTAGTGTGAGGTCATCTCATTTTATGACCAGGAAACTGCACACCGAGAGGTAAAGTGAGTTGCCCAAAGAAACAGCTTCTGAATGGCAGAGGGGGTGCAAATCCAGACAGCCTTCCTCCAGGGTCTTTGTTCTGCTGGTAGGTGTACTGTTACCCAGAAAGTCTGCCGAGCCTTTTAGATAAATGCTATGAAGCAGTTACTGTGGGTTGGGGACACCCATAAAGGCTTCCCAGAGAATGTAGAACCCTAACTTGGGCCTCAGAGCATGGATTAAATAGGGATAGCTGGGGCAGGCGCCATGGCATAGTGGCTAAAGCCACCACCCACAGTGCCAGCATCCCATGTGGGCGCCGGTTCGAGTCCCAGCTGTTCTACTTCTGATCCAGCTCTCTGCTATGGCCTGGGAAAGCAGTGGAAGATGGCCCAGGTCCTTGGGCTCCGGAGGAGGCTCCTGGCTCCTGGCTTTGGATCGGCCCAGCTCTGGCTGTTGCCGCCAATTGGGGAATGAACCAGTGGATGGAAGACTTCTCTCTCTCTGCCTCTCCTTCTCTCTCTGTGTAACTCTGACTTTCAAATACATAAATCTTTTTTAAAAAATGAGGATAGCTGAGTAGAAAGGTTGACTACGCAATTTATTACCACTGTCCTTTGAATCAATACTTTCAGCCTAGAATAGACAATGCTAAAAGGACCCCAAAGAGAACCCAATGCTTATCAAACTTTCTTTCTTTCTTTTTTTTTTAGGATTGTTTTATTTATTTGATTGCTTCTCAGCCTTTGGCTAAGATCAAGTCTAGGATTTATTTATTTATTTGAAAGGCAGAGTTACAGAGAGAGAAAGGCAGAGAGAGAGATTTTTCCATCCTCTGGTTCACTCCCCAAATTGCCACAATCTGAGTCTTCCACATGAGTGGCAGGGGCCCAAGTACTCAGGCCATCTTCCACAGCTTTTCCAGGTGCATTAGCAGGAAGTTAGATGGGAAACAGAGTAGCTGTGACTCAAACCAGTGCTCATATGGGATGCTAGCGTTGCAGGTAGTGGTCCAACCCTGTGTACCACAATGTCAGTTCCTGGTTATCAGACTTTCTTAGGATGCTATTTGTTTTTCATTAGAAAAAAGGTAAGCAAAGAACCCTTTTTTGAGAGCAAGCCCAGACACACTGTAACCCCAGAAGGCCTTGAAGAGTTCACTTGATAACCACTGATCTCCTCCTGCATCCTTAGAACATCTTTTTTTTTTTTTTTTTTTTAGATTTATTTATATGTTTAAAAGGCAGAGTTAGAGAGAGAGGATGCGCTGGCTTCCATCTGCTGGTTCACTCCTCAAATGGCTGCAACAGGGGGACCTGGGCCAATCCAATGCCAGGAGCCAGGAGATTCTTACAGTTCTCCCACTTGCCCCCACAAGTACTTGGGCCATCTTCCACTGCTTTCCCAGTCGCGTTAGCAGGGAGCTGGATGGAAAGTGGAAGCAGCCAAGACTTGAACCAGCATCCAAATGGAATGCTGACACCACAGGTGGTGGCTTAACCTGTTGCACCACAGAGCTGGCACCAGAACTTCACTTTTTATCACCAGTATCTGAGGGAGGAGAAAGAAGTAGCATCCTAAGGATAGGGATAAGGGGGACACTTCAACCAGGGAGTAACCAGCCAGGCACTCTGCAGCCGCCACTTGTCTATTTTCCCTTGTATCCTGCTGCATCAGGTTGAGTTGGTGATAGCTATATATAGCAACAGAGGAAAAGGAGAGTTGGCATTAGAGCTACCATAGAGGAACCTGAAGGGAGTTGACATTGGTGAGGTCTTAAAGAGCTGAATGTTTTGGGACTGTAGAGTTCGTGTGAATCTTTCTTTTTACATTCTATGCTACGTGGTGGTCTCCAGGAAATCTCTCAGCCAATATGAATCCCTGTAGTGCCTTATCTTATAAGAGAGAGGGGGTGGTCAGCACCTTTCTTACTATTCCCTCTACCTTCCCTAGATATATGCAGGTGAAATTTGTCTGTATTCGGACCCAATCAAACAGGAAGAGAACACGGAAGGCGGACACGTGCCCGGCCTACTTGCTCCTGCGGTACAACGAGAGTCTAGATAGACTGTTTATCAGTGAATTGAACACCCATCACATCCATGTTGACTCCAAAGCCGCTGGTCATGGAGCAGATAGCACAAGCAAGCCGCAGAAGACGATATGCATGCAGAAACTCCAACCCGTGCAGCCTGCAGCCGAGGCAGACCCTGCCACGGCAGAGAAGTTGCCAGTCGAACCATCATTTTGCCTGGAAAAGGTGCAAGTGCCCTCAAAAGCAGAGCAGGAGGGCATCACTCCTTCTGACCTGGCCAAGATAGCAAAAGTGATGAAGAACTTTCTTAAGGTAGATGAGGGTTCCATGGCCTCCTTCAGCGTGGGCAACAACCAGGACCTCGACCGGCTCAGCTTCCAGAGCAGCAAGATGAGCGACCTGTTCACCCGCTTCCCCGAGAATCTCCTGCTGCACCGAGTGGAGAACACCCGGGGCCACATCCTCTACGCCTTCCTGGTGGAGAACAAGGAGCGCGAGGGCCGGGTGGTGCACTTCGCCATGCTCAAGGCGGAGACGGCCACCTCTGTGGCCAAGATGCTGAGCATCTTCACGGAGTTCAACGCTGACTGGCCCAAGGTCAAGGTGGTCTTTGTGGACCCCTCGTTCCCTTACCGGGCCGTCCTCCAGGAGATCTTCCCTGCTGCCCGCATCCTCCTCTCCATCTACCACACAACCCGCCTCTTGGAGAAGAAGTTGCAGCGCAGCCCGGCAAATCCGTCCTTCAAAAGGCTCATGAAGGAAGCCCTGCGGGAGGCTGTGTTTGTCACGTCCGACGCCAGCCTGAAAAATCTCTGTCAGATGTCCCAAGCCCTCCTAGATGAGGATCTCTTTAGCTTTCTGCAGGCCCACTGGTTCTCTTGTGAGCTGCTGTGGTACATGCATGTACGGAAGGGCCTGCACGCGTGCAGCACCTACATGGACAGCCTGGACATCGTCACCAGCAAGGTGTCCAGCCTCTTCCGGGAGCAGCAGTCCCTGCTGGACTGCATCCTTCGCTTTGTGGATTACATAGACTTCTTTAACACCAAAGGCTTGAAGAACCTGCCCACGGCTCCTCCCAAGTTAAAGAGACCGCGGCCTGCCAGCATGCCGCCCAGGTCCAAGAAGGCCTTCAGAGTCTGTGGAGGGGGCCTCGACAGGCTCCCCGGGGAGGAGGCGGAGGCGGAGCCGCAGCAGGCGCAGGCGCAGCCCTCCCAGGGCGGCATGCTGGACACTCTGCACCAGAGCGGCTCTGAGCTGGCCTACAGGCTGTGTCACAACGAGTGGGAGGTGGTGCAGAACTCCACCCACCTGGTGGGCGTGGCCGGCTCCTCGGTGGACGTGCAGCTGCTCGAGGACTCTCACCAGGTCAGCAAAGACGGCTGTAGCTGCAGTTGTTCCTTTCAGCAGTGGTACCACCTGCCATGCCGGCACATCTTGGCGCTCCTGCACACCAGCCAGCAGCCAGTGGGCGAAGCCATGGTGTGCCGCCGGTGGCAGAAGAAATACCAGCACCTTCTTGGGCCCAACGGGGAGCTCCAGGACCGTGGAGGGCTCCCGAGCACAGGCCAGCCCGAGAGGCAGGGGCGGAACAGCACGATTCAGGACCTAAGCAGGGAGCTAGCGAACCTGCTGATGCAGACTGAGGGCCCAGAGCTCGAGGAGCGCTACTCTACCCTGCGCAAGATTGCCGACATCTGGGCAGACCCCTGCCAGCCGCCCGAGTCCACGCAGCCGCAGCCGCCGGGGGACTTCCGGGACGTGGGGTGCCTCCCCTTCCTCTGGGGAAAGCTGGAGGAGGGGGAGGGGCTCCCTCCTGCTGAAGCCGTGATCCACGATTGAAGCACTTGCATGGCGTGTTGGACCACAGACTCCTCTCCTCAGAGACATGAGGCTTCAAAGAGGGCGACCGTGCTGGGGAGCAGCATTTGACCAGTGTCTCCCGGCTGCGGCAGCAGGGAGGAGCGCCCCACCGTGTGATAGTCCTTCGGCTGTGTCCCCCTGCAGCCCTCCCTTTGGCATTCCGTGGGCACCTCATTCATTGTTCAAGGCCAAAGTTTTCTCTGTGTTGAAAGGTCACCGCTCGTCCCCCTCAACCGCTGCCATCAGATCTCAGCTGCCCCCTAGGGATGAACCCCGCCCCAGGACAGGGCAAGACAGATGGGCCTGGAGAAGGGGCTTGTCTGCCGGACAGAGGGAAAGAGGGTGGTCCTTGACTGTTGCTGCTGTTTATGAAGAATCTGTTATTTGTATCTATTTTTATTCATATTAAATAAAGTTTTACTACTAAAATCAAAGGAGCAGGGAAAATGCGTTCTGCTTGATTGATAGGGAAGGAAGGGGGTTTGCACAGCAGTGGGACTCCTGGCTTGATGGCCGTGGAGTGGGCACGACAGAGTGGATTTATTAATTTTAAAGGACTTTCAGTGTTATCAGTCTAATGGAGTTGTGGAGCCAAATAGAACCTGAAGCTTCCAGTGCAAACCTCAGCAGTCGCTTGCCCTCTTCTCCAGGCAGCAGGAGGAGGCCAGAGAGACCGGGAGGGGAGAAACCTGAATCCGACTCGACTGCAACTGGCAGGGGCTGTAGGCAAGTGGCTCACGTGTAAAAATCGGCACACTGGCCTGTTCTCACCCCACATTTTCCCTCCAGATTTGTATAAAATCTGGAACATTTTTGACACAGTGATATTTACTTATTTATTTATTTATTTATTTATTTATTTATTTATTTATTTTGACAGGCAGAGTGGATAGTGAGAGAGAGACAGAGAGAAAGGTCTTCCTTTTTGCCGTTGGTTCACCCTCCAATGGCTGCCACGGCTGTCGCGCTGCAATTCGAAGGCAGGAGCCAGGTGCTTCTCCTGGTCTCCCATGGGGTGCAGGGCCCAAGCACTTGGTCCATCCTCCACTGCCTTCCCGGGCCACAGCAGAGAGCTGGCCTGGAAGAGGGGCAACCAGGAAAGAATCCGACACTCCAACCGGGACTAGAACCCGGTGTGCCGGCGCCGCTAGGTGGAGGATTTGCCTATTGAGCCGCGGCGCCGGCCAGGAACAGTGACTTTTGACAAACTGACCTTTGGCGTTGCTAGTTGGTGAGCCTACTTGTTACCTGTTACCCACCCAGCTTTCTCAGACTGCCGTCTTCAGTAGGAGCCGAGGACAAAAAATGGCGGTCAGTTGGCTCTTACCAGTTCACCAGGATCTTAAACAGGCCTGGGTGCCAGGCTGGGCTTGTCCTGTAAAATCCTGGAAGGCGTTGAGCTGGACTAGACCAAGGTCTGGCTCCAGGGGCTGGGCTCCTGAACGCTGAGGCAGCAGCAGAGGCTGAGATCCGGGCCTCAGTGTCTCCAGGAGGTAGACTACACCTGCATGTGCTCCTTTTTCTCACCCCCTGAGACTGGAGTTTGACCCAAAAAAGAAAAATAGGATTTCTATAAAACTTGTTCTTTATTTTTTCTTTGCATTTTCGGCCATCCAGGGAGTTCCATAGTAACGTGCTCATCCCTGAGTCTACCAGAAGGGGGAGCTCCAGAGTTCAGCCACAGAGCTCCGATGCCTCCATTGGTTGCTGCCAGACGAGCCTCTCGTAACCTTGGTAACAGCAGCCGCCTACAAACTGCCAGGTTACGATTGGTCCGTGGCGCCGAGGACCGAGCGCGAGCTCCTCAGACCATTGGCCCGAGTCGCTGCGAAGCTGGCGCCGTGATTGGTGAGCGTAGAGGTCGGTCAGATCGGAGGCAGGGTCAAATAGGGAGAAATGGCGGCGGAGCCAGGCTGGGGGTGAGTGATTCTGGAGGGTGGAAGTGTGAGGCGACTGAACACAGTTGGCTATCACGCAGCTCCCAGAGCGTGGGAGAGCGGGCTCCGGCCCCGCCGGACTCGGAACGGGAGCGTCAGATTCCCAGGTCTCCCGCCGGGTCGGAGGTGAGAGGTCAAAGGCGGCGTTCCCTCCCCGTCCCTGACTTCCACCGGTCCTGCAGGCAGCAGTCAGGATCCCGAGCCAAAGACTCGGCTTCCTGCTACTTACAGAATAACGGCGGACAGTTCTCGTAACCTTCGCGCCTCTATTTCTCATCCGTAAAATGGGGACAGTAGCCCACCTTGGGGCCAGTGTGAGAGGAGACGCTTGACCAGGGAGCTACGCGGGGGCTGGAGAGGCAGTGCCTCGCTGGTAGCGCATTTGGCGGTGGAAGGGATTGAGGCTCAGAGAGGGCGACCGGCTTGCTCAGGGTTACACAGCAAGTGTGGGCCCCTTGCAGCTCTCTTGTACTCCTGCAGAGCGGGACCAAAGCAAAGAACGGATGGCAGGGGGTCACCCGTGAATATAAAGTGCTGTACAAATCCTTGGGGCGGGGCATATGCAGCTCTAGCCTTCACATCCGTGTAAATCCCCTGGAGCCACATCTTCCCGTGGCTGGCATCTTAGCCTCTGGGCTCACATTCAGTGTGGCCCCCCCAGAGACGCCTCCTCGGGCCACCTGAGCTAAAGGAACCACCCCACCCCCCCGTTTTGTTCTCCCTGGCTCAGGTTGGTGGCCATGGGAACCTGCATTATTTCAGACTTGCTTGTTTGTGGACGTGGCCATTGTGTGTCTGCCCCCCGACAGTGCTGACGCACAGTTAAGTGTCCAGTAAACACGGGGTCAGTAGCGAGGAGCCACGTCCCTGCTGTCTCCTTCAGCCTCTGTTCCTCTCCGTAGGCCCGTCTTGGGGAGACAGCCTGGAAGCCACAGTCCAGCCGGGAGCCTCCACTGACTCGGAGCCCGACAGACGCCCGGCCTCCCGGACAGCAGCCGTCCGGAGAGAGCGTGCTGCGCCCGGCGGCCGGTTTCTGCCATCGTCCCCCATGGCCTTCACGGTGCTGAATGGACTCTTGCTTAAGGACCTGAGCCAGCCGGTGCTGCTGCAGCAGGTGGGCAAGACTCCTCAGCTGGACAGCTTCAGCTACCAGAGCCGCTTCATGCACGACGTCTTTGCCCATTTCCCGGAGGTCTTGTTCATCCACCGGACCTACAACCCCCGGGGCAAGGTGCTCTATACCTTCCTCGTGGACGGGCCCCGGGTGCAGCTGGAGGGCCGCCTGGCCCGGGCCGTCTACTTTGCTATCCCCACCCGGGAGGATGCCGAAGGCCTGGCCCAGGTGTTCCAGGTGTTCAAGACATTTAACCCAGCGTGGGAGAGGGTCTGTACCATCCTGGTGGACCCCCACTTCCTCCCGCTGCCCACCCTAGCCATGGAGTTCCCCACAGCCGAGATCCTGCTCTCGGCCTTCCATGTTTGCAAGTTCCTGCAGGGCAAGTTCTACCAGCTGTGCCTGGAGCGGCCCGTGGAGACGCTGCTCCTGACTTCCCTGCAGAGCACCATGTGCGCAGCCACAGCCGGCAACCTGAGGAAGCTCTACGCCCTCCTGAGCACCTGCGTGCCGCCCGCCCGGCTGCCCGAGCTCCACCCTCACTGGCTGCTCAACGATCGCATCTGGCTGGCCCACCGCTGGCGGAGCCGGGCCGAGAGCAGCCGCTACTTCCAGGGCCTCGAGGTCACCACCCGCGTCCTCAGCCAGTTCTTCGGCACCACCGCATCCGAGAAACAAGGCATGGCCTCCTTGTTCCGCTACATGCAGAACTCCGAAAACAAGGCAGGCCTCCCCCTGGGCCTGGGCCCCCAGGACAGCGGTGCCCTCTCGGACGCTAGCGCGCAGAGCCCCAAAGTGGAGCAGCTGGTCGAAGCCCGCATCCAGCACTCCCTCAACACCATCTGCACGGGGCCAGCGGCCCAGCTCTGCCTGGGCGAGCTCGCCGTGGTCCAGAAGTCCATGCACCTCATCGGCTCCGGCTCGGAGAAGATGAACATTCAGATCCTGGAGGACACCCACAGGGTGCAGCCCCAGCCGCCGGCCAGCTGCAGCTGCTACTTCAACCAGGCCTTCCACCTGCCCTGCCGCCACATCCTCGCCGTGCTCAGCGCCCGCCGCCAGGTGCTGCAGCCCGACATGCTGCCGGCTCAGTGGGCAGCCGGCTGCGCCACCAGCCTCGGCGGCATCCTGGGCAGCAAGTGGAGCGAGACCCTGGACAAGCGCCTGGCCGTGACCCTCCTCACCGAGGAGGTGGGGCGGCTCCTGCAGCAGTGCAGCAAGGAGGAGTTCGAGCTGCGGTACAGCACCCTGCGGGAACTGGCCGACAGCTGGATCGGGCCCTACGAGCAGGTGCAGCTCTGACCGCCCTCGGCGCCCAGGGCCGGCCCCGGCACGTGTGCACACTCACAGCGACCCCCCCAACACGCCGCTGGGCTTTTCATGAGCCCTGCTTCCAGAATAAGGAGGACAAGGCTCTTAGGTGTCTATCTCCGTGAGACAGAATCCACAAGTCTTTTCTGCCCAGGGCCCCACAGTAAATATTTGAGACCCTGCTGGCCACAGCCCAAACCAGAGCGCCTCTGTGTTCTTGGTTTGGTTTCCTTAGTTCAAGGATCTTCACAGATCCAGGTGAGCCCAGGTCTGAGATAAGAGAAAAAAAAAAACAGGCCATAAGATTGAGGGCTGGGTTTGCTGGCAGCTGCCGTGGTCATGAGACATCATCTGCCCCATGTCCCCTGAGTGAGGTGGCCAAGAGCCCTCCCATAGAGGAAGAGGCCCCTCAGGGCGGGTGGCTCGGCCGGGCTCCCAGCATTTTTGCCCCTGCCCTACGCTGGGGTCCATAAAGGTGAATGTTGCGTATTGCTCCACTTGTCCAGTGTTTCGTTTTGTAGAAGCCAGGTTAGAGTAATGCCAGGGGAAAGAAAAAAGCCCGGGGGGTGACCCCACACGTGAATCATGGTTCTTTCCCACCCTCATGTTTGATGCCACCTTCTGCCTTTACAGACTCTGGGAACTTTGGCCAGGTCCCCTCGCTAGGCCCCAGTTTGTTTATCTCGGGAAACGGGGTCCCCACGGAGCGGGTAAGATGAAAGAATCAGACACCACTTGACCCGCAGCCCCAGCCAGAGCACCTGGGCTTTCAGGCCTCAGCTCCCATTCTGAGCTCAGCTTTCTACTCACATACACCTTGGGGGGCAGCAGGGAGTGGCCCAAGTACACCCATATTGGAGGCCTGGATTGAGTTCCAGGCTCCTGGCTTCTGCCTGGCCGTTGCTGACTGCTGTGGGCATCTGGGGAATGATGGGAGAGCTCTGTCTCGGTGTGTCTGCCTCACAAGTAAATAAAATATATAATGGGCTGAACACCCAGTGGGTGCACAACTGAGTTCTCATTTTCCTTGTCTTCCATCCCACCGCATGCCTTCAACAGGCGAGGGGATTTAAGGTAGGAGGAAAATTCACCTTGTCTAGGACTTCCTGCAGATCAGACACCTCTCCTTGGTGTTACCAGGAGAAACCTCACGCAGTCCGGGCCCTAGTGAAAGACTGGATTTGTCAGAGTGGTTCAGCCTTTTCCCATCCCTGCCATAGGCCCCCAAGCCCCAGGTGCCCAAAAACCATACGGAGAAGCCACCCTGTGTGTCTGGTGCTATTTCATCCAGCTACAAGCAGAAGCCGGAGGCTGGCTCTTCCCGGCTCTCCCTAGGGGCATCTGGCCAAAGGCTGGGTGGAAACGCATCTGCTCCTGCCACGCCCCTCCACGGCCCCCTCTGGCTCCGGGTGGGCCATCATGAAAGCCTGGGCCGCCCGGATCAGGTCCTCTTCCCGCAGGCCCGGGACGGGCACAGTGGGGATGCCAGCGATCATCATGGCCAGGGTAAGGATGCAGATGTCCGGCTGGGAGCCAGCCTCCTTCCCCCCTGCCTCGGAGGGTATGGGCAGAACCCCTGGTGACAGCCCACACAGCAGTAGGGGCCTCGGCCTGCTGGGGCCACGCAGCTGGGAAGTTCTAGAGCCGCCATCCTCCCAGCCCAAGCTCTCGGGCTGCCTCGAGGGAGGGAATTTGTGGCAGTATCGGGCGTGGCTGTACTCCTTCCTTGCCAGAGTCTCCCAGCCAGTGCCCCCAGGGCAGCCTCTGGCTTCGGAGGAGCCAGCCAGGGCTGGGCCCCAGGCCTGGGCAGCAGGTGTCACCTGCTCGGCCCTCTGGCTCAGTAGGCCTAGTCTGCCAGAGGCCATGACCATCGGCTCTGCAGGACTATAGAGCCGGAGGGATGAGCCGGGCGAAGGAGAAGCGGCCCCACCTGCAGAGAGGAATGAGATGGAGTGTTATTCTTGGCCTCCTTCAGCAGGAAGCCCTGCAGGGAACGCGTGGGGAGCAGAGTTTGGGAGGGCCAAATAAGACCCAGCCCGAGAGGACCCTGCAGGGGTTAGCAACTCAGACTTGCTCACATCCACACCCCCAGCCCCAGCACTGCAGCTGACAGAGGAGTGTTTGTTGAGTGAATGAATGAGTAACTAGTTACTGACTGAGCAGGACCTGGGGAGAATGGCCGGGGTGAGCAGGCAGCCGCCTTCCCCGCTGTGGGCAGCACCCCAGATCCAGAAGCCCCCTGCAGTTCCAGGAGCCCGTTGCTCACCTTGGCCAGGAGGCAGAAGACCTAGCTGAGTTTGTGGAGACATGAAGTAGGACATGACTGCCCCAAAGCCCTTCTTTGTGAGGAAATAGTTCTCTGCCTCCTGTGCCACTTCTCCACCCTTCTAGAATGCCACCTCATAGTCCCTCCCCTTTACACCCGGAACCTGCCTCATGGCATTGAGCTGTGCATTCTAGAACCTGCACATGACAATGACATGAGAGTAAAGCACCCCGGCCCAGAGTCGGGGTGCTCCAGGCTCTTGGCTCTCACGGACTGGGTCAAGTCACGTGGGCGCTTGCAGCCTTGACAGCTCATCTGTAAGGGGTGGGGGGGTGAGTGCCCAGTACTCCGTGAGGAGTTGTGAGGATGAAATGAGCTCATTTCTGTGGTCAGAGACCCAAGAAAGGCAGGGCAGTGCCCTGTGCCCTACAGGAGATGAGAGGACTCTGCGCTCCGCCATCTGCTGTGTGGCCTCTCTGGGTCCGCGTTTCTCTCCTGCAGAACGAAACAGCCGGTCTAGAGCATGCTCTCAGCCCAGGCAGCTTTAAGAAATCCTGATGCGGGTCGGCGCTGTGGCATAGCAGGTTGTCTTCACCAGCAGCGCCGGCATCACACAGGGCACGGGGCCAAGTCCAGGCTGCTCCATTTCCCATCCAGCTCCCTGCTAATGCACCCAGGAAAGAAGCAGAAGACGGCCCAAGTGCTTGGGCCCCTGCGCCCACATAGGAGACCTGGAAGAAGCTTCTGGCTCTTGGCTTCAGATCAGCGCAGCTCTGGCCATTGTAGCCATTTGGGGAATGAACCAGCAAATGGAAGACCTCTCTCTCTCCCTCCCTCTCCGTGTGTGTTGCTCTGCCTTTCAAATAAATAAATGAATACGTATTTTAAAAAGAATGAAATCCAGGGGTGGGTGTTTGGCACAGCAGTCAAGTTGCCACGTGCAACACCTGCATCCCATAACAGAGTGCCTGCTTCAACTCCAGCTCCTCTGATTCCAATCCAGCTTCCTGGGAGCCACCAGGTCATAGTTCAAGCACTTGGGGCCCTGCCACTCACATAAGAACAGAAAGAAAGCAAGAGAGAAAGAGAGAGAGGAAAAAAGCAAGCAAGCGGGGCCAGCATTGTGGCATAATGGGTTAAGCTACTGCCAGCAATGCTGGCATCTCACATGGGTGCCAATTTGAGTCCCGGGTGCAGCACTTCCAATCCAGCTCCCTGATAATGCGTCTGGGGAAGCAGCAGAAGCTGGCCCAAGTGCTTGGGCCCTCCATACATGTGGAAGGCCCCGATGAAGCTCCTGGCTCCTGGCTCCTGGCTCCTGGCTCCTAGCTTCAGCCAGGCCCATCCCAGTTCCAGCTGCTGTGGCCATTTGGGGAGTGAACCAGCAGATGGAAGATCTCTCTCTCTCTCTCTCTCTCTCTCTCTCTCTCTGTCTCTCCCTCTTTCTTCTGTAATCCCACCTTTCAAATAAATAAGTAAATAAATAAATAAATAAAAAGCCAGCCTGATACCCAGCCTCATCCCACACCAATTATATCAGAATCCAGGTATAACTATTAATTTTTTTTTAAGATTTGTTTTTATTTGAGAGTTACAGGGGCCATCCTCTGCTGATTTCCCAGGCACATTAGCAGGGAGCTGGATTGGAAATGGAGCAGCCAGGACTCAACCCAGCGCCCGTATGGGATACCGGCACTGCAGGCTGTGGCTTAACCTGCTGTGCCACAGCGCTGGCCCCAAGGTATGACTATTTTTCAAAATTCTTCAGCTGATGACCGTGTGTGCTGGAATTGAAGCCTCTATTCCCAGCACACACTACAAGTGTAAAGAGAATCTTAGATAGGGCCTGGGACTAGACATTCTAAGTATCCCACAATGCCAGCCAGTGGCCAGGCCAGGAACCACTGGTCTGCACAATGTCTGAGATGCTCTCTAGCTCTGACCTGCTGACCCACAATGATTCTAGAAGCGTCTCTCACAGGTTCCAGGGGCAAGGAGATCCTACAAGGATCAGAGTGTCAGCACTGGCTGCGTTTATTTCCGGTCTTGGCTGGCAGCACCGTGGCCAGCTTCCGACCAGCCCGCAGCTCTGGGGCCAGGGTGTGCTCCTGTGGCCCTGCCCCGGGGTGGGGGCTGCAGGCCATCACTCATACTTGCAGAAATCCTTGAGCCCTTTGGGTAGATGGAGCCCGTCGATGGCCAGCCGGTGCACCACGCTCCTCTGGATGACCAAGCGGCACAGAGTCTGAAGGGAGGGCACTGCGGAGAGAAGGGTGGAGTGGCACCGATCGGGGAGGGGCGGTCAGAGTGGGTCAGCATCGGGGTCTCGGCACCCACTCTGCCATTCCCCGGGGCGGGTCTGTATCAGCTCTCAGGCCCCGCTGTCTCACCGGGGTGCCCACGGGGATGAGGTCTTTCACAGCGCCCCCACCCCGTCTCTATCCTAAACTCAGCACACTCCCTCTCCCCCGATTCCTGGCAGCTTCTGGGGCCGGGGGTGGTGTCTACGCGGCCTGCGCTGGAGGCTGCGGCCCGGAGCGGGCTCTACTTCCCTGAGTTCATGAAACACCATCAGGGATATAAACTCGATTTTGGGGGGCTCTAACGAGCCTCAGGCCAAAGAAGCCCCGAGTCGGGTGTGGGATGTTCCTCCAGCTGAGATGCCCGACCTCTGAGCGTTTTCCTAATGAGGAAGCACCCAACTCTCCAAGAGGCCCAAGATCTAAAACCATTTTGAAATCCCCGCACTAGGTTGACACAGAAGGCAGCGCCACAACAAAGCGGGAGCCCTAATCCATCTGCCCACGCGGGTGTGCTGTGGCCCAGAGCCAGGAGGGACTTTGTGCAGAATCACAAGGAGAGGGACAACCTGTGGCCAGTGCTGGACAGAGGGGCCTCGGCCTAGCCCGCTGGCCGGGAAGTCCCTGCGCCTGGCCAGGAGGGGTCGCTGCTGCCCAGGGCGGGTGGGATACCTACAGCCATACTCGAGCTGGACCAGGCGCACGCTCTTGGTGGAGGCAAACACGTCCACCACCGCGTAGAGGGGCTGGGCAGCGGGCAGCCCCCGGGCGCTGGGGCCCATGTCCTCGCCGTTGATGAGGATGTGCATGTCGGCGGTGCCGTCCCGGCGCGGGCAGAAGAGGACGCCCAGGCGGCTCCGGCGCGCGGTCGGAGGCAGCACGTTCAGCTCGTAGAGCTGGTCCAAGAGGTGGCTGTAGAGGCCCGGCCGGCTGCGGCCCACCAGGCGGTCCCGCGGGATGCGGAACTGCTCGACGCACAGATAGGGTTCCACCAGGAGCGCCGGGGGTCGGCTGGGGGCCAGTGCCTCGGCCGCCGGCTGGCCCTCCCGGGGCACGCGGTTGTGGTGGCGCGTGATGGCGAAGACCCAGGTGTGGCCGAGGCTGACCAGGTCCGGCAGCGAGAACTCGGGCACGACGGCCAGGCTGGCGGGGTCCAGCGCGGTCAGGCCGAGGCGCAAGTGCCCGCACCAGCCCAGCTCCTTCTCCTCGATCTCCACCAGGAACACCTGGCCCGGCGCCAGCGGCTCGCGACTGAAGCACACGCCGTGGGCGAAGCTCTCCACGCGCGTGGCCCGTGTTCCGGAGAGGTCCACGCGGATGTTAGCGCCGTGCACAGGGTGGAAGCGGGTGGGAGGGGGCTCCGGGCGTGCGGGTCCCCAGGATGCGGCCAACGGCACGGGCTCGGAGGCAGCAGCCATGTCCCGGCCATGAGGCAGGGGGACAGGCGCCAGGGGCTATTTTGGGCGGCGGGAGGACGTGGTGACCGCGGAGAAACCATGTAAGGCATTCCCCCTCAGCCCGAGGCTCTGCCCGGGGGTCCTAGCGCCGCTTGCCCAGCCATCCAGCTTGGAACTGAGCCCCGGGAGGCTGGAACACCTGACTGGTCCACACCCAGGTCATCTGATCGCAGGCGCCCGGGCTTCGACCTTAGGCACCGGAGGACCTTGACCCAACGTGGCCCGCCCCCGCCCCCGCCCCCCACCCCATCCCCAGGGACCAAAGCGGGGGCCTGAGAAAGGCTGTCACGTGAGGCCGGCGCCCACGTGACTCGGAGTACACATGACTGCCTGTCTCCCGGCGCCTCCTGGAGAGCAGAGACGCGAGGGAGCAGAGGTGAGGGGGCTCCGGAGCTGGAAGTGGTCCCCGAGCCCCTGGGTCGGGGGCGGCGGAGGCTCGGCGGGCGGAAGCTTCCCGGGCCCGGGCGCCGCCCTGTGCTCCCCAGGGGCGGCGGCGCGGAAGTGCAGAGCAGCCGGGGCGCGAGTCCGCGACCGGCGCCCGCGCCTTGCTCCCGCAGATGGCCCGCGCCGCGCTGTCGCCGCTGTTCCTGCTGCTCGTCGCGTCCTGTGCGCCCCGGAGCCAGGCAGCCCCGGACCAGGACGAGATCCAGTGCCTTCCGGGGCTGGCCAAGCAGCCGTCTTTCCGCCAGTACTCGGGCTACCTGCGAGCCTCCGACTCCAAGCACTTCCACTACTGGTCTGCCGCCCGGCGCCCAGGACGGGCTGGGGAGGGGGGGAGGCGGTGCGAAGCCCACCCGGGGGAGGGGGAGGGGAGGGACGGGGCTCTGGGGGCGCCTGGGAGCCCCTGCGCCGGGTCCAGTCCTGCCCTGCCCTCCACTCCGCCAGGTTTGTGGAGTCCCAGAAGGACCCCAAGAGCAGCCCTGTGGTGCTCTGGCTCAACGGGGGTCCCGGCTGCAGCTCTCTGGACGGGCTGCTGACCGAGCACGGCCCCTTCCTGGTGAGTAGGCGGCGCCGGGGAAGAGGGAGAGGAAGACTCCGGTCTCCTTGTCCTTGGGCCTCCCTGTTTGCCTCTGCTGACTCGGCCTCCCCGGACGAGGGGAGGGGTCCCACACTGAAAGGGACTTCTGGGACCTCCTCAGCCACCTCTCTCCCTTCTCAGATCCAGCCGGACGGTGTCACTCTGCAGTACAACCCCTATTCTTGGAATCTGGTATAGCCGGAGCCCGGGGCTTGGTGGGCAGCGGGCGGCACCCGGGCGCTGGGATGGGCTCGGGGACCCTGTCACCTCTTGCCTCCTCCCCTCTAGATTGCCAACGTGTTGTACATCGAGTCCCCGGCTGGGGTGGGCTTCTCCTACTCCAATGACAAGGTTTATGTAACCAATGACACTGAGGTGAGACTGGCAGCAGCTTTCTGGCCCAGCCCCGCGGGTGGTCCAAACTGTCATGGAGCAGGTGCAGAGAGCTGGGCCTTGGAGTCCCGGGCCTGGCTCGGCCCCGGGCTGTGTGGCGCAGTCAGGGCCCAGTCACTTCCTCTTGCACACACAGGGCGGGGGTTGTGGTCATGACCTCCGAGGTCTGTTACAGCCAAAGCCCTGCTGACTGCCTGCCTGCCTCCTGCCACCCCCAGGTTGCCCAGAACAATTACGAGGCCCTCAAAGATTTCTTCCGCCTCTTTCCGGAGTACAAGGACAACAAACTTTTCCTGACAGGAGAGAGCTATGCCGGCATCTACATCCCCACCCTGGCCGTGCTGGTCATGGAGGATCCCAGCATGAACTTGCAGGTGCGGGGCAGCGGCAGGAGGCAAGGGGAGCTGCGACCTTGGCATTGGCCGGATCACACGGGCTGGCGCCCCACCCAGCCCGGCCTCCGCCGTGCTCTGCCTGCCACCAGATTCCCTATCTCTGCATGGGGCGCTCAGCTGCCAGGCTGCCCACTCCCTTCCTGACGCTGCGTGGATTTTCCCACCCTTCCACCCCCACAATCCAGCTGGGGTTTCAACATCTGGATTGCAGCAGGGCTGGGTACGTGTCAGGCACAGCCCTGCCCACTGTGCAGATGAGCTGAGCACCCTGCCTGTTCCACAGGGGCTGGCTGTGGGCAATGGCCTCTCCTCCTACGAGCAGAATGACAACTCGCTGGTCTATTTTGCCTACTACCACGGCCTTCTGGGGAACCGGTATGGAAGGAGGGGGATTGGGCAATCTCTCGGGCGGGGTGGGTCAGGATTGCAGCCCTCGTGCCAAATGTGTGACAACCCCAGCCCTGCCCTGGTTTGTGGGTGGGGGGTGGGGTTGTGGGCAGGGCTGGATGCCACAAGGCTAGCCTGCAGGTCACTTCACAGGGGCGCAGGAGTGCTGGCCGGCCCCCGGGCAGCTTGCTTGGAGACCTGCCTGTCACGCCTGTGATGGTCTTCCTCAGTCCCCCAGATCAGACCTGATGGGGCTTGGCAGGGAGACGGTGGGTGGCCGCCGCCCCCTCCCCTGCCCACTGGGCCTGAGCGCTTCTCTCTGGTCTGCCACAGGCTCTGGTCTTCCCTGCAGACCCACTGCTGCTCCCAGAACAAGTGCAACTTCTACGACAACAAAGACCCAGAATGCGTGACCAGCGTGAGCCTCCCCCCCACCCCGCACCGGCCCTGCCCTGACAATGGGGCCACATCCCCTCCCTGGGGGACTCTCGACCCCTCGTCCCCTGTCACCTTTCAGAAGCTTCTGTGTGTGGGGGACGGGGGGTTCCTGTTTCTCAGATCCCTGTGCTGTGCCAGGTACTGAGCTGAACCACGGCTCCTTCATGGGAGATAGTTGTGTCTCCCCATTTTCCAGATGGAGAAACTGAGGCCCAGAATGTGGAAGTCACCTGCCTGGAAAAACAATGGTGCTTCCGGGTTTGGAAGATTGCTTCCGCCAAACCTGTTTTCCTACCCCTGTTCAGAGCGGGTGGAGAGTGATGACAGAAGTGGAGTCGGAGAGCCCTGAGGGGTGCGAGGGCTGGAGTCTGGAAAGCTCAGGGGCTGGGTGTGTCATTGCAGCTTCAGGAGGTGTCTCGTATCGTGGGCAACTCGGGCCTCAACATCTACAACCTGTACGCCCCGTGTGCTGGGGGCGTGCCCGGCCATGTGAGGTGGGTGTGGCCCCACGCCGCTCAGGCCCAACCCCAGTCCCAGCTGGAGGCCCGGCCCCCTTGCACCCATTTCCCTTGCAGGTATGAGAAGGACACTCTGGTGGTTCAGGATTTAGGCAACCTCTTCACGCGCCTGCCGCTCAAGCGGACGTGGCATCAGGTGGGCGAGGGCCTGGGCCTCGTCCCCGTGGGGTCGGGGCCGGGGGAGGCAGGGAGGCAGAGCCTGATGTCCCTCTCTGTGCCCCCAGCTGCTGCTGCGTACTGGGGATAAGGTGCACATGGACCCCCCCTGCACCAACACCACGGCCGCCTCCACCTACCTCAACAACCCTTACGTGCGCAAGGCCCTGCACATCCCCGAGCAGCTGCCCAGCTGGGACATGTGCAAGTGAGGGCCCTGTGGGGGCCTGGGGCTCAGGGCCGCAGGCCGCCGGGGTCCCTCTGGCTCGGGTTTCTCCCAGGGGACGCTGTGGGCGTTCAGGACAAGACACTTCCTGGTCGTGCAGGGTGTTTCCCACCCATTGTGAGCAGGGGGTGGGGGCTGGAGTTGGGGGCCCATTGCCGTTCAGCCCATTCATCCTTCAGGGCCGCACTGCTTGTCAGTGTCCGTTACTCCACGGTAGTCAGTTAACGGACACCGTCCCCAGCTGCCCAGATCGCCTGTGACCCCCGCCAGGTAAAAGGTGGCGCCTGGCACGGCGGGGGCCCCTGAGGTCCATTCTGACTGCTCGGTACGCACGCTGCACTGCCTGCTGGCCCCCAGGCATGGAATGCCAGCTGCATCCTGGTCGCCATAGCAACCAGAGTGCCTGTGCACTTCTGAATGGGGGTGGGCTCAGCATCCGAATTCCAGAAGCCCTGGACAGGTGACACCCACGGAGGGGGCTGGAACCCAGCCGTCTGCCACCTAGGGCAGGAGAGGTCTGACCTGTCGTCTCTCTTCTCCCCCTCCCTGGCCGTCCTGGGGCCTGCCCACCTACTCCCGGCAGCTTCTTGGTGAACATTCAGTACCGCCGTCTCTACCAAAGCATGAACTCCCAGTACCTGAAGCTGCTCAACTCACAGGTGCCGGGGCAGCACTGCTGGGGACCCCCTGAGAGCGCCCCTCAGGCTGAGGAAGCTGCAGCCCCAAGTGGTGAAGTCATGTGCCCAAGGCCCTGGGGTCAGTGGGGTCAGGATTTGAACTGAGGTCTGTCCCCACCCCGTCGTACTCTGCTGGAGGAGGCCCAGGGTCTGCCTCAGCCCAGGAGCCTTTAGGGTGAGAAGAAGTTGGGGTATCTTGTCACAGAAGGGCAGAGGTCCAGGGTGGGGACACAGCCTTGTCCCAGGTCACACAGGACCGGCACAATGGTTAACAGCATTGTCCCTTTACAAGGTATGTGCTCCTGGGCAAGTTTCTTAAATGGCCGCTGCCTCAGTTTCCCCAGCTATAAAATGGGGATAATCACAACATCTACTTTCATGGCCAAAGTGTTTAGTTCAGGCTCACCAGACACGTGGTAAGGATGTCAGCAAACAGGAGAATATCCGGGTTCAGGCGATCTCGCTGGGCCCCTTGAACTCCGGGAGGTCGGGGGTTGACCCAGGCAAGAGCTGCGGCCTTGGCTCGTTGCGGACCCCTCGTGTTCCCCTGCCCCATTCCAGAAGTATCAGATCCTGTTGTACAATGGAGATGTGGACATGGCCTGCAACTTCTTGGGCGATGAGTGGTTTGTGGACTCTCTGAACCAGAAGGTGAGGCAGGTGCAGACGGGGAGCGGCGGGTGTGCGTGTGCGCATGCGTGGCTCCGGCCGCCGGAGGACAAACCCGGCCAGGAGCTGCGGGCTCCCGAGGCCCGGCCGGCGCTGTGAGCGGGGCGGAGGGGCCACCGCGGGCTGATTGATGTCTTTCCTGGCGGGGCAGATGGAGGTGCAGCGCCGGCCCTGGCTGGTGGACTACGGGGACAGCGGAGAGCAGATCGCCGGCTTCGTGAAGGAGTTCTCCCACATTGCCTTTCTCACTATCAAGGTAGGGCGGGGCCTGGGCGGCACCACGGGGGGAGGGGCGGGGCTTCCCGTGGCGCGGGGTGGGGGTGGGGGTGGGGGACGGGAAGCACAAAGGGCTTAGGGTGAAGGAAGCATCTCACGAGCCGCTGCTCCCCAGGGCGCCGGACACATGGTCCCCACCGACAAGCCTCAGGCTGCCTTCACCATGTTCTCCCGCTTCCTGAACAGAGAGCCCTACTGACACCACGGGACGCCCCCCCACTCCCGCCTGGTCCAGCCCCGCACGGGCTGGGACCGAGCTCTGCCCCTGTGGGGCAGGCCCCTGCCTCCAGAAACTGCCCCAGCCCCCAGCTTCCCTCCGCCTCACGCACCCCACACTGCCCCGGGGTGGCCGGGCCGGCCCCGCCCTGCTTCCACGGCGCCCTTGACTGCACCCCAGGAATCACGCGGAGCTCAGGACAGCCCGCCGCCGAGGCGTGGGCAGACTGTAATCGAGGGACTGACCGATCATGGAATTAAATTGGGTGCAGCTTCACACCCTTCTCTGCAGCCCTGGGGGTTAGCGGGGACGCCAGGGAGGAGAGGGGCTGTGTTGGGTAGTGGGGGGCTGAGTCCTGAATGGCAGCTGTCAGGCAGGGGGGTGCGGGGGGCTCAGTCAGCTGCGGGGGCAGGCAGGGGAGCCTCGGATGCCTGTGGCTGCCTGGTGGCCGCGGGCGGGTTCTTGTCGATCACCTCACGGTTCTTGTCGATCACCTCACGCAGGCCTTTGGCAAAGTGGAGGTCAGCACCGATGGTGAGGAAGCCCTGTGCGGGGAGGGAGAGAGAGAGGGAGCTCGTGGGTATGCGTGGTGGCTCGGAGCCATGGAACAGCTCATGGCCTTAAGGGTTTCTCAAATCTGGAGGGAGACAGAGGGCTTCCTGGAGGAGGTGACTTCCTAGCTAAAATCTGGGAGATCAGTAGGTGTCGGGGTGGGCTGGGAGAAGTGTCCTAAGGAGAGACATGGCCTGTGCAAAGGACCGGGGGAGCCTCATATGATTAGGATGGGAGTGTTGGTCAGTAAAAGGGGAGCTAGCGTTGGGTCATGGAGGGCACGGGGAAGCTGCGGGGCGGGAGGGGGGCCGGCCCCATTGCGCCCACACTCACCGCGTGGTTCGTCACCACCTCACGCACAAAGTTGATGCCCTCGGGGAGGGGGATCTGCACTCCACGCCAGGTCCGCTCTGTGGGTGGGAGCCACTGGCTCAGCCTGGGCCCGCCCTGCTCACCCCTCCCGGCCTCCTCCGCCCCCAGCCCTACCATTGAGCATGGGCATCACCCCGATCTGCAGCAGGGTCTTCAGGGGGGCCTGGAGCGGGATCAACTGCAGGGAGGGGAGACAGGCAGCCGCGGCGGGGGGCTTGCCTCGGCCGCCCACCCCGGCCCTCGGCCCGGCCCGCCCCCCGCCATTGCCAACTCACAGCCAGTGACTCGATGGCAGACTGGTTCGAGTAAATTCGGAATCTGTGGGAGAGACGCGAGGCTGGTGGGCAGGCAGCCTGCAAGCCCACCTTCCCCGGGCTGCCCGGGCCTAGCGGGCCCCTGTCTGCCACCCCCACGCCCTGCCAGGCAGCACTGCGGGTTCCAGAGGCAGATCCTAGCGCGGGTCCTTTGTCGCCCCCTCCCTGGGTCTCCCGTCCCCCAGGTCTGCTGCTTGTCCTCCACTGAGCACGTCTACACAGCAGGCTTCAGTGCACAGCTCGGCAGGTGGTGTTCATTTTAGTCAACAAAACCACAAGGCCGACTTCCTGGCAGATACTAAGCACATGAAAAAAAAAGGCTGAATATCATCAAAGTAATTTTAGAAACCAGTTGATGTAGTACTCATAGCAACTCTAAAAAGCGGGCAGGCGTTCGGCCTAGCAGGTAAGATGCCCGCATGCAGGGTACCTGAAGATCCCCGGCTGCAGCTCCTGACTCCCAACGCACACCCTGGGGGGGCCGCAGTCATGGCTCAAGTGCTCAGGTTCCTGCCGCCCATGTGGGGGACCTGGATTGGGTTCTTGACTCCCGCTTTAGCCCAGGGCATTGTAGTGTTCAAGGAGTAAATTCGTGGATGGAACCGCCTCTCTCTCTCTCTTTCTGGGTGTGTGTGTGTCTTTCTCTGCCTCTCAAATAACGTGTTTAAAGCAGGCACTATGATTTGCACTTTGTGCGTGAGGACGGAGGGGCCCAGAGAGGTTCCGTCAGTGGCTGGAAGCTGGCAGAGCCTGCCTCTAGGACCCAGGCTCTCGCCATCACCACCCTTGCGTTTTCTCCTGAAGTCCCTAGCGCAGCGCCGTGCGTGGCACTTCGTGGGTAACGTTCTGGTCTGCGCTGTCTGCCGGGGAGCTCGCTGGCCCCGCGTGTCTGCTGAAACGCGAGGGATTCGTTGATGTAATGACTCTGGATGCAGGCAGTCACCTGTGGCCGCAGTTCCGGTTCGGACAGCGCAGCCCCAGGAAGGAAGCGCCACGGTCACCTGTGCTGTGGTACGCACCTCAAGGAGGCTTAGGAAGATACAAATGGCGCTCCTGTGACATCAGGTCACAGGGCTGTGCTGTGCTGTTTCTACCAAAACCCAGGCTCTCATCCTCTCGGCTGCCAGGCCGTGGGCCCCTCCCTTAACCTGGTGGGATACGCGCCCCGCCCTGCCCTGCGCGGAGGAGCTAGGCTTTTGGAAAAGCACTTGGACGCAGTAACAAAGACAGTGCCCAGCCCAGGAGTGCCTTCTAGGATGTCGGCCGTCAGCGCTGGGAGACTGCTGTGCCTCCAGCCCTGACAGCGAGGGGCCTGCCCGGCCCCCGGCACGGCACGGCTGCTCACTTGCGCAGGTCCAGCTGCGTGCGCAGCGCCTTCCCCCGGAGAGCCATCTTGGCGCTGAAGCGGGCGTCCTGCAGACACGTCGGGGAGGGGGCTATCACTGGCCGCAGAGGGCCACAGCCCGCTTCCCCCTGACCCCCGGCTGCCCCCACTCTGGGGCCCGCACCATGACCATGCTGGACAGCTGGACCTCGGGCTGCATGGGCGGGACCAGGGCGATGGTGACGGTGGCGGTGACAGAGATGGTGGTGCCCGAGGGCTTGATGGTGCAGCGGGGAGGCGCCGTGACCTGAAGCTCCAGCTTCAGCGGGGAGTCGATCACCGCAGGGCTCTGCGGACAGACGGCAGGGAGGGCCGGTTGGGTCCTGCTTGGTGCCCTGGCCAGCCCCCTGGCACTGGAAGAGTGACACAGACTCGGCCCTTGGGGACCAGAGGTGGCAGAGGCCATGGCCTGCCTCCACGTGGTTCCCTGCTTGTTTTCCGAAATTCCCTCCATAATTAGGGGCCATGGCCAACCCCGATCCCAAGAGACAGGACTTTATGTTAACATCCCGGCCCCTGGTACACCTTCCTCTAAGCCGCTAGGCTACGTTGGAGCCAAGGCTTAGTCCCCACCATCCCCGGCTGTGTGGTTGTGCCCTTCAACCTCCCAGTGAGCATGCGTGCCAGGGACACTGCTCCTCAGTGTCCAGAGGGGAGACTGAGGCAGGGAGGCAGCAAGTAATGGTGCAGAATGGGGACTGGAAGCCGGGCGGTCTGACAGCAGAGCCCACGCCCTTCACTCCGTGGCCAGGGATCTGCCAGTGGCGAGAGCAGTGGCAGCAGTCCACAGAGCACTCACTGTGCCCCGGGTGCTGTTCTGTTCGAAGGAGTTAATCCAGCGAAGCCCCAGGCCAACCTTGAGCGTTTGCATTGTGAACTCAGAGACTCAAATCCAGGTGCAAAGTCCAGTTCCACCATTTACAACATTACACCAAGGGCACACCCTTTGACATAACTGAAGGGTTTCTTTCAGCGTTCTTAGCTCCCACTGCCTGCCTTGTTAAATAAGGGGAACCAGACAAAGAGACAGATTCACTGTTAGAGCCCCTGTACCTGCCCAGCATGGGTTCGTGCCCACCCGTCCTGCCAAGAACTCCGTGAAAAGGGAGGAGCAACCCCGTTCACTGCTAGGGCTGGCGTGGCAAGCTGAAGGGCACAGCCACAGGCCAGGGGCCAGGCCTCTGTCTCATCCACGGCTGCTGCACACACCTGCTGGCGGGCGGGCGCCGCGCCCTCCAGCCCTGGCCACCTGCCTGCCTCCCGCCAGTGCTCACCAGCAACACGATGCTCCCAAAGTAGGTAGCTCGCAGCAGGATGTCCAGATCGTGGGGCACCTGCACGGGGGAGTTGGGAGCAAAGGAAGATCACCGGGAGCTCTGTGCCCAGTCCCCTGTCGCCTGTCCCCCAGTCAGGCCCCAGCATACCTTGTCCCCCACCAGCGACAGCTTCAGGGCCCCTGCCCGGAAGTAGCTCTCCATGGCCGAGTCGAAGAAGAACTCCGAGAAGGCCACATACACCATGCGCTCCTCCTCCTGCAGCTGGGGCTCCACCGCCCGGTTGAGGAAGCTCCAGTTCCCCTCGGCCAGGGGGAAGAAGGCTCCCTGGAGTTGAGGGATCGGAGTCGTGTCAAGGCAGTCTGGCCCCGCACCCAGACTGACAGCTGTCACTCAGGCACAGCCGTCTCCCAGCACGATGGCGCTGACGGCCGCCATCCTTGAAAGCACTCATGGGGATGGCGGCGAGCAGGACCCAGCCGCTGTTCTCAGGGACTTAGGGCACAGCTCTTAAAAGTGGGAGGAAGCAGGCTGGCCGGGAACTGCAAGGGAGCACCCTCGTCAGACTGGAGAAGGGAGGATCAGGAAAGGCTGGTGGAAGAGGCGGCATTGGGGTGATCAGAGCCAGGACTTGAACTTCAGACATTCTAGCTCTGGAATTTGTGCTCTCAAACTCTGCCGTACTCCCCAGAGGGGAGCCGAGCTGCTGCCTGCCAATGAGCTGTGTGGCCTTGGGCAGGTGAAGCTACCTCTCTGAGCAAGGCTTTGCATCCTTGAAAGGAGGATGGTGTTAGCACCTGACTCCCAGGGTTGTGGGGGGATGAAGTGGGTTTATGTGCACAGAGGTTCCTGTCCAGCTCCTTCGAGGAAGATGGGGAGAGGCTGTGCCTGGGCAAAGGCCCTGGGGTGGGAAGCAAGGGCCATATTTGCAAGAGAGGAGCTGCAGAGACACAGGATGGAGTGAGAAAGGTGGAGCCAGGTAAGGCTAACAAAGCGCCAGCGCCAGACCCTGGAGGTCAAAGTCAGTGCTTTGTGGCGCTGGAGAGCCATGCAGCCTTGGAGGTGAAAGTGGCCTCGGCAGAGCCGGGCTTCGGGAAGGTAAAGATCAATGCATTAGAAGAAGAAGGAATCTGGCGAGGGGGTCGGAGGGCTCACCCGCACACCCCACCCCCGGGCAGCTCACCCGGAACTCCATGTCCAGGTAGCTGTTGGACACCACGGGGTCCTTCAGGAGGGAGTAGTCAATGCCCACGAGCTCATCCACGGCACTGCGCACTGCAGGGAGGCCGAAGTCATCCGCAGCCTTGGCGTCCCCAGGCCTCGGCCACTGAGCGGGGACTTTTCCCTCATGGCGTGGTCAGGGGATCGAATTCGTTTTAACAGGAAGACACTGAGTGCATAGTGTGTGGCAGGTGCGCCCTGATGTCACCTGTTATTATTATTATCACTACTTCAGGAGTTTCAGGAAATCCCTAAGCAAGATGGCAAAGGGTTCTTTCCAATCCTCGGCATCCCCTGCCCCCGCCTTCCCTTCCCACGCCCTGCGACTTTTGCCAGAGGTCACGGCTGAGAACAGGCCATTCCTGCTAGGCGGTCAAGGCAAAGGCAAGGACAATTCTCACAGCTGCCTCCAGGGGGAGCCATTGCCAACCACAAGAGGAATCCAAGGGGCAGAAGTACTCACCTGAGGTCACAGGGCAAGCCAGCAGCAGAGGCCACATTGGGACCCGGGACTGCTCCACGCTGCGGGCCCCTGTGCCCCCAGCCTGCTCCTCACCCCACACCTACTCCAGGAACTTGGCCCAGAGCTCCCAGCCCCGCTAGTGCCAACTCACCGGGTACAGTGTCCAAGAGGGAGTTAAGCAGAACCATGCCTGCGTGGTAGAGCACCGGGCAGATCTGGGAGGTGGGGGCCAGGGTCAGGGCCCGCTCCGGAGAGGGCACGCCCCCCCGCTGCCCCCTCTCCCCCCCACCACTGCCCACACCTGCAGGTTGAGGAGGAAACGCATCCCGGAAGTGATGAACGTGGAGAGAAACTCGTACACTTTCCTGCCAGCAGATGAGAGATCGGGTGAGCCCAGACCCTGCCCCTACCCAGCCCAAGTCCAGGAGAAGCCACACTGTCCAGGGACGCAGCGGGGGTGGGGTCGCCTCCGCTCCAGCCTGAATTACCAGCTCCACGGTGGCCGTTTCCCACGCGGGAGGCCCGATCCCCTCGCTAACCTGATTCTCAAGACCCCCTCGCCATGCCTTCCCCAGCAGCCCAGTGAATCCATGCAGGGCTCCTCAAACCTGCTCAGAGCGCCCTCCACCTCAGTGCTCCCACCCTGCGTTTCCCCATCTCAGAGGCTTCCTCTTCCAGGCAGTCTTCCCAGATCATTCTCCCCTGAACCCCAACACTGCTTTCTTGGTTCCTCACCCAAGGCCCTGAGGACAAATGTTCTGTCCCTTCGGCCAGGCTCTGAGGTCCTTTCGGAACCCTTAAGGGCCTCATAGACTCTTTGCTGCACAAACATGAACTGACTATACCGACACCAGACGGTCAATCCACCATCTTTTCTCCCCTACGCCCTCTTAGAACCAGCACAAAGTCCCTTTCTGAACCCAGCTGTGCGTACCAGGCCTCACAATTACTCTGACCTAAGGGGCTAGCGTGGAGATAAGCATGCGTCACACACCAGGAACTGTTCTAAACACTTCTCCAGTCCTCTCGCTGACTTTATAAACTAGGTTCTGACATCATCCCCGTGTCACCTGCGAGGGAGCCGGGGCACTGAACCTGAGGGACTTGCTGAAGCTCACGCGGCCACGGCTTGGCGGAGCCGAGACTGGGAGCAGCTGCTCTGCCTCTCCAGCCGTCACCCCACACTGGGCAGATGGGCTGGGGGGCTCCCCGGGGGCCCTGGCTGCAGCTCACCTGAATGTTCCCCCAAACGCCGCGTGCATCCTGGAGACAGAGGCCAGGCAGGAAACGTTGGACACTCTCATCTGGCCGGCGGGACCCTGGGAGAGCTGCAGAGCCGTCCGGATGGACACCCCCTCGGCCGAGGCGTTGATGTAGCCCCCGTCATAGCTGCCGAAGGCGGTGACCGGTCACCCCCGCAGGGAGCCTCGCTCTTCGCTGCCCCCTCCCCGCTCCCACGCATCGCGATCTCTCTAAAGCTCACTTCTGCAGTTCATCAGGCAGTGACTGTACCCATGACACAGATGGAGAAATGGAAACTCAGCAAAGCCGTGGGGTCGCCCCCAGCCCCCAGCCTCGCTGGCCCTCCTGCCCCGCCCTCCGCTCCCCTGGGGGTGCTGGGTGCTCACAAGAACCAGTAGAGGAGCTGCCGTCGGAAGCGCAGCCCCAAGGAGGCGTTGGTGATCTGCAGCGCGAGCTCCTGCTCCGGCTGGAAGTGGAGCTCAGACCCCGTCAACTGCAGCTCCGTGACCTTCACGCTGTGCAAGGCAGGGTCAGACCCTGGGGCACAAAGAGGGACCCCCCCACCCACACACAGGAAATCCGCTCCCGCCTCCTCCACCCCAGGCCTGGGGAAGCTGGGCTGGGTGGAACGAATTCTTCCATGGCCTTTAGGGACCCAACTTGGACTTGGGGAGCTCGGGGCGGGGGTGCCCCTGACCCAAGTGTGGATAGTGAGCTTCATTCCATCTCTTGGAAGTTCTGTTGCTTGCATACCCTCCACTCCCTCTCCTTGGGGCTGCTACCCCCTGGTCATTTAACCAAATCCTATCACCTAAGGTCCGCCCCCTATCGCAGTTCCCCTCCCGCCCCTGCTCCTAAACCACTCCTCCCATGAGCTCCAGCGCTGCCCTAGACTCCACTCGCATCCACTGGCCAGTCCCTGCCACCCTTTCGGTGCTCTCTGGCCATTTGTCATCCACTGGTCCTGGCCTCTTCTAGTCTGGGCCACGCCCATCTTCCTGGCCCCGCCTATGCTGGCTGGCTGGGTCTTTCTAAGTCCCGCCTCCGGGCCGCCCAGCCTCTCCTGCGGCCCCGCCTCCGAGGCCCACTCACTCAGAGATGTTGTAGTAGAAGTGGCCCTCCCGTCCTCGCAGGTCGGGGATGGTGATGGCCTCCAGCTCTTGCTCCAAAAAGCGCAGCCCCTCCTGCTTCACTGAGGCGGCAGGAGACCCTTAGCTGGGGACGGCGACCCCACGCCCGGCCGCCCCCGCCTGCACCCGCGCCTTACCCAGCGCCAGCGCCTCGGAGGTGACGCGGATCTTGCAGCCGGGGATCTCCGCGTGAGCGCCAGCCAGCAGCGCTAGGAAGACGGCCCCGAAGAGGGCCATGGCGAGCGGGCCTGCGGGTGGGGTGGGGTCGCTAGAATCCACTCCTTGGACGTCCGACCATTAGAAGGGTCTAGCCCGGGGTGTTACCTTCCAGGTAACTTCCGGGAATTCGGGACCGATAATCCTGCCTCCATTTGGCAAAGGTAGACTGAGGCTCAGAGAGGCCACGCGACCTGCGCTCTGGTCCCAAGGACTCGGGGCCCGGGGAGGAGGTGGTCTCGTTGCCGAGTGCAACCGCCGCGTGACGAGTCCGGACCTCCGGGGGTCCTGCCCACCCCCCACCCAACCCGACCAGCGCCTCCCAGCTCCTCCAGCGGCAGGCGGGTGCAGGCTTGCACGTTGCCGTGGCAACAGCTGCACGCGCATTCCTGGGGGGTGGCTCGCGGTCTCCCAGGGCCCACGCCGAGGGGGGAGAGGAGCTGCCGCCGGACGGAGGACTCCCGGGTCCTAAGTCCTCCCCTTGGGGATCTGTGCCCCCCCCCCCCCAGCTCTCCCGACCCTTCCCACCCCGAGGTCAGTGCACCGCAGGCTTGGCTCAGCGAGGGTCGGGGATGGGACAGGGACGCGCCCCAACTCACTTAGCCGTGGAGCTGGGGGCGGCGGGCTGCGCAGCCGATCCGGGCGGCGGGGTCTGGCGGGCAGCGCTGTCCCTGCCGGCTTTATAAAGCCGGGCCTCCGCGACCCCCCTCCCCTCTCCGCTCTCCCCTCCTCCCTCAGGGGCTGGGAGGGGATGAGGCGGGACGCTGGCAGCCGGGAGAGTGGAGAGGGCTGTTCGAGCCCCGTGACAAGCCCGACCGCTGTCGAGACAAGTGGGGGACCCAAGTGAGCAAGAGGGAGGGAAGTGCGGGGGTGGGTGTGTGGGCACGCCCGCCACCACCACCGCCCACCGCCCAGCCCCAGCAGGGCTGCTTTCCGGGGACAGCCACCCATCTCCCTACGTGATCGTGTGCAAGCCCCTTCATGGGGTTACTGAGTCGGTTCCCCCTCCAGCAAAATGAGCAGGGGCATAGGAACTTTCATGGTAGCCCAGGGTTGGACACGAAGTCACCGCGGAGGCAGCGGTCTCTCTCTTCCCTCCCTGGCCATCATCTCCAGCCCTCTCCTTGCCCGGCCTTTGTCTCTGTGTCACTCCCTGGGGAACCTAAGGACCCAGGGACCTTTCCCACTTGGAAAAAGCAAGTGCAAGGGAGGGCTGTGGGCCCAGGAAGATACCCCCGGGGGACTGGAATTCTCCCAGGAGCGCTTGGCTCTCTGCAGAATTGTGGATGTTTTGGTTAACGCTTGGAGCTAGGTGCTCCCCCTCAGCTGCCCCCGGGACAGGGCACTAAAAGACCAAAGAGGAAGCAATCCCAACGCGCCCTGAGCGTGGCTTCTGCACCACGCCGCCAGCTGGGTAGGGACCCGCTCCTCATTCACCCAGGGCCTTCCGATTAGGAAACTCTTCCCAGGAACCCACTCAGCCCCGGGGAAGCCGGGCATGCTTGGTCGCCCAGACCTAGGGGAGCTCATTTACCTTTTAAACAACCTGCTGAGGACGCGACGCGCAGGCGGGAAATGAGAGGCTGAGGCAGCCCCAGGGTCCAACAGCAGCCAGTGGGTTTTACAGTCCAGAGAGTAAGAGCTGAGGGACCACGTGCGCGTCCTGGGCTGCCGGTTCTTAGGTGTGCGGGAGCCACCATAGTGCCGGCACGTCATTGGTGTCAAGTAAATGCTGGCTGTTACGGTTAGGGGCACGAAGCACAAGCAAGCAAGGCACAGAGGGTGGCTGTGGGGGCAGAGAAAGTGCTGGAGCGCTGAGGGCGGCCAGAGGAGGAAGTGCCTTTGTGCCTTTGAACTTGAGTAACCTTCCTAGAGCCTGGCTGGGCGGTGGCTTCATCTCATTCCCCGCACTGAAGTGAAACCTCTGTCTTTGTATCATTTTTGTCTCTTCCAGGGTGCCCAGCGAGCTCTACGTGCAGCTGTGCTGCTGTGGACCACTGACTTAACTCTTGGGCCTCAGTTTCCCCAACTGTGAAATGAACACCATCAAAGCGTTGCTGTGAGGATCCAATGAGTTCATTCACTGAGACGGTTTAGTGTGTACTTGGCGTTTGGTGGGGCTCAGAAAAATGTTGCTACAATCATTAGCATTATCAACCATTGGTAGCTTTTTTTTTTTTTTGTAAAGATTTATTTTATTTATGTGAAAGACAGACTGAGAGAGAGAGAGAGATATATTCCATCTTCCGGTTCACTCTCCAAATGGCCAAAGCCAGGAATCTGGCCTCCCGTGCGGGGACAGTGGGATTCGAACTAGCGTTCCAGCATGGGACACTGGCATCACACACAGCAGCGGAACCCGCTATGCCACAACGTCGCCCCCGGGAGTGGCTTTTTGTTTTACTGAGAAGAGACTCCCGCCTCCATGCCTTGGTTTCCAGGCATGGTTTAGGGCCCCCTGGTCCCTGTCACAGAGGCTCAAACCTGCCACCAAAGCATGAAAGTCACCATCAACAGTGTCTAAAGGAAACACAGACTATACGGAGCTTACCAATTGCAGAAGAAACCATTCCTTTCTAAGGCTCAGTGTTCACATCTGTAGAATGGGGACATTGTGGTACCTGCCTACCTCCCTGGCAGTGAGGAGGGTTTGATGTGACTTAAGGACATGTAGTGTAGCACCTAGCATACGGCACACCAAAGGGCTGCAGAAATTCCTCTTAGCTGGTTGTTCAACAGGAAGTGCTTGGGGCCTGTGCTGTGGCACAGCCGGTTAAGCTGCCGCCCGCAACACTGGCATCCCACATTGGCGTGCTGGCTGCTCCACTTCTGACCCGGCTCCCTGCTCGTGTATGTGGGAAAGCAATGACAATGACCCCAGCACTTGGGCTCCTGCACCCACGTGGGAGGCCTGGATGGAGTTTCTGGCTTTGGACCAGCCCAGCCCTGGTCACACTTTTTTTTTTTTTAATAGGATTTATTTGTTTATTTGAAAGGCAGAGTTCCAGAGAGAAAGAGATAGATCTTCCATCTGCTGCTTTACTTGCCAAATGGCTAGGGCTGGGCCTGGCAGAAGCCAGGAGCCCAGAGCCCCATCCAAGCACTTGGGCCAACTTCTGCTTCCCAGGCAGAGTAGCAAGGAGCTCAATGGGAAGTAGAGCAACTGGGACTCAAATCGGTGCTCATGTGGGATCTCTTTGTAGGCTGTGGCTTAACCCACTGCACACAACGTTGGTCCCTTTGTATTTTATTATTTTAAATATTCATTTATTTGAAAGGCAGAGTTACGGAGAAGGGGGAGAGGGAACCATCTACTGCTTCATTGCGGCCACGTGGGGAGTGAACCAGCAGATGGACGGTCTTGTCTGTGGCACCATCTCAGGCTCTGGCCTGTCACCATTTTGTACAATAAGTTCCATTCTAAGCCCAGCCTGGCTCACTAGAAGTCAGGTGACCAAACGGCCCAACCACAAGTGTCAGCCCCCACCCTAACGGGATTCACTGCTCCCACTTCCTGACCTCCGCAAAGCTGTATCAGACCTGTTCTCCCAGCACAGGCCGCTGCGCTCTCCTGCACAGGGAGGCAGCCTGTCCAGTTTCCCCCACTCGACAGTAAAGCCTTCCGTTAACTATGGCATTTGGTGTATTTTGTGGTTCCCTTTTTTTTTTCTTTTTGGACAGGCAGAGTGGACAGTGAGAGAGAGAGACAGAGAGAAAGGTCTTCTTTTGCCGTTGGTTCACCCTCCAATGGCCGCCGCAGCTGGTGTACCGCGCTGATCCGAAGCCAGGAGCCAGGTGCTTCTCCTGGTCTCCCATGGGGTGCAGGACCCAAGCACTTGGGCCATCCTCCACTGCCTTTCCGGGCCACAGCAGAGAGCTGGCCTGGAAGAGGGGCAACCGAGACAGAATCCGGCGCCCCGACTGGGGCTAGAACCCGGTGTGCCGGCGCCGCAAGGTGGAGGATTAGTCTAGTGAGCCGCGGCGCCAGCCTCGTGGTTCCCTTTTTAAATTATTTTCTAAAAATTTATTTTTATTTATTTGAAAGAGTTATAGAGAGAGGCAGAGAGAGAGAGAGGTCTTCCATCTGCTGGTTCACTCCCCAGATGGCTGCAACGGCCAGAGCTGCGCCGATCCGAAGCCAGGAGCTCCCATTGGATCTTCCCATGTGGGTGCAGGGGCCCAAGGGCTTTTTTTTTTTTTTTTAAAGATTTATTTTATGTGAAAGACTGAAAGAGAGAGAGAGATTTTCTATCTGCTGGTTCACTCTCCAAATGGCCAAAGCAGAGAGCTGGATGGGAAGTGGAGCAGCAGGACTGGAACCAGCGCCCACGTGGGATGCCGGCACTGCAGGCAGCAGCTTTACCCGCTTTGCCACAGCACTGACCCCACATGGCTGCCTTCAGTCCTCTGTTTCTCCCTCCTCTCTGTAACTGTGCTTTTCAAATGAATACGTACACCTGAAAAGGAAGGAAGGAAGGAAGGAAGGAAGGAAGGAAGGAAGGAAGGAAGGAAGGAAGGAAGGAAGGAAGGAAGGAAGGAAGGAAGGGAGTCAACTTAAACCTCACAGCATCCTGTGAGACAAATATCACCCCCATTTTACAGAGGAGCAAACAAGGCCCAGAGAAGTTAAATAATGAGCTCAAGTCAGTCTGGCTCCAGACCCCATGTTTTAACTACTGCATTCTGTTTCGTTTTGTTTTCTATCATCCCATTTAGTCATAGAAATCTCTTGAGACCCCTACTGTTGCCCAACAGACTGGGAACCGGAGGCGCAGCAGGAGGAAGTAACGTCCAAGTGGGTGAACACAGGTTCCAGGATTTCTGCCCAAGAGGTCGACAGGCACAGTCTGGCCGCCCTCACACACACACACACACATACACACATGCACACACGCACACCACACACACGCACACACACACACACGCACACACACGCCGTCTCCAGTTGTGTTTTCTTTGGATCCCTGCATGGCTTGGAGAAGCTGCGTCAGCCCACCTCCTCTGCTGACCCAAGGCCCGCGCAGCTACCCCTGGGGAAGCGGCCCCTCCTCGTGCAGCCTGATGTGTCAGCAGTGTGGCTCCTGTGCCTGTGCCAGCAAGTGCGGCTGTGCCAGGAACGAGTGCTGGGAGACACAGCAGGAACAAGCAGTGGAGGTGGGAGGGGACAGATGTCAGAGCAGCAAGGGCTGATGACATCGCCCCAAACAGGCAAGTGGCCATCTGTTTCCAGGATGCAGCTGGACAAAATCGTCCCCGTGGGGTTGGCCCCTTACCAGCCCCAGGACTTCAGCGATCGGCCAGGACAGAGCTGGTGGCTGACCGCCTGCCTTCCAGAGCTTGGAGGCCTGGTCCTCAGGGATGTCCGTTTCCTTCCCGTTTCTTTCTTGCAGATCGGTCCCTTTCTCGGGGGAAGGAGCTGGTCCCAGGAGGCCCTTCCAGGTTGGAACCCCAGGGTGCTAAGGTTTGCTACCAGGTGCTGCTTCTCCAGGGCCCCAAATCATTCGCACCGTCATCTGCTGCCTCCCTATCTCTGCGCTGGTGTCTCCCCCTCTGAATTCCCCCTCCCCCTCCCCTCCTCCTCTCCCTCCCCCTTCTCCCTCCTCCCCTCCTCCTCTCCCTCCCCCTTCTCCCTCCTCCCCTCCTCCTCTCCCTCCCCCTTCTCCCTCCTCCCCTCCTCCTCTCCCTCCCCCTTCTCCCTCCTCCCCTCCTCCTCTCCCTCCCCCTTCTCCCTCCTCCCCTCCTCCTCTCCCTTCCCCTTCTCCCTCCCTCCCTCTCCTCCCCCTCCTCCTCCCCCTTCTCTTCTCCCTCCCCCTCCTCCTCCCCCTTCTCTTCTCCCTCCCCCTCCTCCCTATCTTCCTCCTCCCCTCTTCCCCCTCCCCTCCCCCCTCCACGTTCCAGCTTCCTTTCAGGTTTCTACACCTCTTTCGGCCTGCTGGTTGACTGACTCATGGGCGCCCCCTTCCCTGTGGTCCCCTGGGTCTCAGAACCCTCCGCGTTGTGTTTTCCTTATACTGGCCGGAGCTTTCCAGCTTCGCACAGTTCTGAGGGAGCCTGGTGGGGGGGGAGGCAGTGGCGTCTTGGCAGTGGCGTCCAGACGGTTGGATTTCCTAAGCCAGTAGTGTCATTTCAAAGTGACTGAAGGGAGGAGCAACAAGAGACAGGGACTTTTTCTTTTGATGACGAGAGGCCGCCATCTTCAGCCGGAGAGAGATTTCCTATCCACCAGTTCACCCAAATGCCAGCAACAGCCTGGTCTGGGCCAGTCTGAAGCCTGGAGCCCAGTGCTCGCTCCAGGTCTTCCTCCCACTGGGTGGCAGGGGCCTGAGGACTTGGGCCACGACCTGCTGCCTTCGGGGTGTGCATTGGCAGGAAGCTGGACTAGAAAGTGGAGCCCAGAAACTCCCCTAAGGGATTGCAGGTGTCGCGTCTGCCCCATAAACAATGGGTGAATTCAAGAACGGTGGTCATGCAGCGGGCGTCGTGGGCAGCTGGAGCGCCTGCTGGCGCCTGGCCACTCTTCTTCCCACCCAGCTTCCTGCCAATGCGTCTGAGAGGCAGCAGGCGATGGCTCAAGTGTCTGGGTCCCTGTCACTCACGTGGGAAACCTGGATAGAGTTCCAGGCTCCTGGCTGTAGTCTGGCCGAGCTCAGGCTGTTGTGGGCATTTGGGGAGTGAGCCAGCAGATGGAAAAATCTCTCTCTCTCTCTGTAACTCTGCTTTTCAAATAAATAAATGTCTTTAAAAAGGAAAAAGAACAGGTGGCCATTACGGTTTGCAGACCCTTCAGAAGGAGGGCGGATTGGGTGGCCCTGGCCTAGTGCCCGGCTGAGCCTCTAAGCTGTCTTTGCTTCCTGCTGCTACCAATCATCTTGCATTTCTCCTGGGTTATCTGGAGCCAGTCTGCAGCCAAGAATGTCCTATTTTTCTAATCTCTTCAGAGGCCTGGATCCCTGAGGTTATGGGAGGCGTTTCTCAGGCTCTCAGCCGGCCGAACAGAAATCAAGGCCACGGCCAGGCCCCTTCCCTCTCCTTCCCACAGGCGGCTCCGTCCTGGGACTGAGCTCCTGAGCTCGTGACTGTGACTTCTCGGCAGGCATGGGGTTGGGGGATGTCTGCCTCCCACCCCGAGCCTGTGGGCTTCTGGGTATGTGAGAGGCCGCTGGCCAGCGTGAGGTCCTTCCCGGGGTCCCGCAGAGCAGGCCTGGAGTCAGGTCACCAGTTCTCAACCCTTCTGCACAGAAGCAGCTTTTAAAGTAGGGATATCTTTGTTTTGTTTTATTCTGAACACCTATGCCTGGGTCCCAACCCCAGGGTTGATTGGTTTGGGATGGAACCAGGTGTCAATGGTGTTTTTTTTTTTTTTTCTTCAAAGTTCTGCAGAAGGATTTTTTTTAAAAAAGAAGACGGGGCCGGTGTTGTGCCTCAGCCAGTCAGGTGGCCTCTTGCGAGGCCAGCATCACACGTGAGCACCTGGTCAAGTCCCATCCACTCATCTTCCCATCCAGCTCCCTGCTAATGCGCTTGGAAAGCAGCAGATGATGGCCTGAGGGCTTGGGCCCCTGCCACTCACCTGGGAGACCCGGATGGAGTTGCAGCCTCCTGGCCTCGGCCATTGTGGCAACTTGGGAAGTGAACCAGAGGATGGAAGATCTCTCTCAGTCTCTGTAACTCTGCCTTGCAAATAAATAAATCAATCTTAAAAATAAAAAAGAAATAATGAGTGTTGGCAAGGACATAGAGACACTAGAACTTTCATACGTCACTGGTGGGAGTGTAAAAAGTCAGAGCTACCTTGGAAAACAATCGGTCAATGTCGCTTGGTGCAGCGGTTAAGCCCCGGCTTGGGACGCCTGCCTCCATACTGGAGTGCCTGGGTTCAGGTCCTACTTCTGCTCTCCATTCCACCTTCCTATTAATGCACATTTTAAAAATATGTATTTATTTATTTGGAGAGTTACAGAGGGAGAGAATTAGAGAAAGAGATCCACTCCCCCAAAGGCTGCAACGGCCAGGGCTGGGCCAGGCTGAAGCCAGGAGTCGGGAGCTTCCTCCAGTCTCCCACAGGGGTGGCAGAAGTCCAAGGACATGGGCTCTTTCTGCTCTTGCCCAGGCCCATCAGCAGGGAGCTGGATCAGAAGTGGAGCAGCTGGGACGTGAACCAACACTCATACGGGATGCCGGCCCGCAGGCAGAGGTTTCACCCACTGTGCCACAGTGTCGGCCCTTTAATCACATCTTGGGAGGCAAAGGTGATGCCTCAAGAACTTGGAAGACGGGTGGAGCGCCAGGTCCTGGCTTTGGCCTGGCCCAGCGCTGGCTGTTACAGGCATCTGGGGACTGACCCAGTGGGTGAAGATCTCCGTCTGCATCTGTCTCTTCCTCTCTGCCTTTCAAATAAACTAAAATAAAGAAAAATATCTGAAGTTAAACATAAATGTATCATACAGCAATTCCACTCCTAAGCATCTACTCATTAAAGAGGAGAATGTGTGTTCACCCAGACACGTGGCTGTGGCTGTTCATAGCAGCACCATTCACAATGGCCAGAAAGTGGATGCAATCCAAACGTCTACCAGTTGGTAAGCAGAGGAACACAGTGTGAATGTGGTCTATCCGTGCAACGGAGCCCTCTAATCAGCAATGGACACCTACACGGCGGCACCTCGGGAACACGGTGCAGAGCGGGAGACGCACGCTTTCCCACGCGCTGCGTGACTCCACTTACGTGAGATGTCTGCACAGGCCGATCTCTAGCGACAGAAGGCGGATCGGTGAGCCCGGGGTGCAGACACAAGAGAGCTTTGTTTACTAAGGATCGTTGATTTGCGTACCTGAGACAGGCGAACCTCATGCCGTGTGAGTTACACCACAAGCACCCTTCCCAGACAGGGTTGAGGGACCCAGGCCCAGTTGGGTGTCTTCCCCTCCCTCCTTTCAAGGTCAAAAGTCCTCCTGATCTCAGACTTCCGGCTTCCGGGAAGCCGCCAGCTGGCACCCTGGAGGCGGCTGCTGCTACTGTTGCTGCTTCTCCCTTTTTTTTTTTTTTTTTTTGAGAAGTCTGGAATTTAGTTCTGCAGACTCAGCTCATCTGGATGTAGACAGCCTGGCCCTTGGCCATTCTGTCTGAAGTACAAAAATGGGCACAGCTGTGAGAGACCCAGATGGAGTTCTGGGCTCTTGACCTTGACCTGGTCCAGCACTGGTTGGCATGGCCATTTGGAGAGTGAATCAATGATGGGAGATCTCTCTGTCTCTGTTTCTCTTTGTCACCCTTCCTTTCAAATAGATGGCAATAAAACAACATTGACATTTGAAATGGGCACAGCAGGGGCCAGCATTGTGGCACAGCAGGTTATTCTGCCACCTGCAACACCGGGTTCTGTAGTGCAGCGCCAGTTCAAGTCCTGGCTGCTCTGCCTCTGACCCAGCTCCCTGCTCACGTCCCTGGGAAAAGCAGCAGAAGATGGCCCCAGGGCTTGGGCCCCTGCCACCCACAAGACAGAACTGGATGGACTTCCAGGCTCTTGGCTTCAGCCTAATCCATCCTTGGCCTGCCCTTGTGGCCGTCGGACTGAACCAGCAGACTGAAGAGCTCTCTCTCCTGACTCTGTCTCTATCACTTTGCCTTTCAAATAGATAAATAAATCCTTTTCTCTTAAGATTTATTTATTTATTTATTTTTTGACAGGCAGAGTTAGAAAGTGAGAGAGAGAGAGAGAGACAGAGACAGAGAGAGAAAGGTCTTCCTTCCATTGGTTCACCCCCCAGATGGCCGCTACGGCTGGCGCTGCACCGATCCAAAGCCAGAAGCCAGGTGCTTCTCCTGGTCTCCCATGTGGGTGCAGGGCCCAAGGACCTGGGCCATCCTCCACTGCCTTCCTGGGCCACAGCAGAGAGCTGGACTGGAAGAGGAGCAACCAGGACAGAACCGGCACCCCAACTGCAACTAGAACCCGGGATACCAGTGCCGCGGGCAGAGGATTAGCCTAGTGAGCCGCTGCACTCGCCTATTTATCTATTTGAAAGTCCAGGGGTCGGCCGGCGCCGTGGCTCACTAGGCTAATCCTCCACCTTGCGGCGCCGGCACACGGGTTCTAGTTCCAGTTGGGGCGCCGGTTCTGTCCTGGTTGCTCCTCTTCCAGTCCAGCTCTCTGCTGTGGCCCAGGAAGGCAGTGGAGGATGGCCCAGGTCCTTGGGCCCTGCACCCCATGGGAGACCAGGAGAAGCACCTGGCTCCTGCCATTGGATCAGCGAGGTGCGCCAGCCGCAGCGCGCCGGCCGTGGTGGCCATTGGAGAGTGAACCAACGGCAAAAGGAAGACCTTTCTCTCTGTCTCTCTCTCACTGTCCACTCTGCCTGTCAAAAATTAAAAAAAAATTTTTTTCAAAAAAAAAAAAAAGAAAGAAAGAAAGAAAGAAAGTCCAGGGGTCAGCGCTGTGGCGCAGTGGGTTAAAGCCCTGGCCTGAAGCGCCAGCATCCCATATGGGTGCTGGTTCTAGTCCTGGCTGCTCCTCTTCTGATCCAGCTCTCTGCTATGGCCTGGGAAAGCAGTGGAAGATGGGTCAAGTCCTTGGGCCCTTGGACCCTCATCTTGTGGGAGATCTGGAAGAAGCTCCTGGCTCCTGGCTTCGGATCAGCACAGCTCCAGCCTTGTGGCCATCTGGGGAGTGAACCAGCAGATAGAAGATCTCTCGATCTCTCTCTCTCTCTCTCTCTCTCTCTGCCTCTCTCTGTAACTCAGTTTCTCTAATAAATAAAATAAATCTTTAAAAATAAAAAGATAAACTTTCCCTTAAAAAAAAAAAGAATGTCCAAGTTACACAGAGAGAAGGAGAGGCAGAGAGAGAGAGAGAGAGAGGTCTTCCATCCACTGGTTCACTCTCCAGTTAGCCATAATGGCTGGGGCTGTGCCAATCTGAAGCCAGGAGCCAGGAGCTTCTTCTGGGTCTCCCACGAGGGTCCAAGGGCCCAAGGACTTGACCCATCTTCCACTGCTTTCCCAGGCCATAGCAGAGAGCTGGATCGGAAGTGGAGCATCTGGGACTTGAACTGGCGCCCACATAGGATGCTGGCTCTACAGGCAGTGGCTTTACCAGTTATGCTACAGCGCTGGCCCCAATAAATAAATCGTAAAAAAAAAAATTTAAAAAGGTGGAGAGGACCACCACAGGTGCCCTCACCCTCCTACCCTGATAACACCAACCACTACCTGGGCTGCTGAAACCCAACCCAGGACCAGGACTGCATCTGAATTCCAAGGTCATCACAAGACCTGAACTTGCCTTGTTTCACAGCAGAGCTCTGGTCGACCAGTTATCCAAACACACCAGGCTTTTCCATGCTTCTGGACCTAGCACAGGCTGCACCCTTTCACTTCCCTTGCCTGCCTTGAAAATCCTATTCTTCCTACCAGATTCAGTCCATTGCTATCTCCTTCTTTGTATACCCCCACCCTACCCCACGATCCCATTAAAGCCCGTCCCTTCCTGTGGCAGAGGGTTTGGTTATGGGTCTGCCTCCCGCACTACTTTGGGGGTGCCCTAAAGACAAAACCTGTCTCATCTACCGCTTGTTCTCAAGGTTCTAGGATAGGCCTCAGCATGTGTCAGGTGGGGGAGGGCACCTGGCTTAAGACGCCTGCATTCCAGACGGGGGCCCTGGGTGTGAGTCCGCTCTGCTTCTGATCCAGCTCCCTGCTCATGTGCACCCTGGAGGCAGCAGGGGACGGCTCCAGTACCTGAGTCTCCACCACCCACGTGGGCCAGCCAGACTGGATTCCTCCTGGCTTTCTCCTGGCTCTGGCCGGCATTTGGGAAGTGAACCAGTGGAAGGGAGATCTCCCTCTCTCTCCTCTTCTGTCTCCCTCTCTCTGCTTTTCCAGTGAATAAGTACATAAAAAAAGAGAAATAAACGGAGGGAACATCATACCACAAGAGAAACGTCCAGGGCCAGGAGACCAATGGAGACGCCCCGGACTCCTCAGCTATTCTTGGTCTAAATGGCTCCTCTCATCTGCTCCCAGAACGGCCAGAGCCGCTCCCTGTGGGAACCACAGCGTGGTGCGGAAACCTCCCTTCCACAGCCTTCCTGGGGCCTGGCCTGTTTGCCTTGGGAAGGGCCCTCGTGCAATTTAAACTGCAGAGTGGGGTCTGCAGCCCAGCTGGGCGGGGGCCTCCCTGCCTCTACCGCCAGGACCTCGGGGGACGAGATGTGCATGGTGGCGGAGGGCGAGGGCGTTCAATAGATGGCCCTCGGAGACAGCAAGCTCCTGTTTCTGTTGGCGCGTGGAGCCCGGGCCTCAGCCTGGCTTCAGACGGGGTCCTCGGAGGCCTCGGCACAGGTCCCAGCCGGGAGCAGCTACATGACTCCTGGGGCTCAGCGCAGAAGGGAGATGCGGGGTCTTTGTTAAAAGTTTTTAGGGTTTTAGGGGCCAGTGCTGTGGTGCAGTCGGGCTAAGCCACCGCCTGTGACACAGTCATCCCATACCAGAGTACAAGTTCGAGTCCCAGCTGCTCCACTTCCAATTCAGCTCCCTGTTTAGGAGTCTGGGAAGGTACTCTTGCCACCCAAGTGGGAGACCCGGATAGATTTCCTGGCTCCTGGCTCTGGCCTGGCTCAGCCCCAACCATCACAGAATTGGGGACTGAACCAGTAGATGCAAACTCACTTGCCCTCTCTCTCTGCTTCTTCTGTCAGTTCGCCTTTCAAACTAATAAATATTTTTAAAAAAATTACTAGGAATATTGGGGCTGGCGCTGTAGCGCTGTGTCACAGTAGGTCAATCCTCTGGCTGCAGTGCCAGCATCCCACATGGGTGCCAGTTCAAGTCCTGGCTGCTCCTCTTCCAATCCAGCTCTCTGCTATGGCCTGGGAAAGCAGTAGAAGATGGCCTAAGTCCTTGGGCTCCTGCACCCACGTGGGAGACCCAGAAGAAGCTCCTGGCTACTGGCTTCAGACCTGCTGAGCTCCAGCCATCGCAGCCATCTGGGGAGTAAACCAACAGAAGAAAGACCTCTCTCTCTGTCTCTCCCTCTCACTCTCTGTAACTCTACCTCTCAAATAAATGATAAATCTTTAAAAAATTACTAGGATTTTTAAGATTTCTGCCTTCAGCAGAAACATGAAAGCAAGCACAAGGCCTTTCTAACCCACGAAGCCAGCTAACAATCTGCTTATGCCAGCGACTCTCCCAGCCAGACCAGCCATCTGGCAAGGCTTCCTCGCCCAGAGAAGTTGCCGGAGCACTTGACAGCCCAGGACCCTCGCTCACCGGGCCATCCTCATCTTGCGAGTCGGGGACTCCAAGCCACTGACAGATTCTGCCCCAGCAGGCAGCTTTTGCTTTCCTTGGCAACCCCGGAGGGCGCTGGCCTGCTGTTCCCACCACAGAAACCAGAGCCTAGAATAGAAACGGGGTACCTGAAAGTTGCCCACGGTCAGCAAATAATTAGAGTGTTTCACATCATTGCGCCTCACACGGGGGCTGTGGGGGAACCAGCCCCACGCTGGCCTGCAGCAGCCTGCAGCCTGCAGAGAGTGGGCACTGTAAGCACAGGCCACTGTGGGGAGGGAGTCAGGGAAGGCTGACTGGCAGAGGTGACGTATAGGCTAAGAAGTGAAGGCTGGAGGCTGGCATCGTGGCGCAGCAGGCTAAGCCATCTCCCGCAACGCCGGCGTCCCATATGGGTGCTGGTTTGTGTCTCAGCTGCTCCACTTCTGACCCAGCTTCCTGCTGACATCTGGGAAGCAGCAGATCGCTCAGGGGCTCGGGCTCCTGCACCCACGTTGGAGATGTGGCTGCAGCTCCTGGCCCCCGGCTTGGGCCTGGCCCCAAAGCTATTGCAACCACTCGGGGAGAGAACTAGCGGATGGAAGAGTGATCTCCTCTCTCTCTCTCCCTCTGTAACTCTGTTTCTCTATAACTCTGTCTTTCGAATAAATAAATCATTTAATTTTTTTTTTAAAGATTTGAAGGCTGAATTAGGCAAAGAGGGGAGCAAGAGCAACCACATACACAAAAGGCCAAAGGTCAAGAAAGAAGCTGGCACAATTAAGGAAATTACAAGTAGTTCAAACTGACCGGGAGCAGGTTGAGAAGGGACGCTACTGTCAGGATCCCGAGTAAGACAGATATATGTAAAGGGTGTGGCACAGGGGCCGGCGCTGTGGCGTAGCAGGTAAAGCCACCGCCTGCAGTGCCAGCATCCCATATGGGTGCCAGTTCTAGTCCTGGCTGCTCCACTTCCAATCCAGCTCTCTGCTATGGCCTGGGAAAGCAGAAGATGGCCCTAGTCCTTGGGCCCCTGCACTCTCCTGGGAGACCCAAAAGAAGCTCTTGGCTCCTGGCTTCAGATCAGCCCAGCTCCGGTTGTTGTGACCAATCGGAGAGTGAACCAGTGGATGGAAGACCTCTCTCTGTCTCTGCTTCTCTGTGACTCTGCCTTTCAAATCAGTCAATCAATCTTAAAAAAAAAAAAAAAAAAAAAAAAAAAGGAGTGTGGCACACAGCGACCAGCAGGGCGCAGTGGGTTGAGCTGCTGCCTGGGACACGCGTATTCCACATCGGAGTCTGGTTCCAGTCACTGCTGCTCCACTTCCTATGCAGCTCCCTGCTCATCACCTGGGAAAGCAGTGGAAGATGCCCCAGTGTCTGGGCTCCTGCACCCACATGGGAGACGCAGAGGGAGCTCCAGGTTCCTGACTGGGCCTGGCCAAGCCTTGGTTGTTGCAAACACGTGGGGAGTGAACCATGGATGGAAGATATGTCATTCCGCCTTTCAGATGAATAAACGCTTAAAAGGATGGAGACCGTGGGGCTGTAGACTGGATGAAGGGCCAGAGGAGAAGCAAGGGTGGAGGGCAGAGGCCCGGTTGGAGACTGGAGTTACGGTGGACAGGGGGCCCATATGTCCTCAACAACAGAATACACAGTGAGACAAAACACGGTGCTGGAGACAGCTCACCACAGCTACATCTGACAACACTCACGAGTCTTGCAAGTGCAAGTTAAACACAAAAAGCTGGACACAAAGTAGTGCACAACTCCATTTATGTAACGTTCAAGGAACAGGCAAAAGCAAACCCTGGCGATGACCACGCAGGTGGCACCATTATTAAAGCAAGGAAGCTGGGATCGCCAAAGGAGTCAAACAGCAATTACCCTGCAGGCGGCGTGCACTGGACTCTAGTACCTTGGCCAGGGTGATGTGGACTCACCTGACCACTTGGTCATAAACCCTAACATTTCACATGCATGTTTTGTGTGTTTTCCTGTATGTGTACTTTTAAAAAAAAATTTTTTTTTTTTTTAATTTGAAAGGCACAGAGAAAGAGGGACAGGGAGCGGAGAGATAGAGAGAAAGAGAGCTAGCTAGCTAGCTAGCTAGCTTCATCTGCTGGTTCACTCCCCAAATGGCTACAATGGCCAAAGCTGAGCCGATCTGAAGCCAGGAACCAGGAGTTTCTTCCAGGTCTCCCACATGGGTGCAGGGGTCCAAGCACTTGGGCCATCCTCTGCTGCCTTCCCAGAGCATAGCAGAGAGCTGGATCGGAAGTGAAGCAGCCAGGACTTGAGCTGGCGCCCATACGGGATGCTGGCCCCACAGGCTGTGGCTTTACCTGCTATGCCACGGCCCTGGTCCCATAGGTGCTGTACTTAATAAATGATTTAAAAAATAATGGGGCTTCAAGCCGGTGCAGCAGCTTTAGTCGTAGCGTCCTTCTGGGCACCAGTTCAAGTCTCATCTGCTCCACCTCAGATCCAGCTCCCTAATGCGCCTGGGGAAGCAGCGGAAGACAGGCCAAGTGCTGGGGCCCTGCACCCTCGTGGGAGATCGGGATGGAGCTCCTGGCTCCTGGCTTCAGCCTGGCTCTGCCCTGGGTGTGGTGGTGCCCTCGGGAGTGAGCTAACGAAGGGAAGATGACTATTTTTCACATAAATAGAAGTTCAAAGGTGAGGAGCAGTGTTGACCACCTGGCTAGAAAAGCCTGCAAGATCCGGCCACGGAGACGCCCAGGGCCCCCGCGTGGAGGCAGACAAGCTTCCCTCCTTGTCCCGTTTCCTCTCTCTCCGAGAGAACAGGGTGTTTAATGGAACTGGCGCTGGGCACCCCGGGCACGCGGCCCCAGTCCTGCTGCTGGATTGTGTATTTCTTCACCCGAGCCTTGCTCCCAGCGTGTCTCCCTGGGGCAGATCTGAGGCAGGAAATGCGTCTCTCAGGGCTCCCTGGCAGAACTGGCATAGGCACGGGGCGGGCGGGCAGGGGGCAGTTGGCACCCTGATGATCAATTTGAAAACACAACAGGACAGGTAAGCATCCATCACTGTGGGCGTTCACACGTCAGTGACTCAGGACGGGCTGGGAGTTGTGTCCCGTCGGTCTCCAGTGGGAGCGGTACACGTGACTGATGCCACCGGTGCATTTCTGAGGAGGCACTGTCGGTGTTTATCCCAGGCCCACGGGAACCAAGCAGGGCTGTCCTAGCTGAAGCTGGACAAGGCCGGCTCCCTGGGTGGGCCCAAGGTATCTGGTTTCCAAAAAAAAAAAAAATTTTTTTTTTTCATTTTATTCGAAAGGCAGAGACACAGAGGTCTTCTACCTGGGTTCACTCTCCAAATGCTCCCAACAGCTCAGGGCTGGGCCAGGAGCGTGGGACTCCATGCGGGTCTCCCATGTGGGTGACAGGGACCCAAGCGCCTGCACCTGCTGCCTCCCAGAGTAGCACTTCGGCAGGAAGCTGGAATTGGAAATGGAATGGGAGGCAGGACTCGAACCCAGGCACTCCGATACAGGGTGGGGACATGTTCAGCAGCGACCCAGCGCTGTGCAGGCCCGGGAACCCGGTTTCCAGGCCTCCCACCTGTGCCGTGAGCTCAGGGCGGGGCTTCCGCGGGGCTCAGGTGCGCCCGCACCTCCATCAATCGGCACTTAGGCATGCCAGGCAGCGGGCAGAGATCTTTGGCAAAGATCACCTCCGCTAATTCTCACCAAACCTTTCCGAGGCCGGCGGATGGCTCTTCCACGGCGCAAGTTTGCAGAGGTGGACTCCTTCAAGGCCACAGGTGTAGGGTGGAGCGGCGGGGGCTCGACAGCTCTAGTTCTGTCACCGTCCATACCTCTGCCTCCGTGGCTGAGCACCCCCGCCCCCCCCCCCCAGCTGCACAGAGACCCCCCCCCACCCGGGGGCACCTGCAGCCTGCGACTCCACAGAGGCCATCCGACGGCAGGTGGCACGCCTGTCCTCAGCTGGCACTGGGCGGTCGCATTACCACGGAGGTCAGAAGTGTGTGAAGCTACTCCTCTGCCTCCCACTGGCCCCTACCAAAGAATCCCTGCAGGGAGGCGGGCAAGTCGCACCCAGCCGCTGTCTCCGTCCAGGCCTAACCTCTGCACGGGTCCCAGCGAGGCTCTGCGCTGTAATAGCAGCTACAGATGGGTCAGTGTCCAAGTGCAATGATGCACTTCGCTTAGAACTTTCCGTCTTCATCACACGCCCTCCCCCTCGCCCCAGCTGTCTTGTTTCTCCTACGGGAGAGCATTTATTGCTTGTGCGGGATCATTCAGGGAGAAGGTTCGCTTTGCACGCAGCTTGGCTATGTGGCGGAGCTGGAAGATACTGTGGCACCACGGAAGACAGGTCCGGACCGGCAGGAAGTAGCAAAGCCTCGCGGAAGCTAGGACCCAGGTCCCCGTTACGTCCAGGGCCCACGTCACCGGCCCCACCCCCAAGCCGGCGGCGGAACCCAAGCCCCCAGCCGATCCTGAGCTAGCCCCGCGCCTCCTAGTGCACCCACCCAGATGCTCCGGCCCGCGCAGGAGTGCTTTGGGGGGTTCCCTAAGATAGGCAGCGTGCCCGCTAGGTCGTTCTTTCCTTAGCTCACATCCCGGGCCCAGCAAAGCTGTCTCCCTGCCACCAGAGCCGCAGGGAACCGCAGGCAAGGAGAGGAAGGGGAGGGGATCGAAAGCAAGCAGGGCTTGGAAGCCAGCCGATCCTGCCACACTCAAGATGGCGGCGCGGCCGCGGCGAGGTCCCTCAGAGGCGGTACCAGCGCATGCGCAGCGCGCAGTCCCGGCCCGGGACACAAGATGGCGGCAGCGGCGCTGGGGAGGGCGAGGCGGAGGCGGCAAAACGGGCGGTCGAGCAGAACGTGTAGCCGCGTCCCCTCGAGTCCGCTGCGGGCAGGTAAGAGCCCCAAGAAGCCATGGTCCCGCAGCAAGTCGTGCCAGGGTCCGGGGATCCGAAGCCGGGCGGAGATGGCTCCGCCGGCGCTTCCCGCTCGGGGTTGCCGCTTGCCCCGGTCTCAGTCGCCGCCGCCATCTTAGGCCCGCGGGTGGGCAGCCGGGCCGGTGGCCGGGGTGAGGGAGGTGGGGCCCGGAGAGCGCGGGCGGAGCGGCCTCTGGGGCCCCTCCGCTGCTGCCGCCGCCACCGCCTTTGTGTCGGGCTCCGACTCTGAGTCGCCTCAGCCCGGGGGCGGGAGCGCGCGGCGGGGCGGGGGGCGGAGCCCGGGAGAGGGGTTGGCGCGCGCGCGCCAAACAGCCCGCCCCCGCTGAGCCTGGGGTGAGTGGTAGGCGCGCGCGCGCCAGGCTTCACCCCGCCTCCCTGTGCGCGCCCCCGCGCCTGCGCACTTTGCAAGCCTTTGGACTCCGCCCTCCAGGGCCGGAGAGTTCTCATTGGTGCGTTCCTGACGTGCTCCCGCCCCGCCGTCCTCCAATCCCGGAACCGGAGTTGCTTCCTTCTGGCGGGTTCGGCGGGTTGCGCAGATAGAGTTGTTTCCCCTTAAGCTTCGCCGCGCTCCTCGAACTGCGGTATGCGTGGGGGTCGGGAAGCCCCAGGAGAAAGAAAGACGGTGTTTTAGCAGGAGCCGCTGCTTCCTAAGAGGGCTGCGCGTAGAGGCTAAGGGGTCCCGGCAAGTGGGGGCCGTGCGTCCCACGAGGCCGTCCCTCGCCGGCCGAGCTGCCGCACCCCGTTCCCGTGGGACGCCCACAAAACCATTACAAGTGATAGGATTTCAAATGGTGTAAAGTGAAAAACGGACCCCGGCCTGCCCCTGGGGCCTCCGCGCCCCGTCTCTGGGTGTGGAGTGTGGTAGAGGAGTGCGGTTTTTTATCGATGGGCCCCCAGCGGGTTCTGACCGCAGCCGGCTCCCTGCGGTTCCCGTGCCTGTCCTGCGAGGCTCATCCGCGTCCAGGGCGCTGCCGGGGAAGTGCCTCTCAATAAAGACGAGCTGTGTGGTGTAACGCGTTTGCATGTTTATTTTTATCAAGACATCAGGGTGTCCCCAGCCCTCGGCCATGTTTGTACCGCCGCCTCTGCTCTGAGCGGACTTGGGTTGGACGGGCCTGCTCTGGAGGTGGTGGGGCCTAACACGCGCCGCTTGTTAAATCGTGAGAAGTTTCAAGCCTGGGACAGAAGCGCAGGCAGCTATGCTGGGGCCCTGCACCCCCCGGCAGTCCGCCTGCCCACGCAGGGGGCGCCTGTTGGTGGGAGAGCCTGGGCGCTCCCAGCCTGCCGTGTCCAGCCGCCGTCCGTGCGGGGCAGCCTCGCAGGGCCGTGACTCTCTCGTTCTGTTTACTCTCCAGCTGCTGACGCAAGGAGGAGTCCCCTGGGCCCCTGTCCACGCCACTGCTGACCAGCCCCCCACCTGCTGAACCGGCCGCAGGCCTCCCCTGCCTCTGTGGGACCCCGTGGCGGGGGTCCATCCGGCTGGCGAAGAAAGCCCTCTCATGCTAGCGTTGCAGACCCCAGAGGGTGAGAGAAGGGGGGCCTCATTCAGCCTTGAAGCACACGGGGAATTCCTGCTCCCCAGAGCCGGGGCAGCGCCAGACCCTCTTGCCGTTCTATGTCCTGTTGCCCCACGTTTTACCTGCTAAGCTGTCCTGATGGAGTAACCGTTCAGTTTGCGCTTCCCAAATTAACAAGACGTCTACGACTGAGTGTGCAGTAAAACCCATCCCAGTGAGTCCCACGGTGCTGTCAACAGCCAGTCAGCTCCTGATGCGCCGGAGATGACCATGGTGACCACAGTGCATTGATAGAATGTCAGCGTGCAAAGATAACTGATGCTTAAGCCGGCCTCTGTGGTCTGATTGTGGGAGGGGTTGGCTTTGTTCTGGGTGTGTGGCATTGGAAACAACGCCAGCCTCACCGGCCCCATCTCAGTGGACCCCCAGGAGCCTGGCAGCCGCAGGCACTGAGGCTTGGGCTGGCTTTGGTGGTAGAGAAGAGGCTGCAACTCTGCCGCAGCCGGCCTCCCCGCTGGCCTTGGAGACGTGCGCCCGTGAGTCAGGGCTGACTCGTCCTTCCGCTTGCACCGAGTCTTAGCAACAGGTGCTTCCTGCCCCGAGTGTGAAGGGAGAGGCCGCTCAGAGGCCGCACTCCCTCCCAGCTGTGCCTTGTTCCAGCCAGTTCCTGCTGGATGAGAAGAGAAAATCCCGTCTCCTAGGAGGAGCTACTCTTCCTCCTTACAGGAATGCTTCTCACGGGCAGGCCCGTTCTGTCTTGTCCCTGCTGGCGCTTTGTAAATGCTTGTAGGACTGAGAGCACTCCTGTTGGGTGCTGTGCAGAGCACTGGAGATGAGTTGGACCCAATTCCTATCCCTCACCGTCAAATGGGGAGACAAACCTAGACGACGGCCCAAACCATCTAAGCGCCATGACGGGTGCTCAGAGCCTTGAGGGAAAGCTCTGACACCAGCCCAGGGAGAGGCCTGTGGGGTGTGAGCCCCGGGGGCAGCCAGGCAGAGACCTGGGGACAGGGCTGGACTGGATTTCTCTGTATCTGAGGGTCGTAGTAGGGGGGTGGGGTGGGGGTGGAGCTGACACTCTGGTCCTGTGTGTGGCAGGTCCCTTGTGGGTGCTGAGATGGCCAATGAGAACCACGGCAGCCCCCGGGAGGAAGCGTCCCTGCTGAGTCACTCCCCGGGCACCTCCAACCAGAGCCAGCCCTGCTCTCCAAAGCCAATCCGCCTGGTGCAGGACCTCCCAGGTACTGGCAGGGAGCGGTGGCGGGGTGGCGGGGCGGCAGGGGCTCCAGGAGCAGCCCGGACACGGCTGGCTCCGTGCTTGTTTGCAGAGGAGCTGGTGCACGCGGGCTGGGAGAAGTGCTGGAGCCGGAGGGAAAACCGTCCCTACTACTTCAACCGATTCACCAACCAGTCCCTGTGGGAGATGCCCGTGCTGGGCCAGCACGACGTGATTGTGAGTGCCTGGGGCAGGGCTGCTGCAGCCTCTGGCACGCGGGTCTTCCCCGAGTACACGGTGTTCACCTGCAGCTGCCGTGCCAGATGACACACAGGGCACACTGGCGGCACAGGGTGTCACCACCACCGTGCCAGGGTGCAGGCGGGAACCTGGCAGACGCACTCCCTGCCTGCGCTGCCGGCTCTCAGCGCCTCCTCAAGGGGGGCCGACAGGAGTACACCTGGGCACTTGCACGTACGACAGTATTAAGTGCGTTGAAAGGGGAGGGCGCGGGCAGAGCTGCCCTGAGGACTCCCAGTCCGGGGATCCCAGTCCGGGGAGGTGGCTGGCTAAGTGCACGTGGCGAGAGGGGTGTGGACGCCGTTCCAGGACCTGAGGTGACAGCTGAGGACGGCCAGGCGGGCTGGGCTGTCTGCAGGAGCGTGGTTTTGGGTGCCTGTAAGTTGGGGCAGTCTGTCTGCAGATGGCATCCCATTTTGCAGGTGAAGAAACTGAGGTGCAGGTGGGAAACAGCTGGTCCAAGGCCCCACGGCCCCCACGGCTAGTGCCACGCAGAGCAGGGCTCACACCCTGCGACAGTCTCAGGGCCACACTCTCGGTGTTGCCAGAGGAGTTCCACCCACAGGGCCTTGCTTTCGTTTGGTTTTTAAATAGAATTTCTTGAGTTCTCCCTTGACTGCTGATTGACTTTGTTCTTAAGGAAGTAAATCACATAGCGAGTGCTGACCTCCTGCCAGGCGCCACGTTAAGTCGGTGGCGAAGCGTGGCTGGTGCAAAGGTGAGGGCATTAGGAAGGGCAGCGACTCACCCAGGGTCACAGTTGCCAGCGGCAGGCAGGCAGCAGGGGTGGAGCCCAGCGCTCGGCCCGCGTCCCAGCCCCCTCTGCTCTGCTTACAGAGTAGGAGCGGGGTGGGAGGGCGTGAGGTTTCCAAAGTCCTGGGGCTCTTAAGCTGCTGGCCCTGGTTGCAACTCTGCTGGTCTCCCTCCACCAGTCGGACCCTTTGGGGCTGAATGCGACCCCACTGCCCCAAGACTCGAGCTTGGTGGAAACCCCCCCGGCTGAGAACAAGCCCAGAAAGCGGCAGCTCTCGGAAGAGCAGCCGAGCGGCAACGGCGTGAAGAAGCCCAAGGTGAGTGCGCGCCCGCCCACTGCTCAGGGGGAGCTCCGGCGGCCAGGCGCACGCGGCGGCGCAGCCCGCCTGCGACAGCGCCCCGACTCCATGCCTGTGCGACTCTTCCTCCAGATTGAAATCCCCGTGACGCCCGTGAGCCAGTCGGTGCCCAGCTCCCCGAGCGTTCCAGGAACCCCAACACTGAAGATCTGGGGCGCATCCCCTGAAGATAAGCAGCAGGCAGCTCTCCTTCGACCCACTGAGTGAGTCCCCGCAGACGGCAGCCTGCCTGGGCCGTGGTGTGGCCTGGCTGCGGCGGGCAGGGCCCCTCACCGCTGCCGTCTGTGCCCCAAGGGTGTACTGGGACCTGGACATCCAGACCAACGCCGTCATCAAGCACCGAGGGCCTTCGGAGGTGCTGCCCCCGCACCCCGAGGTGGAGCTGCTGCGCTCCCAGCTGATCCTGAAGCTTCGGCAGCACTACCGGGAGCTGTGCCAGCAGCGCGAGGGTAACTGGCGCCCGGGCCCTGGGCTTTGTTTCCGTTCTCCTTTAGAAGAGCCGGGCTTGGGCGCGGGGCAGCGGAGCCCTGTGGTTCAGAACCGGTGCTGTGGAGGGCTCCTGCGGGCACCCCGCATTGGCTGCTGCCTCTGCAAGCTTGGGCACACTGCCCAAGACCTGGGCACCCCGCTGTCCTTGTCCTGACACAGGCACCGTGTCAGTGGCTGTGAACACGTTAGAGCACTCACGGCCTGCCTCAGTGCCTGCGTACACGTCTGTAAAAGCTTCAAATCCAGGGCGCCTGCCCTCCCGGGTCGGTGCACACTGTGGAAGTGGGCGCCTGCGCAGTGACCGCCGTGTCCATCAGCTTGCTGAAACACACGGTTCTCTCCCCTTTTTACTGTGTGAAGTTAACACTGAAACAGCGATCCTCAGAATGTGCTGGGGGGAACGTGGCCTGGAACGTCGGCCTCCTGTTTCCTGCCGACGGTGGCTCCTGGGCGCTGCCCCAGGGGAGCGTGCTGCCAGCCCACGCCCTCAGCAACCCTCTGGCCCCACAGGCATCGAGCCTCCCCGGGAGTCCTTCAATCGCTGGATGCTGGAGCGCAAGGTGGTGGACAAAGGGTCTGATCCTCTGTTGCCAAGCAACTGTGAGCCGGTTGTGTCGCCTTCCATGTTCCGGGAAATCATGAATGACATTCCCATCAGGTACAGCCCCAGTGCTGGGCCCGCCCTCCGAGCTGGCAGGAGTGGCAGGGCTCCTCACCGTGCGCTCTCTCCTAGGTTATCCCGAATCAAGTTCCGGGAGGAAGCCAAGCGCCTGCTCTTTAAATACGCGGAGGCTGCCCGGCGGCTCATCGAGTCCAGGTTTGGCTCTCCGGTACCCCACGGTCACAGGCCATCTGCCCCCACACTCCCACAGGGCACTGTCATTGGTTCTGGCGGCAGAAGTGGGCCGGCTCCCAAAGGCAGACCAAGGGCTGCAGTGGCCAAGAAGCCGATGGAGTGGGATGGGGAGTGGTGGGGGTGCAGCGGCCCTGGCACCCAGCTAAGCCGGCTCTCCCGACTGGCAGGAGTACGTCCCCCGACAGCAGGAAGGTGGTCAAGTGGAACGTAGAAGACACCTTCAGCTGGCTTCGGAAAGACCACTCGGCCTCCAAGGAGGACTACATGGTGAGCGGGCCCTTCCTCCAGGAAGCCTATTCTGCCTGTCCAGGCCGGGCGGGGCTCCCACAGCGGCCAGCTCTTGTGCAACTTGGCAGGCCTTGACATTCGTCTGTCCCCAAACTCATGACCATGGAGATGTTTTTCTGGGCTCCTGGCACTCTCCCAAAGAACATTTCCGTTAACATTCTTAACGGGAATCCTGTGCTTGGCCACACATCACAAGTAGCTGCCTTTTCGACTTCGTGAACGGTCCCCGTCCCCCCGAGTAGATGTCTGGAAACAGGTCGACAGGCTGCTTTGCTTGGGTGTGTGTGTTCTCTCGTAGTTAAGATGTGCTCGTTGTTTCCGAAACAGTTCTGTTTTCTGGCCAAAGCCGGCTCCACCCTATCCGCCAGCACTAGCAATGGGCTTTCTTTTCAGGAGCATTTTTCACAAGAGACAAGGTTTCGCACTTCACGATAGTAACTGTGTACTTGACACGTAGAGAGTGACAAAGGTAGGTGTGCTCACTAGCCAGAGTGACCCATTTCCACTCTTCAGTTCACACGTGTGATTCAGCAGAATGACAAATGCCGACAGCCATCCTTACAAGTAGCTAAGAGCTCAACCTAGATCCACCTCCACCAAGCACCCTGTTCTGTAACTGTGCCCACTAGACTGCAGACAGCACGAGCTGGGACCAGGCCTGGTTTCTTCCCCCAGTAGTACCTGACCAACTGCTGGCATGTATCGCACACTGACTATGCCAGGGGCTTGGGCAGCCCCCCGGGGAGTGACCACACCTCAGTCAGCCCGCCCTGTGAAGTGTCCTGTGTTCCCTGGACAGTGGAGTGAGAGTCAGACGCCCAGGGATCTATCCAAAGCACACAGCTAGCCGGGTAGCGGCCAGCTCCTAAACGAGGCCTGCTGGAATCCGACTGCCCCGCGAGGCCCTGGGGCCTTGCCAGCACCCTGATCGCGAGCGTCCCCTCCAGGACCGCCTGGAGCACCTGCGGAGGCAGTGCGGCCCCCACGTCTCGGCCGCGGCCAAGGACTCCGTGGAGGGCATCTGCAGTAAGGTCTACCACATCTCCCTGGAGTACGTCAAACGGATCCGAGAGAAGCACCTCGCCATCCTCAAGGAAAACAACATCCCAGGTGGGTGCCCACCTCTGTGGCCCAGGCCCTGACCCGGGGTGGGGGGGAACAGTGAGGCTGAGCCTCGAGGTCAGGGGCTGGTTGAGGGGAGCCCATTTCTCCCAGCAGTGTTTGCGGCAGAACCTGTGTGTCCTTTGGGTAGGGGGTGTCAGCCTTGCTCTGAGCACTGGAGAGGTGATGCGCAGGGGGGAGTCGGAAGTTAGCAGAGGAAGACGGGGCCTTCCAGGAGTGGGACTCCCTCCCTGGGTGTAAGGCGTCCAGCACGCAGTAGGCAGGGAGGCTGCTGGGCTGCGAATCCAGTCCTCAGTGCGCTCCCTGCCCACAGAGGAGGCGGAGGCCTCTGAGCTGGAGCCCCGCCTGGTGTACTGCTACCCAGTCCGGCTGGCCGTGTCTGCGCCCCCCATGCCCAGCGTGGAGATGCACGTGGAGAATAACGTGGTCTGCATCCGGTACAAGGGAGAGATGGTCAAGGTCAGCCGCAACTACTTCAGTAAGCTGGTAAGAGTGGGGCCCTCGGACGGCACCCGGCGCGCCCAGCAGGAGGCCCAGGACTGAAGCCCACTGCTCTCCGTCCCACAGTGGCTCCTCTATCGCTACAGCTGCATTGATGACTCTGCCTTTGAGAGGTTCCTCCCCCGGGTCTGGTGTCTTCTCCGGCGGTATCAGGTACAGGCCGGCCGGCAGAGGCGGGAGGCCTACCTTGGAGGGGGCAGGGCGGCTGGGTGCAGCCACTGACCATGGCTACTCTGCAGATGATGTTTGGCGTAGGCCTCTACGAGGGGACTGGCCTGCAGGGGTCGCTGCCTGTGCACGTCTTCGAGGCCCTCCACCGACTCTTTGGCGTAAGCTTCGAGTGCTTTGCCTCGCCACTCAACTGCTACTTCCGCCAGTACTGCTCTGCCTTCCCCGACACAGATGGCTACTTTGGCTCCCGCGGGTGAGAGCAAGGGGCTGCTGGGCCCCCTTCCACCCAGCCAGACAAAGCTGCTTCCCAGTGCTGCAGGGCTCGAGCCAGCCGTCCTGGAGGCTGTCCCTGCCTCCAGCGGACCAGCTCTGCGACCATGGGCAGGTGCCAACCTCTGGGAGCCTCAGCTTCTCTGGCCCCGTGGGCAGGCACCTGTACCCTGTAACCTGGCCTGTGGGTGTCTCAGTGATGTCCCAGGTTTGGAACCCCTGGCTCCAGGCACTGAGAGCGGTGAGAAGCGGGGCACAGAATTCAGGGAGTTTTCAGACTTGTGGGGGCCAGAGCTCACGGCTGGGAAGTTGCTGGGTGTGGCTCATGCTGGGGGGTGTGGGGCAGGGGGCCCAGGATGGGACTTGAGCGCCAGCTAGGTGGCCATGGGCACCCAAGCCTGTGGCCTGAGCAGCACCACCTCTACCGTGTGGGGACCTGGCTGGGGGTGGGGGAGCAGCACTCGGTTTCGGTTGTGGAACTGGGTGCTGATGGGACCGTGGATGCTCACCTCTCTCCCCAGGCCCTGCCTGGACTTCGCCCCGCTGAGCGGTTCCTTTGAGGCCAACCCTCCATTCTGCGAGGAGCTCATGGACGCCATGGTTTCTCACTTTGAGGTGAGGGTGCTGCTGCTGCCAGGGAGCAGGCGGGCGGGCGCCACTGCCAGCCGCCTGGGGGGCAGCGCCTGACGCCCACCCTGGGCCCCTCCCACAGAAACTGCTGGAAAGCTCGCCGGAGCCCCTGTCCTTCATCGTGTTCATCCCCGAGTGGCGGGAGCCCCCCACGCCAGCGCTCACCCGCATGGAGCAGAGCCGCTTCCGACGCCACCAGCTGGTCCTGCCCGCCTTCGAGCACGAGTACCGCAGCGGCTCCCAGCACATCTGCAAGAAGTGGGTGCCCAGGGAGGGCAGGGCGAGGCGGGCTTGGCCAGGCCAAGCGCCGCCCTGAGCAGCTGTTCTGTCCACAGGGAGGAGATGCACTACAAGGCTGTCCACAACACGGCCGTGCTCTTCCTGCAAAACGACCCTGGCTTTGCCAAGTGGGGGCCGACGCCCGAGCGGCTGCAGGAGCTGAGCGCCGCCTACCGGCAGTCGGGCCGCAGCCACGGCTCCAGCTCCTCCTCCTCCTCCTCAGAGGCCAAGGACCGGGACTCAGGCCGCGAGCAGGGCCCTAGCCGTGAGCCTCACCCCACTTAGCACATCCTGCGGGGAGGAGGAGCTAGGGCTGCTGTTTGGACTGCAGGGAATGGGACCTGTGCGGGCGGAGCAGACCCAGGGCCTCCCCCCACCACCGGGTGGCAGCAGGACCCAGGCTGCAGCGACATAGGAAGATGATGGCTCTGCCCGGGCTCCCCTCCCTGCCCCACCTCCCAGCTCCCACCCTGAACTCCAGAGTCCCCTGTAAATAGGCCCGATGCCTCCCCTCCCCTTCCCGCCCCCCCCCCCCCCACCGTTGCATTTGTAAAAGAAAATACAGAGACCTCCTCCCAAGAATGTGTGAGGGTCTCGGGAGGAAAGGTCTACCTCAGGGACCACACCCTCTCCGGCCAGGTTCCCCTTCTAGGGCCCCTGGTCTCACACCCGGTCCAGGGCCCCACACGGCTGGCTCCCTGGGGCCCAGCCTGAGCGCAGCAGACGGGAAGGACCTGGGGGCCTGCCCCGCAGAATTCCAGGCTCCCACAGCCGCGCCTGCCCGCGGACCTCTGGGGAGCAGAGGACGCCTCCTGCTGGCCCTGACTTCCCGGCGGAGGCGCAGTGGTGCAGGGTGCTCGGCGAGGCATCTCCACCCTCCGGCCCTGCGGCTGGGCAGCCTGCACCTTATGACCCCACTGGAGTGGCCTTTGCTTGGGCAGGCTGTAGCAATAAGAGGACACAGCAAGCTGGCCAGGCCTGGACTCTGGTCCCTTTATTGAGACTGAGGGCCCAGTGGGTCCATGCAAACAAAAATAAATTTCTCTCCTAAAGCCTGCCTGCAGGCTAGGGCCCCCAGCGTGTCCTGGCGAGGCCCATGGCTGCCCCCAACCCCAGCAGCACACGTCTGGCTCCCTTGGAGTGAGTGGATGCTGCTGCCCAGGATCTGGGGACCCCGAGGGGAAAGAGAGGTACACCCAGGCGGGTCCTCCCGCCCCCAGAAGGGCTGGCCCTGACTCCATGGTCTGCGCGGGCCCGTGGGGCTCATTCGTCCGTCAGGGTGATGACATCGTACTCAATGCCCTGGTGCTGCAGCTGTTGAATGTGCTCAGGCACTGTCTCCTCTGTGCCATACAGGCCCTGGGCTTGAGCCATGGCAGCGTCGGCCACCGCTGCCGGGGGAGGGGGGAGAGGGGAAAGCAGGGTGAGCCTGAGGCCCTGGGAGCTAGGCCTGGGGCCCAGCCCCCACGGCCCTCAGGGTCCAGCTCCCTACCTGTGACAGCCGAGTGTGCGGCAGCCTCAAGTTGTGCCTGTGTGACAAGCTGCTGGCCTGGGGACACAGGCACATACTGGATCTAGGGGGGAGAAGCTGGTGAGAGCCGGCCCTGCAGGGCCACGCCCTTGCCCGGCTCTGCCTGAACCCAGGGCCTACCTGGGGCTCCTGAAGGAATGGGGTCCCTTGTTCATACTGGATGTGCGTGATCTGACCCTCCTGCACCTGCAGAGGGAGCCAGCCGGTGACCCCAGGGAGGAGGCTGCGTAGCTGCCCCAGGCTCGCCCCGCGACCCAGGCCTGGCCCACCTGGATATGATGGCCTTCAGGCACCACGACATATTCCTGAGGGAGCAAGTGCTGGACCCCATCCTGGGAGATGATGTACTGCACCTGAGGGGGAGGCAGGTGCTAGGGCCTTGCTCACTAGGAGTGTGGCTGGGAAGGCTCAGGGCTACCCAGCAAGCCTGGACCCGGGGAGGGGCGGTTTGGGAAGAACTGTTCCTTCCCAGGCCCGTGGGCGGCTCACCTGGTTGTCGGAGGTCACCAGATGCTGCACCGTCTGGCCGTCAGCCGTGGTGATCTCCTGGATGTATGTTGCTTCCTCCTGCCGGGGCCAAGCCAGCTCTAGCCTCGGTGCTCCACCACCAGCCCTGCCCGTGACTCGCCAGCGGGGCCTCCAGTCCCGGCTCTTACCTGATTGGTCACCGTCTGTTCTTGGGCCACGATGATGTGTTCCTGGCCTAGTGCCTGCTGTAGCCGCTCTGGGCCCAGGACTCCGTGACCCGACTGCAGGGCCGCTGGACAGAGAGGGGAGGATGCTCGCTGAAGGCCCTAAGCCTAGAAGAGGCTTCTGGGGCAGTGGCTCAAGTCTGGACCCACGCTGTGCCCCCCCCATCCCAGGGCAGCTCACTGCAGTGTGGCCAGTGCCACGCTGTGCCCCCCGCATCCCAGGGCAGCTCACTGCAGTGTGGCCAGTGCCACGCTGTGCCCCCCCATGCCCTCCCTGTCCCAGTGCCACGCTGTGCCCCCCCATGCTCTCCCTGTCCCAGGGCAGCTCACTGTGCAGTGTGGCCAGTGTCTCCTCATCACTGTTTAGGATGATGGTCTGTGTTGGGGTCCGCGTGGGGGTCCTGGCTGTTGGGGTCCCTGATTTCCTCCCATCAGGACTGTGCAGCCGCTGGATGTGAAACTTAAGGTGCCCATTACGGTTGAAGCTGACAGGGAGAAGGCAGGAAGCTCCAGCGGCTGCAGCAGGTGCGCCCGGCAGCCCCCTGCCGGCACCCCCGCCTCACCGCTGTCCACACAGGTGGCAGGCGAAAGGCTTCTCGTTGGTGTGGGTGAGCACGTGCCGCCGCAGGTCCTTCTTGTTCTTGGAAGCGAAGCTGCACTGGCTGCACTGGTGGGGCCGCAGGCTGGAGTGCTGCGCCATGTGGGCCTGCGGGAGGGCGGAGTTGGGCAGGTGCAGTGCGTCCCCGGCCCCCACAGGGAGCTGGTGACAGTGCCTGGAAGCAAGCAAGGGGCTGGGCACGCACACACAGCACATGGAGGACAAGAACGCAGCAGGCCAGAGGCTGGCTCCCCACAGTCCCCCGGAAAACGCGGGCCTGGCTCGTCTGTTCAGCCAGAGGAGCGCAGGTGCTGAAGGAGGAACAGTGGTCTGACACTGGGCTTGGTCCTGCCTCGCTGGCCTGCTCCCCATCTGGAGGGCTGGCTCGAGGCCGGGCCCTCACTGAGCTCTGAGGACAAGGTGCACTAGGAGCCCACCTCCCTGCCCTGCACCCCTGTGCCCTCAGTGACCGGCAGTGCCAGTCCCTGACCGGCCGCCTGCCGTCACGCCTCAGTGCCCGAGTCCAGTGACCTGTGCTAGGCTCTGCGCCCGCATGCCTGCATCGCACTGGAGACCCTGGCGTCAACGTCTTGTCTCCTGACCAGGGTGAGCTCTCCCAGGACTGGCTGAGTGGCGTCTGGCCCTGGTGGGCGGAGCTGCCTGATAGGTGGCCCAGTGAGTGACGGGGGAGGGGGGTGCTGCACCTACCCGGACCTCGGGCCACTGGCGGGCACTGAAGGGGCAGTCCGGACACTTGAAGGCACTGGGCCCGGCGTGGGCCCGTTTGTGACTCTCCATCTCAGCCCGGCCCGGGAAGGCCTCAGCACAGATCTTGCAGGAAAACTTCTTTGACGCCGTGGCGGCTGCAGACGGGGGCGAGGGGGGCACCGCCAGGCCCAGGGCTTTACTGGCTGCAGGAGGAGGGGAGGCAGAGCTCTCAGAGTCCCCCGCCTGGTGGGTCTTGGCCGGAGAAGGGGGCTCAGGGCCGTCTCTGGGAAGACCCCCACACTGTAGCAGGGGCCACTTGGCTCCAGAGGCCAGGGCATCCGGACTTGGGAAGGAGATGGAGCCATCTGCAGTCAGCTGTGGAGAGACCAGAGGGCATGAGGGGCTGGGGAGGCAGGGAAGAGCAAGGACTTGGCCAGGGCTCAGCACCCCAAGCCCCACCTCGATGTGGTGCAGCTGGGTGCCGTCGGCGGCCATGATGTAGTGGGTGCTGGCTTCTTTCAGGGTGTCGCTCACAACCACAGCCTGGGCTGCCTCCCCTGCAGGCTCCTCGCTGTGGGCAGAGAAGGGGAGGGGTAAGGCCAGGTCCTAGGAGGCTGGAGACCCCAGAGGGAGTCAAGTCGGAGGGCCTGGCCTTGCCCTGTCCCAGACTGACCCTCTGCCATCTTGTGTGATGGTGTATCAGGCACCCAGCATAACCCCTGCTCAAAAGGTAGTGACCCCTGTCCCCTTGCTGGGCACGGCAGGGGGCACGGCCAGCCAGGCAAAGGGCCCCAGGGGGTCTGAACGAGGTGTGGCCAAGTGCAGCATGAGCACAGGGCAGGGCCAGGCCAAGAGGGTGCGAGGAGGGTGACTGCCACCATGAGGCTGGCCCCACGGAGGACCCCGCTGATGAAGGACACAGGGCTGACAGGCTCCCCTAGCCCGAGAGCAGATGGCAGACGCTGACGGGCCCGTTCGGGTGCTGGTCCAGGGATCCTGATCCCATCCCAGCTGAAGTGTGGCACAGGGACTCAGGGCTCCCTCACGTGGCCCAAGGGTTCAGTGAACTCCCAGCACTTCCGCCCCAGGCCACCCACTGCAGGGAAGCCGAGGGCAGCCACTGAACGTCTGAGATGGGAGGCGCCTGGATCCCCAAGGCAAACAGCATGTAGGCTCGGGAACCAAAGAGACCAGGGTTCAGATGCCCTTGGCTCCTACGTGTCTCATCTCTGGCCAGTCACTTAACCTCCTGGGCCTGGCTTGTAAAACGGGAAACGTGGGTCTCACGGAGTACGTTAGGTAAATCACAGTGCCGAGTGCTGGAGCCCCCAGGCATCAGGAAATGGTGGTGCCTGATTCCGCAGGACAAACAGCCCCGCTCCACCTCGGCTTGGGGGGGGGCCTGCATCTGACTGCCCCAGCACGCCTAAAAAAGGCTGCGAGGGGGCAGGTCTCACCTGTAGGGTGTACCAGGAGCTGATGTCCCCTCCTCCATAGGGGGAGCTGTGATGACACTGTAGCCAGCCCCACCAAAGGGACCGGAGGCCAGGGTGATCTGCTGCAGGTCAGGGGAGCCCAGCTGGCTCTCAGCTGCCACGCCGGCCCCCCGCTCTGCCACGTGGAGGGTGACCACCTGTGGAGCGGTGCCTTCGGGGGAGGGCTCCCCACCAGGGGATGCCAGCCCTGCTCCCACATCCTCCGATTTCACCACGGCCACCTGCAATGGCACCACAGGGCACGATGGGCAGGACCCGAGACAAAGGAGCTGACGTTCCAGACCCTTCTCTGGTCCTCGGGGCGCAGCCATATTCCGGTGAGGCCCCGGGCCCCTGCCACTATCGGCACAATCCAGGCTCCTGCTCCTCGTTTACAACCACACCAGGACACGTGGAGAGCATGCAACGCCCCTCTCCCAGGCTGGCACAAGATGCGTGAGTGACGACACCCGACGTGGGTGAGGGTGCAAACTGGCACCCCTCCCACCAGGGCCCACGCCTCTGGCCCACCTATTCTACTTCCAGGAGGTTTCAGAAAAGCAGTTGAAAATACGGAAATATGAATCGCTGCCTAAACCAACGAAAGACTGCAAACGCAGGCCGGCGCCGCAGTGTAGCAGGCTGAGCTGCCGCCTGCGATGCCGGCGCCCCGCAGGTGCTGAGTCAAGTCCCGGCTGCTCCACTTCCCCTCTGGGTCCCTGCTAATGCACCTGGCAAAGCAGACGATGGCTCAAGCACCGGGACCCCTGCCACCCACACAGAGCCCTGGATGGAGCTCCAGGCTCCAGACTTCAGCCTGACCCAGCCCTGGCCTTTGTGGCCATTTGGGGAGAGAACCAGCAGATGGAAGATCTCTGTCTATCTCTGTAACTCTTTCAAAATAAATAAATCCTTAAAAAAATAGGATGCTGATCTCTTAGGAACGAAACAAGGATGGCTACCTTTTTGTAGACACCCAAGGTAAACTCTTCATGGAGTAAGGACTCAAGTGTGAAAAATGGATCCGGAGGGAAAAACCACAAATGAACGTCTCCACAGTCTTGGGGTAAAGGCTGGGGGGGGGGGGAGAGACCTCTCCAGGAAGGGGGGCACCAAAGGCCAAGGCTAACAGACGGACGTGAGCATTCCCTCCTGCGTGGAGTGGGTTCTGCCCCACCCTGGCTGCAGGGTCCGGGGATTTCTGCCCTTACGCATCCTACCCTCTCCACCTTCTCAGGCGGCTGGGCCAGGGGAGGCACTAAGGGACTTGCCCCGCCTCGGAGAAGGACTGGCTGAGCAGGGGCAGGGAGGGCGGTGCGGTGGCGACCGCAGGCAGCTGGGCGGGCCGGGGGGAGAGACGAGCTCGAGGAGGCACGCTGGCCTGACGGGACACGACCACGAGCGGGCTGAGCTAGACAGGGCCCTGCGAGTCTGAGGCTGCACAAGGACCCGGCGAGATGGGAGGCCAGCGCAGGCGCTGGGGAGCACCCACGGGTGGGGTGGCCACAGCAGAAGAACAGCACACGCTGCCGTGGCAGCCAGCACCGGGCCTTGGGAGCTCCTAACCTCCGGGGGCTCCCGGGGCTGCCCATGGGTTTCAGTGGTCTGTCCTGCCCCCCCCCCCCAGTGCTCCCGGCGGCTCACCTGCAGGGCCGCGCCCCCCAGCTCCCGCTGAGCGCTCATGTTCAGCAGCAGATCCAAGGCTGTCTGCGTGGCCATCGCAGTGGACTCCTCGGCTCCTGCGCGGGGAGGGGCCCACGTCTGAGACAGGGCACCCCGTCCTCTAGACCCCCAGGGGCACCCCCAGCCGGTACGGCTCCTAGGGCTCTCAGCACCCCCAGAGCTCACCTTGCTGGTAGATGATGGTGGCGCCACCCAGGGTGTCGGAGCAGAGCAGGGGTGGGGTCTCCGGGGACTGCAGAGGTGCTGCCTCTGGAGCGATCTGTGGGGCGGGGGGCACGGCCAAGCCTGAGAAGGGGCGGCCCAGACTCCAGCCCACTTCTCAAGCCCCTCCCACCTCCCACGGGTCAGGCATCCCCCACGGGTCGGCTTGTCTAAAATCACCTTGCGAGGTATTTACCAGCGCCACGCTCCGGACAGACCAGCCGAGGCTGGGAGGGTGACGTGACTCTCATCGGAAGCAGGGCAAGGATCCGAACCCAGGGCGCTCTGCCAGCTCCCCGTGGGGGCCACCCTTCTGGGGCTGCGAGCAGCTGGCCCTGGACCCAGCCTCCCCTCCTCCTTGGTAACAGAACTCCGAGGTTCACGGGGGAGGGCCACATATCCAGCTCCAAGACCACACTTCTCCCCTCCCTCGCAGCTCAGCCAAGAGTGGCCAGGTAGCTAAGCAGGGAACTTCTGGTATAGTTCGTGAGGACAGCAGGCATCCTCTCCACCCTTTCCTCCTTCTTCTTGCTTGGGATGTGGCTAGAATGGCTGGTGCCCCTGCAACGCACCTGCACTGCGAAGCTATTACAAAGGGGGAGGTCATATGCCTAGACTGACAGAGCCTGGTCCCTGATGGCTCTCAGGGGCCGTGCCAGCCCCGTGGCTGCCTGTGGGATCCTCTGTGCGCGAGAATAAGCCATCTACTTCCATTCCTCCTACTGGCCCAGGAAGCCATGCGAGGCTAAGCTCAGGGCAGCAGCGCGTGGAACCCAGCCCCCTCTAGCCAGTCCAGGGAAGTGGGAATCGCTTTGCTGTCACCCACGGGAGGCCGCTGCAGCCCGGCGTGGCGGCGCCCTGCTCTGGGAGCCTACCTCGGCAGGTCCCGGGGGGCTGGGGGGCGGCGCGGGGGCTGCACGGTGCTGCTGCTTCAGCTCCTCAATCTGCTGCAGAGAGAAGAAGGGGCGCCGGCGGGACGGGGGCTCCTCGGGGTGGCGCCGCCCCCACTCCTCGAAGCTGCTCGCGTGCCGGCACCGCACGTGGAGACGCAGGTTCTTCTTGTGCCGCGTGCTGAAGTGGCAGTACTCACAGGCGAAGGGCTTGGCCCCTGCTGGCACAGGTCCGGGCTGCTGTGTCCACCCCTCCTCCCAGCCCTCCTCTTCCAGGAAGTCTGCCCTGACCGCAGAGGCCTCGCCAGCTGACTCTCCCAGCAGTCCCTCTGTCCACCCCGGTGCGCAGGACAGAGCGGATCAGAGCCGCCCTCCACACCACACGCGCCTTCTCCCTGCAGGCTCCTGTCTTCCAGCCCCATGACCGCACCGCCCTCAGTCGCCTCCCCCGGGTGGACAGGAATCTGGCAACAGGAGGCCCCGCTCCCCTTCCCCGGCTCGAATCAGCTTCGCCAGTCCATCTCTGTGGGCCACGCACGTGCTGCCGCCGCCGCTCCCCTGGTAGCGTGCCCGGGCTCTGGCCCAGCGCCCAGGGCTCACAGGACCCCGGGCACCAACAGAACTCACTTTCCCGACAACTGCCCGGCAGGCACTTCTGACTCTCCATTTCACAAGTGAGCAAGGCCCAGAGAGGGCAAGCAACTGGGCCAGGGCTGTCCAGGCAGCAGCCAGGGAGCTCAGCGGAGAGCGAGCACGACCCAGGAACTAACTCACTCCCCGAACACGGTGGGAGCCGGCTGTTCCCACGGACGGACGAGGACGAGAGCCGAGCCTCTGACCACGGGCACAGGGGACACCAGGCTGACCTGTGTGCTTGACCGCCACGTGGGACAGCAGGAAGTCCTCGCGGAAGGTGCGGTAGGGACAGAAGCTGCACTTGAAGGGCTTGTCGCTGACGTGTGACAGCTGGTGGTTCAGCAGCGCCTTCTTGTCCTCGCAGACGAACTCGCAGAACTCGCACTTGAACCTGCGGGCGGGAGCCGGCGGGAAGGTGAGCGACGCGCTGGGGCCCTCCCAGCCCTGGGCCGCCGGGGGAAGTACCTGCGGTTGGCGACCGCCTGGATGTGCGTGAGCAGGTGCATCTTGAAGGTGTAGCGCTTCTTAAAGGACTTGCCACACTGTGAGGGGTGGGGGGAGTCAGACGCAGGGTGCCGGCGCCCTCCCCTCCGCCCCCGGCTCGCCCGCCCGCGCCCACCTTGTCACACATGTGGGGCTTCTCCGTGCTGTGTGTCTTCAGGTGCTGCGTGAGTCTCTTCTGCATGGGGTACACCCGGCCACACACGGGGCAGGGGAAGGAGCTCAGCTTCGGGGTCTGAGGACACCAGGAAGGGGCGCGGTGGAGAGAGGGAGAGGAGGGAGGGGTGAGACCTCTTTCCCTCCTCCCCCGTCAGCCCCCAGGCAGGCTCCCCTCCCAGCCCACCGCCCTAGACTCACCGGATCCGGCCTCTTCTTCCTGGGGAAGAAAGGCCTAGGAGTTAGACCACAGCTCCCCCAGGCACACCCCAGAACCCCCGCTCCCTGTGCCAGCCTGAGGACACTGCTCCTGCCGAAGCCCTCCCCCCGGGTTCCCTGGGAGGGGCCGGGCGCAGGGACACTTCCTGTCCCCATCAGGAAGCCCACTTGCACGTTAAAGACCCGAGGCAGGATCGCGGCAGCACAGGTGTGTGCCTGTGTGCGTGTGTGTGTGTGTGTATGTGTGTGTACTTGGGTGACTGAGAATATCTGGTCACAGACCTCCTCTTTCACTGTTTTTAAAAGCGGGAAGCCCTGCGAGCACCCAGGAGAGCCGGCTTCCGCACAGAGACAGGCTGGGTCCCAGGCCCAGCGCCTCTGTGCCGGGTGTGGCTCATGCACTGTGAGCCGGCCGGAGGCCACGCCCTCACTCAGCGGGCAGCCTGCACCCCAGGCCTCCCAGGGGGCGAGAGCGGGGAGGAATCCCCTCCAGCCCTCAACAGCTGTCCTCACTTTGCAGATGAGGCTGAAGCTCACAGAAGGGGAGGCTGAAGCTCACAGAAGGGAAGGCTGCACTGGGGAGCCCAGGGGAGCTCAGGGGGAACACTGGGGAGCTCGGGGCCTACGGGTCACCCTGTTCTCAGCCACAGCACCCAGGATGAGTGGCTGTGCCTTTCTCATCACACGTGCATCGGGCCACAAACCAGGCTGGCTCAGCAGGCACTCGGGAAGTGGGACCATGGTTAGCCTGGGCCTCCCCTCTCCCACCACCTGGTAGCCCCACCCCCACGCCCACGCACCGGTCCCGGCTGTGCACGGCCGCGTGCCGGATGACGTCCTTCCGGTAGACACTGGTGTAGCTGCACTCGTCACACTTGTAGGGTTTGCTGCCCACGTGGTTGAACATGTGCTCCTGGGAGAGGCAGGGAGATGGGGCTGGGGCCCGGCCTCCCTGGCTGTGCCCACAGCCTGGTGGTGGCCACGGGATCAGGCTCCCGGAGTGAGGGGAGGCAAACAGACGCTGTGACAAGGGGCAAGGCCTCCAAAGGCTGGGGACCACCCTGGCCAGGGACCCTCTCTGTGCCAGGCCCCATGCCGGCTCACCATCTGACGAAGGAGGGAACCGAGGCTCGGGGTGAAGGGACCTTTGGTCACAGGGCTTGGGACTGAACCCAGGCCGCACGGCTCCCCAATGAACTCCCTTCCCACTGTGCTATGTATGTGGCATCGCCCCTGTGGAGCCCGTGGCCACCACCCTGTGTGCACGGGATGAAGCACCACACAGGGAGCCCCCGCCACGCCTGCCGGCTGTGGCGCCCTGGTCAGGCCTCCTGCACCTCCTGGGGCGGCCGCGCGCAGTGCTGGCACCCCAGATCAGAGCGCTGGTCCGGCTCCCAGCGACTCTGCCCCCGATCCAGCTCCCTGCTAACGCGCCCAAGAAAGCTGCCTGCCACCCGTGTGGGAGCCCTGGGACGAGTTCTGGGATCCAGCCTGCCCAGGCCCAGCCCTGTGGTCACTGGGAAGTGAAGTCAGCAGATAGCATCTCTCTCTCTCTGCCTTTCAAACAAATAAATAAATATTCTGGAAATAAGCAAACTGGGACTGTGGACCTACGGCTCACTGGGCCGCGCGACGATGGAGTTCCAGGTGCTGGGTAAAAGGCTCAGGGCTGCTCTGGGCTGCAGGAGCCCCTCTCCTGAGGCTCGCTGCCGCCCTCTGCTGGACGGCCTTCTAACACACGAATCAGAGGACCAGCCCGAGGTGGGACACCAGCAAACTGGCGATGCCCACCGTGGGAACAGCTCCCCGGAAAATGCGAGGCCACTGAACCCCGCACAACCCGCTCCCCACATCCCGCAGGGCTGGAAGAGCTGGCAGCCCTCGTGCCCCGGCAACCCCACCCCCGACAGCGCCATGGGGCGGACCCCCACCGCTCCCTCCGCCTCCCCGGGCCCGAAGGCGGCTGCACCTTGAGCGAGGACCAGCGGCGGGAGCGGTAGCTGCACTGCAGGCACTTGAAGAGCTGGGGGTCGCCGGACTCGTGGGAGTTGACGTGGAAGCGCAGGTCGTCGTGCGACAGGAAGCGAGAGCCGCAGATGCGGCACAGGTAGGGCCTTAGGAGCGGCTTGGGCGACTTGTAGTAGTACCTGCCGGGTGGGGGGGAGCGGCCTGGCTGGGCGGGGCCTGTCCACCCCCAGCCCTGGCCCCGGCCCACCCTGGCCCGCGCTCCTCCTCCTTACTTGCGGTACTTCTTGCCCAGGAAGCGCCTGGAGGGCCGCCCCCGGCGGCGGGGCGGGGCGTCGGGCTCGTCAGGGCAGCCGGGCGCCGCGTTCTCGGCGTCCGACTGGCTCACCCCCGGCTCCAGGAGGGCCCGGCCGCCCAGGTGTCCGGGGCCCGAGGAGCTGGGAGCCTCGGGGTCCTGTGGCGCCAGCGGGCTCTGTCCACTCTGGGAGCTCACCAGAGGCTCTGCGTCCACACCTGCCGAGGGTGCCGGGGCACAAATCCGTCAAGACCCTGCCAGCCGCGGGGCAACGCAGCGAGCCTGGGTCACAGGGCAGCCCTGCTGGACACCTCGCAGTCGGGAGACCTGCATTCGAGGCTCGGCTCTGTCCCGGGCTTGCTGTGCCAAACCCCTCCCAGCCGTCGCGTGGGGACCGGCATCGCGGCTCTGGCAACCCCCCAGGACAGCCCTAGCAGTTCTCCCGAGGGCGCATGCGTCGTGGGGAGGTGGCCTAGCTGCAGCTGATGGCATAGCTTCTGAAGCCAGAGTGATGGGAGTGTGTCACCTCTACAGCCCACAAAGGACTTCAACAGAGCCCCCAAACCAGCAGGGCTACAGATGCCGGGGGGGGGGGTGGTGGTGGCGCTGGCTACCCAGGCGTGTTCACCTGTGCAGGGTGCGTGAGTGCATGCGCACACGTACTGCGGTATAGAAGTTATTTGGAAAAGAGGCTAACGAACAGTTCTCCCACGCTGCCCGTACCCAGCAGCCACCGTGTCCTCCTGTGTGCATGTTTAGGCTGAAAGCGGTCTTGAAGGGCAGGTGCTGCTGTCACCTCCGTTCACTCACATGGAACAGGAGGTCCGGGGCCACGTCACGAGCTTGCAGCCACAGAGCAGGTGCACACGCCCCGACTGGCTCCTCCCCGCCCCCGCCTGCAGGCTTCAAGCCAGGGCTCCTGGCCGCTGCCTCAGCCTCATGCGTTTTCCTCCGCTGTCAGTTTGGTAGTGATATTTCGGTCCTATCTCATCGGTTCAGCCACAAGGACCGAACTTCGGTTTTGCCGTGAGACTTACTGCTGGAAGCTACTTCCGGAAAGCTGAACTACAGGGCCGGCTCTGCAAGGCCCCTCCCCTCCCAGGAGGCTGCGGCCGGCCTGGGGGAGGGGCTGCTCTGCACCACGCACTCGGAGACCCCTCCCACAACCCAGTCTCACCGTCCGGCAGGTCCGACGTCTCCAGGCGGGGCACCTTCCGGGGCCTGCCGGGTCTCCTTCGGGTTCTGGGGGTGCTGGGGCTGGGGCGCTGGGGCCGCAGCTGCCGCCCTCGGGGCTCGTCCTCGGCTGGGTTGTAGTCGCTGTCCTCTGGGGACAGTGAAGGCAGGCAGAGGCTTACTCCACTCCTCCGGGAAGAGGCCCATTTCTCCACCCTTGCCTGCTCTCCAGGCCCACCCGTGACGCCCCCTCCAGAAGCCCTCCTGGAAGCCCCTGCCTGACCGTGAGCACTCTCCCTATACAAGTTCATGTGGCCCTTCACGTGAGTTAGAAAAAGGCGCCTTGGGGCTGGCACTGTGGCAAAGCACTCTGGGCCTCCACCTGCACTACTGGCATCCCACATGGGCACTGGTTTGAGTCCCGACTGCCCCACTTCCGATCCAGCTCTCTGCTATGGCCTGGGAAAGCAGTGGAAGATGGCCCAAGTGCTTGGGCCCCTACACCTGCATGGAAGACCCGGAAGAAGCTCCTGGCTCCTGGCTTCAGATTGGCCTAGCTCTGGCTCTGGCCATTGCGGCCATTTGAGGAGTAAATCAGCAGATAAAAGACCTTTCTCTCTCTCTTTGGCTCTGCCTTTCAAATAAATAAATAAATCTTTTTAAAAAAATGTCTAGAAAAGTAAAATGATTCACTCATGACTTGTTAATGACTGCATGCTGAAAGAACATTTTAGATATATTAAATAAATATACGATTAAACTCAGCTTTCCCTCAGTCTTTTTATAACCATGGCTCCTGGGCCAGCGTTATGGTGCGTGGGTTAAACCACCACCTGCGATGCCCGATCCCGAATCGGAGCTCCACTTCCCATCCAGCTCCGGCTGATGCACCTGGGAGAGCAGCAGCAGGTGGCCCAAGCACTTAGGCTTCTGCACCCACGCGGGAGGCCTGGATGGAGCTCCTGGCTCCTGGCTTCGACCTAGCCCAGGCTTGACCATGGCAGCCACTTGGGGAGTGAACCAACAGATGGGAGATCTCTCTGTCTCTGCCTCACTCTGTCACTCTGCCTTTCGAATAAATAAATCTTGAAAAAAATAAAAACCAAAAACATGGTTCCCCAAACAACGGCAAGTACGCAGGTGTCTGCCCGTGTCACAGGTCTGCAGGGCGAGCGCGACCTTCCCAGCATGCCGCCTGCACAGCTGCACAGACCAGTCCTGGAGCGGAGTGAGCGCCTCTCCCGGGGCACCCACGGCTGTGTCCGCGCCTGTTTCTCCTGGCACTCCCGTGAGCCGCAGGGGCTCCATGACTATGGGCGGGGCGCCCACGGCTGTGTCCGCGCCCACTCCTCCCCCCCAGTCCTCCCGTGAGCCGCAGGGGCTCCGTGACTATGGGCGGGGCGCCCACGGCTGTGTCCGCGCCCACTCCTCTCCCCCAGTCCTCCCGTGAGCCGCAGGGGCTCCATGACTATGGGCGGGGCGCCCACGGCTGTGTCCGCGCCCACTCCTCTCCCTCAGTCCTCCCGTGAGCCGCAGGGGCTCCGTGACTATGGGTGGGGCGCCCACGGCTGTGTCCGCGCCCACTCCTCTCCCCCAGTCCTCCCGTGAGCCGCAGGGGCTCCGTGACTATGGGCGGGGCGCCCACGGCTGTGTCCGCGCCCACTCCTCTCCCCCAGTCCTCCTGTGAACCGCAGGGGCTCCGTGACTGTGGGTGGGTAGGGAGCCCACGGCTGTGTCCACGCCCACTGCTCTCTCCTGGCCTTCCCGTGAGCCACAGGGGCTCCGTGACTGTGGGTGGATGGGTGGGAGCCCACGGTGGCCTACCCTCTAGGTCGTCAATGGCGCCAGCGTCTACTATGTCGTCGTCCTCCTCCTCCTCCGGCCCCTCCTCCTCCTGGGTCCTGGTCACAGCGCCCCACTTCCGCACACGGCCCTTCTTGCCGGCTGCGGCTGTGGCTGCGGATGGCGAGACGAGCTTGCCAGGGCCAGTCCCCGGCTCCCCAGCCCTGTGTAGCCCCCGGCGGGCAGCCGCCGCGCACGCACCTGGCCGGAAGTGGCGCTCGCGCATGTGGCGCAGCAGCGTGGCCTTGGTGCTGCTCCGGTACTGGCACATCTTGCACTTGAACTGCTGCACCACCACCACCTCCATCATGGCCTCCAGGCTCTGCAGGTCTGGCTCCTCCGCGCCAGAGGCCGGGGGTGGCTGTGCTGGCGAGCTGGGCCCGCCCCGCACCTCCTCAGGTGGCTCGAGGCAGGTGGACGTGGACGTGGGGCCGTCGGCCAGGGCCTCGATGGCTGCCAGGCTGTGGGCCAGGGTGGAAGTCGACATCGGTGATGTCATGGGGGCTCCTGCAGAGGGGAGGTAAACGGAAGACAAGGCTGGCCACGAGCGCCACCAGCCGCCCCGCCATCAGCTGGTCTGTGATCTCCGAACAAAATTTTCCTCCAAAAGCCAATTTGCCAGTAGGGAAACTGAGGCCCAGAGCAGAGCCAACCTGCCACGGAAGTGCGTGGCAGACCCTTCTCCCCAACTCCCCCCAGGGCTGCGGGGTCTCACCATCGTCTGGGCCCTGCAGGAGCAGGTACCGGGTGGTCTCAGCTCCCCCATCTTCTGCACTGGTCACAGTGATGCAGCCTGGACAAAGGTGGAGTGGGGAGGGGAGGTGACGGGAGGGGTGGGTCACAAGGCTGGGGGAGGCACCGAACCCACGGCGCCACTCTGGGCTGTGAGTGGGCCTGGCCCAATGTGAGACCAAAGCCAGCCACGTGGCCCCTCTGAGCCCGGGGCCTCCGTGGTGTCCGTGACCCCTGGCCAGGCTCACAGGAGGTTGGTGTGGGTCCCGTGTTGTGCGCACAGCAATCCAGTGGTCACGCAGGACCCCAGGCCTGCAAAGTCCTCCTCCTTCCTCTCCAAGGCTTCCCCAGGTAGAGGCCCAACTCCCACGCCACGCTCTCGGGAATGGGCTGCAGGACCCTCCCTCGGCGTTTGAGGGGCTACGCCCAGAGGTTTGCTGTGCCCCCGTGCCTGTCATGGGCAGGCTCCGTGGGCCCCTCACAGCAAGAGCCCCGAGGGGAGAGTCCAGGAGCACCCGGCCCAGGCCAGCACGGTGCCTGCAGGACCCAAGCAGTGCTGGACAGGAAGTGTTTAGAACAGCCCCCGCCCCGTGCGCGCATGCGCGTGCACACAGATGTGTCCCCTGTCCCCTCCCTCTGCCACCCTTGTCGCCCCCACCTGACTCACCCTGGATCACGTCGGGCCCGAGCGTGGACTCGATGATCCTGTCGATGGCCGAGCCCAGATCCGAGGAGGAGGCCGTGCAATCGGAGGCCAGCGCGCTGGGGTCCGGGAGCGCGCTGGAGTGCACCAGCGCCGGGGGGCCGCCCGCCACGCCTGCCACCGGCTCCCGGGACACAGAGGAGGAGTCGGGGAGGTAGCCGTGGGGCAGAGGGTCAGCGCTGCAGCTGCTTTCCGATACCTCCTCCTGGGGGGGGGGGGGCAGGGAACAGGGCGGGAGGAGGTTCCATGAGGCAGGGCGGCTCCTGCTTGCTGGACAGGTGAGCAGACCTCCAGCCCCAGTGAGGACCAGCCGGAGAAGCCACCAGAGACCCCAGGAGCAGCTTGCGGGGTCCCTGGCTCTGGTCAGGGGCTACCCCAGAGTGAGGGGTGGGGTGCCCCGCCCACAGGTGGGCGGAGCTATTTCCACGGGGCTCCTGCCTCCTGCAGTGTCCCCCGGTGGACTCCCCAGCCTTCTCACAGCTGCTACCTCTTCTCCGCCGCTCACCCCGCCCCAAGGCCAAGGGCGGACCTCTGTCCTCCGTGGTGCAGCCGCCCGGCACCCTGCACCACACTCATGCTCGCGGCATGGTGATGCCCCCTGCTCTATGCCCAGGGCCCAGCACATGCCGGGCACGTGCAGACCCATCTCTGCTGAACTAATGAACCCCGGGACGCACGGTGAGGGCCATCGCCGGGCACCCCTACCAGCTGACGCCCGGGACACCACCGCTACGTGGCAGGTGCGTGCTGTGCGCTGGGCACCTAGTCACCCGTCCCGTCCTCGGAGAGGCTGCCACGCCCACCTACAGGTGTGGAAACCCGGCTAGAAGCTGGGCGCCCAAGAGGACAAGGCGCTCCGGACCCACGCACAGACAGACTCTTAACAGGCCGCCCGCCAGGGGAAGGCAGGGCCCGCACTCGCCTGGGACACCTGCGCACGCAGGGAGCCCACAGCCAAGACCTGACCCTGGCCCTGGCCGCACGCTGTGGTTCCTGTGAGATGCGGGGCATGTGGCTCCGTGCCATATAAGGCCTGAAGTTTGCCCGAGCACCACCCCCCCGGGGGGTTGGCACGGAGCCTGGCTCCCCCGAAAGCGGCAACGACCAACATCAGCCACCAGTCGAGCTTGCTGGCCGGCCAGGCACCGCTGCCCGCGTCCCCGCCTCCACCCACGCGGCCACGCCGCGGCGTACCAGACAGCTGCCGCGGTCCGAGCTCTGTCCCACGCCAGAGTCGTCGGCCTCCGCCGGCCCCGGGCCGGCCGCCGCGTCGCTGCTGTCCGCGGACACGGCTTCCGAGGTGCCCACTCCCAGGCCGCTCTCGGAGGGCTCCTCCGGCCCGCCGGGCCGAGGGGCCGCGTCGCTACTGCTCTCCACCTCGTTCTCCTCCATCGGCTCGGGGAGCTGCCTGACAGGAGGGCGCGGGATCTGGGGCTTTCACTCTGCGAGGAGAGGTGGCCGGAGTTGGAGCGCGCGGGCCACCTTCCCGCCGTGGGCAGCCACAGCCCACCCAGCTGCACCCCTGCGCCCATTTCGCAGAGGCAAAGACTGAGTCTCCGGCGAGGCACGGCTTCCTCGTGTACGGCGAGGGACGCTCCCAGAAGAGGACGAGGAAGCCCAGCCTCCCAGGCTAGGAGCCTCCGCCGGGCGGGGTGGTCACTGGTCGGTCACCGTGACCCTTTCCCCGCCCCTGCACGGTGGCCCGCTCGGTGAGCCCCGTCCGGGCTCAGCGGTTCAGCCCCGCGGGCCCCCCGAGTCCCCCCGGTGCAGGGTCGGTGGTACAGCCCGCAGGCCCCCCGGGTCAGTGGTTCGCTCCCCCCGCCCCTGGCTCCCCGGCAGAGGGGGCTGACAGCGACGGTCTCGGGGCCTGGCGACGCGGGGCTGTCCCCGGCGCTGCCTGCGCTCCAGGCCCGGCGCCATCTTGTGGCGGCGCCGGGTTTCCGCTCAGGCAAGTGCGAGAGCGACTAAAGGGCCTGGGACCCCGGGGCCCTGTTCGGACAGCCCCGCCGGGCCCGGGACCTGGCCGCCGGGTGCTCGCGCAGTGGGGCCCCCCTCCCCGGCAGGGTGCAGTGGGGCGGCCGCACTCGACCCGACGCTCACCTGAGGCCTCCGGCACCGCGTTCCTCTCCGGCTCCGGCATCGACGGGGTCGCCATCCTCTTTCCCCCGCCGCGGAGGGACCCATCGGCCTTCGGGAGCCGGAACTACTTCCACCGCCGGCTCCGGGCAAGGACAGATATGCGGCGTCCGGGAGGCCGCTCCGTGGCCTCGGAACTACAGCCGGGCTCGGAAGGACCCCAGAATTTCTTTGTGCTGCCCAGCACGGGCGACGCGGGCCCGCCGGGGGCCGGGGACTACCTTTTCTCCTGGCGGAGGGTTACAGAGGAAGTGAGCCGTGACGTCACGCTGGGTCCCTTCCCGGGGCCGCAGGGGTGGGCGCGGCGAGAGCGGGGAGCAGCCGTGGGCGGGCGCGGTGGTGGGCGTGGCCGTGGGCGTGGCTCCTGCCGGTGGGTGGTGGCGGGAGCTTAGGTTTGGCGGGCGGGGAGCAAATGTCACCGTCGTTTTCTCGGGCTGTGGGTCGGTTCCAGAACGCTCTCCTGGAGAGTGGTCGAATCCCGCGGGTTAGGTTTGCCGGGGCGGGCGCGGGGACGCGGGGGTCCGGGCGCGGAGGCGGGGCGGGGGGCGCGGGGAGCCCGTGCCTGGCCCGAGCTTTGCTGAGTTAACGGGCAGAGACGGCTGTGCGGCGCTCGCGGGAGGAGTCGGGCGCCGCGGGTTCCGTCCCCGCATCAACTTGTTTCCCACGTTATTATCAGTCGACAGACACTAGGGGAGAAGACTCAAGCCGGAGACTTGGTGTATTGAAAAGCGGGCGGCGGGCTGAGCCGCCGGCGTCCCGTGTGCGCGCAGGTTCGAGTCCGGGCTGATGCGCCTGGGAAAGCAGCAGAGGGTGACCCAGGTGCTTGGGCCCCTCACCCGCGTGGGAGACCCAGAACAAGAGCCTGGCCTCGGCCCGGCCCGGTGCCAGCCCGTGTGGGGAGTGAGCCGAGGGCTGGAAGATCTCTGGGTCTCTCCTTTGTAACTTTCAAATAAATGAATAATCTTTTAAAAAATGAGACAGCCGGCGCCGCTGCTGTAAGCGCTGGGTCCTCGTGACGCCCCCGGGGCGCAGTTGCCAGTGTTGTCTGCATTTTGCTGGGAGGGGGTGGAAGCTGGCCTGGTGCAGCAGCCGCAATCCTTGGTTCTCAAGCAAGGTGGCATGGCCGCTGTTTTCCCGTTTCACAGATGGGGAAACTGAGGCCTAGCAGGAGGAAGGGACTTGCTGTCTGAGAGTCCAGGCCGGATCCACAGGGCGGAGTGGTCCCCCAGGGATGTCGGTTGCGGGCTTGCCAGGTGCTGTGTCCGGTGACTCACAGCCGCAGCAACCAGAGAGGGCTCAAGGCCGCTCCCATGTCACAGGTGAGGAGAATCCTGCGGTGGGGTCGGCAGAGCTGGGCCTCAGACGCCCGGTCCAGTGCTCCTTCCAGGAGGGCAGCAGGCAGGCGCTCAGGGGCCATCCCTGCCTTCTGTCTCCTTGGCATTGCCCTCTCAGGCCTTAGTCAAACCTGTTTTAAAAACCTATTTATAGGTTAAAGCTACCGCCACTTAGCATAATGAGCCCCTGGAGTTCCTTCCCCATGGTGCAAATGAAGGCTTCCTGTTGGTTATCCTAAATCTTTCAGGGCTGGAGCAGGGTGGGTTCGGAGAGAAAGACCCCAGGACCAGAACACCTGGTCTCAGAAAACAAATTGGCCAGGCAGCAGGTGACGGGGCGGCATCGTTTGAGCTGATAGCGGAGACCGGGGTAGGCTGGCCTGGGACCGGGGACAGTGGGCTGCTCCGTCCGCTCCTTTGAGGGGCGTCCCCAGCATTCAGCCCAGTTTGACCGATGCAGGTCGACGTCATGCACCTGTTGGTTGTAGGAATGAACCCGCATTTTATGGATGAAGCCCGGCTATCAGGGGTAGCCAGGAGAACCGGACCTGTGCCAGATGGTTCAAAAGAGGGAATTTAATGCGGGGAAATAGGACAAAGTTGTCTGACGGAGAGAAGTGACAACAGGGGAGGCTGAGGCAAACCTGAGGTTGACGACATCGAGAAGCCGCTGTCTCCCGTAGGGCTGGAGGCATACAGGCAGGAGAGGAAGGGCTCCAGGGACACTAGAGGCCAGGGCTGGGGCTGCAGAGTCACCAGTGCACCTGCTGGCACACCTGCCCAAGGTCACTACATGGGGAACAGAGACGCGGGCCGAGCCCTTCCTCTTCCTCTGAACCCAGCCAGAGGCCAGTTGGTAGGAGAACCCAGGAAACTGGTCCTAAGGGCCAGTCCCTGCCTGTTGGAGCAGAGCCAGAGAGTAGATTTGCCACAAAACAGAAAACTTGGCCTGAATAATCCCGTTCCCAGGAACGGGCTGTGCTCCTCCTCCCCTCTGAGGCCAGTGCTGTTTCTAGGCTCTTTTTTTTTTTTTTTTTTTTTTTTTTTTTTGACAGAGTGAACAGTGAGAGAGACAGAGAGAAAGGTCTTCCTTTTGCCGTTGGTTCACCCTCCAATGGCCGCTGCAGCCGGCGCACCGCGCTGATCCGATGGCAGGAGCCAGGAGCCAGGTGCTTTTCCTGGTCTCCCATGGGGTGCAGGGCCCAAGCACCTGGGCCATCCTCCACTGCACTCCCTGGCCACGGCAGAGAGCTGGCCTGGAAGAGGGGCAACCGGGACAGAATCCGGTGCCCCGACCGGGACTAGAACCCCGTGTGCCGGCGCCGCTAGGCGGAGGATTAGCCTAGTGAGCCGCGGCGCCGGCCTCTTTTTTTTTTTTTTTTTTTTAAAGATTTATTTTATTTGTTTGAAAGATAAAGTTATAGAGAGAGGTAGAGCCAGAGAGAGGTATTCCATTTGTTGGTTCACTCCCCAAAAGACCACAATGGCCGGAGCTGAGCTGATCGAAAGCCAGGAGCCAGGAGCTTCCTCTGGGTCTCCCACGTGGGTGCAGGAGCCCAAGGACTTGGACCATCTTGTACTGCTTCCCCAGGCCACAGCAGAGAGCTGGATTGGAAGTGGAGCAGCCGGGACTTGAACCAGCACCCACAAGGGATGCCGGCGCTGCAGGCTGGGGCTTTAGCTCACTGTACCACAGTGCCGGCCCCTCTAGGTTCCAGTTTAAGCATCACCTCTTCCAGGAGGCTTTCTGGGACTCCTCCCCAGAGAACTGCTATCTGCCAGCAGTGAGTTCTGCCCGCCTCTCCTAACATGCACCACAGCGTGGTGCTGGGAAGCAGCCCTAGCCTCTGCTGTGCTGCGCCTCCCACGGCCAGGCCTGAGTCTGATTTATATCTCTGCTGGGCAGAAGATGGTTTGTGCAGTGAGTCAGCTGTGCTAGTGTAACACAGGCAAAGAACTCAACGGCGATCAAGCTGAGCGCCCACATCGTCATGCTGGGTGACCTTGGACAGGCTGGTTCTCTGTGTGTCAGTGTCAGATGGCACAGCAGGTGCACCCACAGGGAGCCAGGAGGACTGAGGGGACCGCGTGGGTCTGTGGGTGCACTTGTGGGCTCCGGGCTCAGCCCCCAGCCTCACTTTGAGGCTCCACACTTCTCCTCCTGTGTCCTCATCTGTTTATTATTATTATTACTTTTTAAAAGATTTATTTATTTGGAAGGCAGGGTGATGGGAGTGGGAGAAAAGATTTTCCATCTGCTGGTTCACTCCTCAAAATGGCGACAACGGCAGGACTGGGCCTGGCCGAAGCCGGGAGTCTGAAATTCCATCCGGGTCTCCCATGGGGGAGCAGGGGCTCCCAAGCACTTGGGCCATCTGCTGCTGCTTTCCCGGCACATCAACAGGGAGCTGGATCAGAAGTGGAGTAGCCAGAACTCGAACCACCACCCATGTGGTACGCCAGTGCTTCAGGCCAGGGCTTTAACCCGCTGCAGCACACGCCGGCCCCTGGGTGCCATCTCTATATACATTCTGTTGTGACTCATTCTCACAGCCTGCAAAGCACAGACTGTTAACCCCCTTTTCATTTATTTTTTTTCCTTTTTTTTTCTTTTTTTTTGTCTTTTTTTTCCTTCTTTTTTTTGTTTATTTTTTCATTTATTTTTTAAAGATTTATTTATTATTTGAACGTCAGAGTTACCCAGAGAAAGGGAGAGGTCTTCCATCCACTGGTTCACTCCCCAGATGGCCGCAATGGCTGGGGCTGGGCCAGGCTGAAGACAGGAGCTTCTTCCAGGTCTCCCTCGTGGGTGGCAGGGGTTCAAGGAGTTGGGCCATCTTCCACCGCTTTCCCAGGCCGTTAGCGGGGGGCTGGATGGGAATTGAAGCAACTGGGATTCGAACTGGTGTCCACATGGGATGCCGGCGTCAGGCGGCGGGTTTACCTACTGTGCCACAGTGCCAGCCCCCATCACCCTCATTTCAGAGGTGATGAGATAGGAGTTCTGAGGGGTGAGGAAATTCAACCAAGGTCGTTCCGACATGAAGGCTGACAGCTGGATTTGAACTCTGCCCCATCCGGCTCCCTTCCTCTGCGCAGCTGCCTCCCGCAGGGCAGGGAATGCTGGAGGCTGAGCCCCACGCCATCCCGGAAGCCCCAAGAGCCAGTGCAGAGCCAGGCCCGGGCTGAGTGACAGCTGGAGACCGCGACTCTGACAGCTGTGCTGAGGCTGGCCCGCAAGCAAGCCGTGCTAAACGGGGCTGCCGGGAAGATGAGCTGCGATCCTGAGGACGGGCGGTGGCCGGGCGCCGAGGAGGTGCCGGGGCCTGAGCGGCGTGGCCTGGGGCCCCGCCCCTGAGCGGAAGCAGCTGCTACTTACTTCTCTGTGACCTTGAGCAAGTCAGCGTCCTCGCTTGTCACACCCGGTCCCTGGCCATGCTGGGTTGCCCTGGCCTTACATGAGATGACACAAGAGGACAGAACTGGGTCAACCCAGGCCGGAGCTCCAGGACTAATTAGTTATAGGATCTGAGGCCACTCAGTTTGCCTCTCTGAGCCTTAGTCTCCCCATCTGTATAATGGGGACTGTCCCTGTCTCACCAGATGACTTTGAGGATATAGTCATTGAAGTCTGTGCCCCGGAATACACTTGTGGGAGAGCGGAGTTCAAATCCTGCTGCACCACCTCAAGTTGCGTGGTCTCAAAGCCTGTTTTCTCCTCTGTAAAATAGGGGTGCACCTCATGGGACTGTGATACTGAGTGATCCATGGAACTGCATCTGATGCAAGCAGTCCCTCTGCACTGGGAGCTCATTAGCCCTGGCCTAGCCCCCATGGTAACCAGTGCCTGCTGCCTGCTGGGACCACGTCACACGCTCAAAGCAGCCCTCTGAGGCAGGTGACACCACGCCCCCATTTCTCTCGGGAGGAAATGAGTTACTCAGGTCGCCACGATCCATGCACGCATCAGGATTTGAGCCGCACAGACTCCCAGCCACGCCATCCCTAAGGGCTCCGTGAATGGAAACTACTAGAATGCCTAGGCCAGAGGGATAGCGGTGACTCATGCCCAGCTGGAGTGGTCCTTCAGCGCGCCCCACGGCTGGGTGCCCACGGCAGGGCACAGGGAGTCCAGGACTGGTCTGCTCAGTTCCAATTTGCTTCCAGCAGGGGGCACCCACGCCTCTGCCAGACTCCCAGGCCTGACCCAGGAGGCTGGGCTGGAGACCACTGGAGAAGCTCATCCAGGCAGACCCTGGACACCGCTTGGGGGGGCAGCGAGAAAGGCAGCACTAGCCTGCGCACAGCCAGGGCACGCCAAGAGCTGCTCATCTGTCCGTGTTCCCCACACCAGGCTGAGGAGCTGCTCCCAGACTTTCCAAAAGAGGCGAGACCCAGTCCCGTCTCGCCCCTGCCTCCATCAGAATCTTGGGGGCTTAACAGAATCCTGGGCGGGAGGGAAGATCAGCCCACGGGGGCCGTAGGCATTCACGTGGGTAACACGCCAATGTGTCATGGGAGGACAAGCAAGTTGCCAGGTGCAGAGAGCTTAAGTTTGTGTGTGTGGGGGGGTGGGTGGGCAAGGCAGGAAAGCAAATGGAGGCCCATCCCACCCCCAAGCCAGACAGTAGCCCCTGGGCCCCCTGCTTGCCTGGAGGTGCTGGAGGTCTGGGCGGGGCGCCCTGCGGTCCCAGGTGCCCTGAGTGTGGACTGAGAGGCTCGCAGGCCCCACGGGCGCTCCTTCCTCCGGCCTCCAGCGCTCCCTGCTCCCTGGGTCAGCCACGGGGAGGCCCCTCTCAAACTTGGGGCCCAGGGCCCGACTGGTCCGGGTTCTGTGATGCACGTGACAGTAATAACGGGTGTTTGAAATGCGTGGGAACAGAGCCGTGCTTATCTGAGGCCACCCAATGCAGAATGGCATCGCCTGCCAGTGGGGGGGGGGGGGGTCGCAGAAAAGTGCTCGAGAGTCCGTCGTATTCAGTGACAATCCCGTGACGGGAGCCTGGGCTTGCTTCACTCTTACCCGCACTTTTCCTATGCCTGAGCTATTACATAATATTAACAAAATTTATCTTGATGCAAAAAGTAATATGTGTGTAGGGTTTTTAAAAGCTCAAGATTGAGGCCAGCGCCATGGCTCACTTGGCTAATCCTCCGCCTGCCTGCGGTGCCAGCACCCTGGGTTCTAGTCCCGGGTGGGGCACTGGATTCTGTCCCGGTTGCCCTGCTTCCAGTCCAGCTCTCTGCTGTGGCCCGGGATGGCAGTGGAAGATGGCCCAAGTGCTTGGGCCCTGCACCCGCACAGGAGACCAGGAGAAGCACCTAGCTCCTGGCTTTGGGTCGGTGCAGCACACCGGCTGCAGCGTGCCGACTATAGCACCCATTTGGGGGGTGAACCAATGGAAAAGGAAGACCTTTCTCTCTGTCTCTCTCTCTCTCTTACTGTCTAACTCTGCCTGCCAAAAAAAAAAAAAAAAAAAAAAAAAAAGAAAAGAAAAGCTCAAGATTGGGGTCAGGGTTGCGCCCAGCAAGTTAAGCCGCCACCTGTATCCCCTGTGGGCAACCAGTGCAAGTCCTGGTCCTGGCTGTTCCACTTCCAAGGCAGCTCCCTGCTAATGTACCTGGGCAGGCAGAGGAAGATGACCAGATACTGCACTCACATGCAAGATCAGGAAGAGGCTCCTGGCTCCTGGCTCCAGTCTGGCCCAGCCCTGGCTGCTGCAGCCATTTAGGGAGCGAACGAGTAAATGGAAGATCTCTCTCTTTCTCTTTCTGCCTTTCAAATAAATAAAATATAACATTTTTGAACTGTATGTTTTGGTTGAAATTCACATAACATAAATTTAACCTTTTTAAAGCTTACAATTCAGTGGTATGTGAGAGATTCCTCCTCTATCTAGGTCCTAAGCATTTTTGTCACCCCCCAGAACCTCACGTCCGTCACGCAGTGTATCTCCGTTCCCGGCTCCCACCAGCCCCATTTGTTCGGTTTCGTTTCTGTCATCAGACTTACTGCTGCTTTCCGCAAGAGCTTTGAGACGCTGTGCTGGCCGTAGGATGCGTTCCACGCCCTACGGTGATCTTTACAAGCGAAGGACCTGACAGGTGTTTATCAGTGGTCGGGGGCATCTTACCACGTGGAGCCACGTCCTGGTTGCTTGGCTCATCCCCACCCACAGCCTGAATGCACAGTTAGCTGGAGAGCAAGCACTCGTAAATGTTGGCTAAAGGCACTTCCTCCTCAAGATTTTAAAAAGAAAACATCTCAATACGCTTGTCATCCTTTTAGTGTTTTTTTTTTCTCCCCTCTTAATTACGTTTTCCCATCCATCTGGAATTTATTTTGGTGGCTGGAGTGCGGTGGAGTACAGCTCTATTTTTTTTCCGAATGGCTAGCCAGAGGAGCCAACACCGTGCTGAATGCTCTGTGTCCCCCCCTGATTGGAAGCGCTGCCTTTGGTGAGGACCAGGTCCCACGGGGATTCGGGGCTGTTTCCGGGCTCCCTGTCCACGATCCGTCTGGGGGTCTATATTCTGCGCTCCCGGGGGGACTCCGACGCAGCCAGTCTGCCAATGCGGCTTCTCCACAGCGAGATATTCTTGTGGATCCTTAGCCGTGAAGGAAAAAAATAGTATCGTAAAATTAAATTCCCTGCTAAGGGCTCCCTTTTATTCTGAGGTTATATATTGACTACTCTTTTTATTTGAAATGTTTTTAAAAAATTAATGGGGGCCCTAGACAGTCATTCTGATTTATTTTTAAGTACATTTAAAATACTTATGTATTTATTTGAAAGGCAGAGTTACAGAGAGAGAGAGAGGGAGAGATAGAGAGAATCTTCCATCCACTGGTTTGACCCCCCAATGGCCGCAATGACCAGGGTGGGCCCAGGCTGGAGTCAGGAGCCTGGAACTCCTCTCTGGTCTCCCCTGGGGGTGGCAGGAGTCCAAGCACTTGCTCCATCTTCTGTTGCCTTCCTAGGCGCATTAGCAGGGAGCTGGACGGGGGGACGGAGCAGCCAGAACTTGACCGGACGCCCATCATCCGGGATGCCAGTGCTGCAGGTGGCAGCCTAACCTGCTGCGCCACAGTGCCGGCCCTGAGGTCCATTTCCTTAAAGGGAGCTGGACGGTCCTGAGCCCGAGGCAGCTGCTGGGGTCTGGGGGCCGGGCTGAGTGTGGCCTGAGTGGGTTGAGGGGTGTTTCATGGGGGAGAGGAAACGTGCCAGGGCTGCACTGCCTACACCTGCCTGGCTGTGGGCTTGCAGCGGTGTAGTGAGCCCAGCAAGAAAGGAAGGGCCTGAACCTTGGGGCAAGAGGGGAAGCCCGAGTACTTCTCAGCCCCGGGTGTGATGCGCCCTGCCGCTCCCTTCCCCTCCCCTCCCCTCCCCTCCCGGCGTGACTCAGGCTGAAACTGGACCTGGCCTTTGCCTGCCTGCGGTGTTCACTCCCGAGGGCATCTGGCCCGTCTCAGCCTCCGGGGCCTGAGCCTGCTCTGCCGTCAGTTGTCTGCCATTTGCCCCTCCCTGACAGGTGGGGTCCGGAGGAGCAGTTTTTGGGTCTGCAAAGCAAACTCCTATTCATGCTTCAAAGCCTGGCTCAGGTGTTGCTCCCACTCAAGCCTCCGTGACTTCTGGCCTCAACCCCATGGGGCTAATCACCCCCTCTTGCGGTAGGCACCATGGAGCGCACAGCCTCAGTCTGAATCCTTACTCTGCCATTGCTGGCTGTGTGGCCTTGTGGGTTGCTTCCACTTGTACATTTGGGATGTACTCACCTCACTCGTGAGTCGTGAGGATTAAATGAATTATTACATTACAGTAAATACCTTGGAAAGAGCCTGCCCCATAGAATGAACTCAAAACACACTGACTAGTATGACTGTTTTTAAAAAGGATTTATTTATTTATTTGAAAGGCAGAGAGAGAGATTCCATTCACTGATTCACTCATCAAATGCCTGCAACAGCCAAGGCTGGGCCAGCAGAAGCTAGGAGCCAGGGGCGCTGTCTGGGTCTCCCAGGTGGGTGGCAGGGCTCAGGTACTTGAGCTGCCACCTGCTGCTTCCCAGGTGTGCTGGCAGGGAGCTGGATTAGAGGCAGAGCGGCCTGGACTCCAACCGCACTCCGATACAGGATGCAGGCGTCCCAAGTGCTGGCCTAACACCACCCGCTCTGTTAGTATCATGTTTTATTTTAGCAAAATAATTCCTTTTTATTCTGTAGAATGTCACCACCATAAAGAGACATGTGCATGATTTATGTAAATTTATACATAAGGATGGGAGTTAAGGCTCAAGGAAGGCTTCCAGAGAAACTGGCACTGTGTATTCTGGGCTATGATGTTTATATATATATATATATATAACATACATATTATATATATATAAATTTATATATAATTTTCAAGATTTATTTATTTATTTGAAAGGCAGAGTTACAGAGAAGCAGAGGCAGAGAAAGGTCCTCCATATGCTGGTTCACTCCTCAGATAGCCACAATGGACGGAGCTGTGCCGATGTGAAGCCGGGAGCCAGGAGCTTCCTCCAGGTCTTCCATGCAGGTGCAGAGGCCCAAGGACTTGGGCCATCTTCCACTGTTTTCCCAGGCCAGAGCAGAGAGCTGGATCGGAAGTGGAGCAGCCGGGACTCGAACCGGCATCCCATACGGGATGTTTTTCTGTTTAAGAAATACCTGAGGGACTGGCATGGTGGCATAGTGGGTAAAGCTGCCACCTGTGATGGCCACATCCCACGTGGATGAGGGTTCATATCCCAGCTGCTCCACTTTCCATCCAGCTCCCTGCTAATGAATGACCTGGGAAAGCAGTGGAGGACGGCTCAAGTGTTTGGGCCCCTGCCGCCCGCCTACGTGGGAGACCTGGATGAAGTTCTTGGCTCCCAGCTTTGGCCTGGCCCAGCCCTGGCTGTTGCAGCCATCTGGACAGTGAACCAGCAGATGGAGGACCTCTCTTTCTCTCTCTCTGTAACTCTGTCTTTCAAATAAATTAATAACAATCACAAAAAGAACTACACGCGAATACAGCAGACACAGCAGCTAAGTCCTAAGGATGGCCGCAGCTTGCAGGGAGGGGTGGACAGATAAACAGGAAATCCACTCTGGATTATTGCAACTGCCACAAGAGGGGAAGTGGTGGGTTGAGAGGAGTCATGGGAGCGTGGAAGAGGCCCCCTTCCCAGGTTGGGTGGTCAGTAGCATTTTCCTGGAAGAAATGACATTTTAGCTGAAGTCTCCAAGATGAGTAAGATTCTGCCTAGCCAGGGCGGAGGACAGGGAGGGAGATGCAGGGAGGTTTTCAAGGAAGCGGATGGCCTTGGGGGCCAGAGTTCTCTGTGAGCTCCGGGAGGTGCAGTTTGGGGGGACGTGCGGTAGGTGGGCACCCGAGGCATGTGCACCAGTTATTCCACGCTTCGCTCTGTGGCCGCCTACCTTCCCGGCTGGCGAGCTCCTGCAGGACAAAGCTCCCATCGCCTTTGAATGCCTTGACGCCCAGCACCCTGCATCCAGCCCCGCACTCCACAGGGGTTCAAGAAATGTCTGCTGAATGGAAAGGAGAAGAGAAAACCTTGCCTTTCCCCCAGGGAGCCCTCTCAGGCAAGTCTTTCATTTGCTTACACCTGTGAGTTAGAATTCTTAATAGCTTTGGGAAGTCAAGTTCATTTGTTTGTTCAGAATATTCATCTGCAGTGTATCCCACACTCCCACAAATCCCATGGTGGCTTCCGGGCAAAGCTAAGTTCCTGGACCAGCAAGGACAAAGCCCTCTCTGGACTCCAGCTGTGCCTGTGAACTTTCAGACTTCAGGATGTGGATGGATTCCCTTGTACAGGCGACCCAGATCCTGAGCCCGCAGGTGTGGGGGCTGGCCCGAGATCCTGGGTGTCTAACAAGATGCCAGCCAGTGCTGCAGGCCCATGACCTTGCTTGGAGCAGCAAGGCACCACACAACATTCCCCCTGGCCCTGATGGCAATGAGGATTGCAAAAACAGTCTGCGGTCAGCCCCTGAGGACCTCGGATGCCGGGCTAAGGAGCTCAGACTTCCTCCTGGAGGCATCAGGGTGCCCCGGCAGCTTTCAGACCAAGTTCAAGGAGAGCTGATTGGGGGGGGGGGGGGGCGAGTGCTGGGGACGACAGGGGCTAGGCTGTCACAACACCAAGCAGGAGGTGTTGGGGCTGAAGCCCAAACAGGCCCCTGAGACTGCAGAGTGTGTAGCATGTCACTGGTGACATGTGTCCCCCAAATCCATGTTAAAGGCTTAGCCCCGGGGCAGGCATTTGGCACAGTGGGTAAGCCACGGCTTAGGCTGCCAGGGTTCAAGTGCTGGCTTAGCTGTAGATTCCAGCCTACTGTTAACGCACGCCTGGGAGGCAACAGGTGATGGATGACACAAATATTTAGGTTCCTGCCGTCCATGTGGGAGACCAAGTTCAGTTCCAGGCTCCTGGGTTCGGCCTGGTACAGTCTTGGCTAATGCAGGCATTTGGGAATTGAACCAGCAGATTCCTGTCTGTCTGCTTGACTCTCTGCCTCTGAAATATATAAAAGAATAAGTAAAAACAACCTTAGAAGTAAAACTTGGGGCTGGCATTGTGGTACCACGGGTTGCAACACCGGCATCCCATGTCAGAGTGTCAGTTCGAGTCCCGGCTGCTCTGCTTCCAATCCAACTCACTGCTAACGCACCTGGGAAGGCAGTGGAAGGTGACACAAGTTCTTGGGCCCTTGCCAGCCAAGTGGGAGACCCAGATGGAGTTCCAGGCTCCTGGCTTCATCCTGGCCCAGCCTCAGCAGTTGCAGCCATTTGGGGAGTGAACCAGAAAATGGAAGGTCTTTCTCTCTGTTTCTCCCTCTCTCTCCCTCTCTCTCTCTCTCTGAAACAAACAAAAAATCTTTAAAAAAAAAAAAAAGATACTTAACCCTCAGCACCTCAGAACATGGCTGTATTTGGAGACAGGGTCTTTAAAGAAGTAATGGACTTATGGGCCAGCACTGTGTCCAAGTAGGTTAATCCTCCACCTGCGGTGCCGGCATCCCATATGGGCACCGGTTCTTGTCCTGGCTGCTCCTCTGCCCATCCAGCTCTCTGGCTATGGTTTGGGATGGCAGTTGAAGATGGCCCAGGTCTTTGGGACCTGTACCCACGTGGGAGACCCGGAGGAAGCTCCTGGCTCCTGGCTTTGGATTGGCGCAGCTCCAGCTGTTGCGGCCGTTTGGGGAGTGAACCAGCAGATGGAAGACCTCTCTCTCTGTCTCTACCTCTCACTGTCTGTAACTCTACCTCTCAAATAAATAAATACAAATATTAAAAAAAGTAATGAACTTAAAATGAGGTCACAAGAGTGGGCCCTAGTGCAATATGGCTGGTGTCTAAGGAAAGAAGGTCATGGACAGAAGTGCAGAGGGAGGACAAGGTGGAGACACGGGCAGCAGACAGCTGTCTACAAAGGAGGGAGGAGGCCGCAGAAGAAACCGGCGCAGTGGGCACCTTGATCTTGCACCGTGAGACGGTAGCTTCCTTGTTTAAGCCTCCTGCCTGCGGGATTCTGCCACTGCAGCCCTAGCAGAGTGGTCAGTCCAGAGAGGTGGATTTAAAAGGGTTACCCAAGTTCCCAACTGGACGATGGAGCTGAGGGTGGGCTGGACTGGGTGCTGTAAGGTTACATACAGACAACTTGGAAAATAGGAAGGGGCAGGCGCTGTGGCACAGCGGGTTAAGCCACTGCCTGCAACACCGGCATCCCATTATGAGCTCCGGTTTGAGCCCTGGCTGCTCCACTTCCAGTTCAGCGCCCTGCTAATGTGCCTGGGAAAGGAGCAGAAGATGGCCCAAGTGCTTGAGCTTCAGCTGCCCTCGTGGAAGACCTGAATGGAGTTCCAGGCTCCTGGCATCAGCCTGGCCCAGCTCTGGCTGCCAAATGGAAAGCAGGAGGGGAGCCCAGGAGGAAGGAGGAGCAGGGCGGGGTGGGGGTGGATTAGGATCATGTTCCGTTGGAGGAGACCTTCAGGAAGAGTTGCCAGGAATGACGCAGGAAGTGCTTGCCATCAAAGCCAGGGCAGGTGTTCAGCCTAGCAGGTGCCCGCTGGGACTGTCACAGTCGCATAGCGGGTAAAGCTGCCATCTGCAGTGCCGGCATCCCATATAGGGGCCAGGTTGAGTCCTGGCTGCTCCACTTCTGATCCAGCTCCCTGCTGATATGCCTGGGAAAGCATCGGAAGATGGCCAAAGTCCGTGGGCCTTTGCACCCATCTGGAAGACCCAGGTGAAGCTCCTGACTCCTGGCTTCAGCCTGGCCCAGTTCTGGCTGTAGCAGTCATTTGGGGAGTGAACCAATGGATGGAAGACCTCTCTCTCTCTTACTCTCTCTGCCTCTCCCTCTCTGTAACTCTGACTTTCAAATAAATAAATAAATCTTAGAAAAGAAAAAATAGAAGGCACCTGCATCCCACATTGGAGTACCTGGGTTCGATACCCATCCTGGCTCCTGACTCCAGATTCCTGTTGAGGCACACTCTGGGAGGTGTGTTGGCACTTGGGTCCCTGCCACCACATTGGAGCCCCAGATTGCGTTCCCAGTGAAGAACCTTAAAAATCAAACCAAGATGGAGTGACTTAAGCTAACACTATTAAAAACAAGAAGTCACCTTTGCCCCAAATAAAATTAAAGTTTAAAAATTATAGCCCTAAACTTCTTTCCCCAAAGCTAAAATTAGGTGCAGCTATAAAAATAAGGGACCCTATGCTTAGCTAGCTGCGACACTTGTGCCTGACTATGCTAAGACCTAACCCAGTTTGCATGCCTCCTAGTACTCAGATAACGGTGTGGGAAGCGGGACGCTGCTCTCCCTCCAGGGGAACGAAGGGAGCGAGACGTCGTCCCCCTCGGGGTGGGACGCTGACAGGGAAAGGAACTGCTGAAGAAGTAAACAACAAAATGGCGACGAGGTGCATGCCTCCCATGTGATCCCGTAGCTGATTGGATAGAAGACGCATGCCCTTCACATGATCAGCTCGCGGATTGGACTGCTGTGTGCATGCCTCCCATGTGATCCCGTAGCTGATTGGATAGAAGACGCATGCCTTTCATATGATCAGCTCACGGATTGGACTGCTGTGTGCGTGGACACTATAGTACTTTTGATTGGTTGCTGCGGGTATATAAACCATGTGGCTTTGTGCTGGGGGGCGCTCTCTGGACTCCCGAGTTCAGGAGGCCCGTCTGCGCAGACGCCGAATAAATCCTCTTGCTTTTGCATCAGCTGGTCTGGACTCTGAGTCTTTGGGGTGTGCCTCTCGACGTGTTAGCATCCTCACTCAGAAGGTCTAACACCAGCTCCTGACTTCAGCCTTGCCCAGCTTGGTCTTTGCAGGCGGTTGGGGAGGACACCAGCAGACAGAAATCCCCTCTGTCTGTCTCTTATGTAAAACAAACAAAAGAGGAACGGATCGAAGAGATTTCTGGAGGCTTACAGCAGCGATGTGAAGGCTCAGTGCCAGGTCTGGAAACTGAGCTGGAGCCAAGGGAGACCGGCCGCTGTGAGCCTGCTCGGCCACAGGCTACAGGGACAGCCTGCTGGGCTTTTAAAGCCTCCTCCGGCCGGTGCATCTGTGCAGCATCCCCCGGACTTAAAGGAGAGCATGCTATAGGCCGAGCCCAGTGACAGGTCTGCATGCTTCATGCCCAAGTTGTACTTCCTACCCCTCAAACAGCTGGCCTGTGACTGCTTTGGCCAGTAGACAGTGGTGGTGACACTATGCCTGCTCCAGGTGGCATGGTGTCTCTGGAGCCCCGAGCTGCCCCATCAGAAAAGTGACTGGAGAGGCCCTAAGATTACATGGAAGAGGGAGAAGGAAACAGCTGAGCCCAGCTTTCCAGCTGGCCCTGCCAAGAAGCCAGAGTTTTGTTTTAGTCCAGGCATGGAGAGACAATGCCTCCGTGGAGATGATTGGTTGCTCACAGCTCCTGAGAGAAGAGGGCATGCCAGGCAGGCAGAGCTGTGGGGAGAGGCAGGGGTGGGGCGGAGGGTGGGTGGGGGGGAGCAGGAGAAAGCTTGGAGTAGCCCATGGCCTGGGCGGGAGGGGACAGGCAGGGCAGGTGACAAGCTGGGCAGGTTTAGGCTCAACCAGTTCCAATGACTTCACTGGGCTCTGGGCTGTATGTAGCACAGCCGCTCATTGCGCAGTACCTGGGCGGGGGTGACTTAAGAGGAAGGATGCTTTTCCTGTCTGCAGGAGCCTGGTAGAGGAGACAGCCCTGTCCACGGCACCAGCTGCCACCTGTCTGGCCTCTTAAGCCAACCTCTCTCACACCCTTGGAAGAAGAAGCCCCCACACCCCTTCCCTGGTGCTCCCCATCTTTTCCCACTGGAGAAACCCTGCATTGCTTCTCATCAGGAGCTGGGCCCGAGCTGTTGCGGGTGCCGCCCTCCGCCCACCTTCCTGCCGCCTGCCTCCTGTGCCATCTTCCCTTCCTCCCAGCGCCCCCGGCGTCAGGTGTATCTGAGTTCCTGCGCTGCGTGAAGTTCAGGTTCGAACACATCCCAGCAGGCTTTGTGAATACATTAGTTTTATTTTCCCCTAACATGCCACAGGGGCGGGGATGGGGGAAAGGAAGGAGCACTGCACTTAATATGCAAATGTATGCAGATCGCATCTCTTTGAGGGTGTCCCAGGATTAATGGGCAGAGCAGGCAATCAGAGCAGACCCAGCCCGGCCTGCAGCCCTGGGGCTCTGCGGCAGCACAGTCGGAAATGACTCTCTCGGGAGGGTGTCTTAGGCTGCTTTCAGAGCCAGTTCTTTGCAACAATGTCTCCCCAGCACAGGGGAAGGAAGAGCCGCAGAAATGGGTTCTGGTTCCTTCCTGGCAGCCTCCTCAGTTGCTTCAACGGCATTGGGGGTGGGGTGGGGGAGAGGGGATAAAATCTCAGCCTCTCTCCTTACCGCGGCAGCAAGCAGGCTGTTCGCGTTCAGGACTCCCCAGCCAGGGGATCTGACCAGCATCCACTACTGGACCCCACTGAAGCTCTCAAGGCTCCCACCACCGTGTGTGTTCAAGTCCCCAGGCTCCAGAAGCAGACTAAGGCAACCAGGGGGTCTTAAACTGAGTCTCCCGTATGATCCGATCCAGAGGAGCTGCATTTTACAATCAATGGGGCTGAAAAAAAAAAAAACCCCAATGCATCCCAGAACAATTAAATCAGAATCTAAAGGGGAGATGCATGATGATGAAACCCAGGCATCAGGATTAAAAAAGAAAGAAGAGGCTGGGCGCTGCGGCTCAATAGGCTAATCCTCTGCCTGTGGCGCCAACACACAGGGTTCTAGTCCCAGTCGGGGCGCCGGATTCTGTCCTGGTTGCCCCTCTTCCAGGCCAGCTCTCTGCTGTGGTCCGGGAGTGCAGTGGAGGATGGCCCAAGTGCTTGGGCCCTGCACCCGCATGGGAGACCAGGAGAAGCACCTGGCTCCTGGCTTCGGATCAGCGCGGTGCACTGGCCGCGGTGGCCATTGGAGGGTGAACCAATGGCAAAAGGAAGACCTTTCTCTCTGTCTCTCTCTCTCACTGTCCACTCTGCCTGTCAAATAAATAAATAAATAAATAAAAATTAAAAAAAGGAAAGAAGAAAAAAGGGCTGGGATGTGGCCCTGTGGGTTAAGCTATCGCCTGCAGCCCCCTGCGACGCAGGTATCCCACACCAGCACCGGTTCGAGTCCCCACTGCTCTGCTTCTGATCCAGCTCCCTGTTAATGTACCTGGGAAAGCAATGGGAGATGGCGCAAGTACTTAGGCCCCTGCCACCTACATAGGAAGTCTGAATGGAGTTCCTGGCCCCTGGGCTTGGCCTGGCCCAGCCCTGGCTACTGCGGCCATTTGAGGAATGGAAGAACTCGCTCTCTCTCCCCCAATCTCTCTGTCACGCTGCCTTTTAAAGGAAATAAGTGAAGGAAGGAAGGAAAGAAGACAGACAGACAGACATGAATCAATCAATCCTAGGTGCTTCCAATGTGCGGCCAAACGTGAGAGGCACTGCTGAACAGGGGTTCTATAGGACGCCTGCTACCCCTGCGCTCTCTTTGGGGCTATATTTAGCTCAGGCCACCATCTGGTACAAGCTCTGGGGAGGAGGGGGTCCCCCTTCCAGGAAGGGCAGTAGTGAGGGCTGAAGTCCAGCTGGATGGACTGGGACAGCAGCGGCTACTAAAAATGCTGAACTGTTTCCCTGCCTATTTATAACAGGTGCTGCTTTGTACTTTCAAAGTGCCCCAGTGCCCTTGCACAACCACCGCCAGGTCCGTGGACCAAGTCAGCTCTGCATGGCCAGGGCTCGTGAGGTCCTGATTGGTGACTATGTGAGGTCACCCCAGCTCTAATGTCGTGGAAATGAGTGGCAGCATTCTGGTCAGACGGGCCCAAGCACCTACCTGATTTCAGTACTGGCTGAGTGACTTTGGGCACGCGGCTCTGGCTCTGAGCCTCAGTTTCCCTCTCTGTGTGGAGCTGAAGCTGTAGTAAGCAGAGACCTCACACTGGAGCATGCCGCAGAGCCATCTGGTGGACTTGTTACAAGGAAGGGCACCGGGCGCCACCCCAGCGTGGCCTGGGGTGGGGGCATCACGAGGGGGATTTGCACCTTGGTCTGGGGGCTACACTTTGTGAACCAGAGAACTGGGAGATGAGAAAGTGCACCGAACTGAGAGTGGGGGCTGACCCCAGGCTCGAGGAAGGAGCAGAGTTCCTCCAGGGCTCTCTGCATTCACCCGGCCAGCAAGGACGGAGCCCCACTGAATATTCCGCCCTGGGTTTCCCGAGGGCTCAGGCCTCCGCTCTGACCCCATTGAGACCTTCGGGGGCTTTGACGCCGGCGAGCCCTCCCCCATGGCCTGCGCAGGGGAGTCCCACAGGAGCTGAGTTCTCAGTCTGGCCACGTTGAGGATTTTTCCCAAATGCCAGAGACAGCATTTTGAGCGTGTATTTTGGAACTGCGCTTGCTTTTCTGGGACCCAAGCATAGTCCTACCTGCCAGGGGCAACTTGATGCCCAAGAAACAGGCCCCAGACCCGCCCTCTGTGCCCCTCTGGTCCCACGTCTCACTTCACTTCACTTCACACCTCTCGCCTTTTTTTTAATGTTGCCTTTATATGTTTTTCTTTTCTTTTCTTTTCTTTTTTTTTTTTTAAACTTTAGGGGCTGGTGCTGAATGCAGCAGGTTATTCCTCCTGAGGTAAGCTGGCCCCCCAGCAGCGCCGGCATCCCATACGGGCGCCAGTTCTAATCTCAGCTTCCCCCTTCCGATCCAGCTCTCTGCTGTGGCCTGGGAAAGCAGTAGAAAATGGCCCAAGTCCTTGGGCCCCTGCACCCATGTGGGAGACCCGGAAGAAGCACCTGGCTCCTGGCTTCTGATTGGCACAGCCCCGGCTGTTGTGGCCATTTGGGGGTGAACCAACAGAAAGAAGGCCTTTCTCTGTCTCTCCCTCTCACTGTCTGTAACTCTACCTCTCGAATAAATAAATAAAATCTTTTAAAAAAACCTTTAAATTTTTTTGAAGAGTTATTTTTATTTATTTGAAAGAGTTAAGAGAGAGGTAGAGAGAGAGAGAGGTCTTCCATCCACTGGTTCACTCCCCAAATGGCTGCAATAGCCGGAGCTGGGCTGATCCAAAGCCAGGAGCCAGGAGCTTCTTCTGGGTCTCCCACGTGGGTGCAGGGGCCCAAGGACTTGGGCCATTTTTTACTGCTTTCCCAGGCCATAGCAGAGAGCTGGATCAGAAGTGGAGCAGCCAGGACTCAAACCGATGCCCACATGGGATGCCGGCGCTTCAGACCAGGGCTTTAACCCTCTATGCCACAGCACCGGTCCTGCTGCTCTTTTTTTTTTTTTTTTTTTTTTTTTTTAAGTGGGCTAAGCCTCCAACTGTGGCGCCAGCATCCCATATGGGCCCCAGTTTGTGTCATGGCTGCTCACCTTCCAATCCAGCTCTCTGCTTTGGCCTGCGAAGGTAGTAGAAGATGGCCCAAGTGCTTGAACCCGGGCACCCACATGGGAGACCAGGAAGAAGCTCCTGGCTCTGGATCAACTCAGCTTGGCCATTTGGGGAGTCAACCAGCGGATGGAAGATCTTTCTCTCTGTCTCTCCACCTCTCTGTCTGTCACTCTGCCTCTCAAATAAATAAATAAATAAATGTAAATTTTATTTATTTGCTTAGAGAGGCAAAGACCTTCCATCTGCTGGTTCACTCTCCAAATACCTGCAGCAACCAGTGTCGGACCAGGCTAAAGCCCAAAGCCCCAAGCCCACAACTCCATCCGGGTCTCCCACATGACTGGCAGGGACTCAAGGACATTCGCTCTCAGCTGCCGCCTCCCAAGGATGCACATTAGCAGGAAACGGGATCAGAAGCAGAGAAGCTGGGACTGAAACAAGTGCTCAGATGTGGGATACTGGTATCCCAAGTGGCCACTTAACCCAGTGAACCACAATGCCCACTCCGCTTTTGTTTTATTTATTTATTTTTTGACAGGCAGAGTGGACAGTGAGAGAGAGAGACAGAAAGGTCTTCCTTTGCTGTTGGTTCACCCTCCAATGGCCGCTGCGGCTGGCGCACCGCGCTGATCCGAAGCCAGGAGCCAGATGCTTCTCCTGGTCTCCCATGGGGTGCAGGACCCAAGTACTTGGGCCATCCTCCACTGCACTCCTGGGCCATAGCAGCTGGACTGGAAGAGGAGAAACCGGGACAGAATCCGGCGCCCCAACTGGGACTAGAACCCAGTGTGTCGGCGCTACAGGTGGAGGATTAGCCTATTGAGCCGCGGCGCCGGCCCGCTTTTATTTTTTAAGAACTTTTTTTAATTTGGTAGGTGAAGAGAGAGAGAGAGCGCTTCCATCTTCTGGGTCACTCCCCAAATGTTTGCAATAGCTAGGGCTGGGCCAGATTGAAGCCAGGAGCCTGGAACACCATCCAGGTCTCCCATGTGGGTGCAGGGGCCCAAGCACCTGGGCCATCCTCTGCTGCCTTCCCAGGTGCATTAGCAGGGAGCTGGATTGGAAGCAGAGCAGCCGGGACTGGGACTGGGACTGGCGCTCAGCCATGGGATGCTGGCGTTGTAAGCAGCAGCTTCACCGCTGTGCCACACCGCGGGCCCCAAGGTCCTCTCACTACGAAGGAAATGCACTTGACTTTCCTCTGCCCCATCCAGGTGCCTTACTCTGTCATTTCCTTTTCAAATTTTATGCACCCCCCCCCATTTATTCTGCAGAGCCCAGCCAAACCCTCCATATTGGCTCCCCTTTGCGATCCCTGATTTTCAGGGCACTTTGAACCCATGAGACATGAGACACCCCCTTCCAGCCTTGCTCGTGGGCCCCCACCCCCCCACCCCGCCCCGACTGCTTCCCCTACTGACTTCCTTTTGGCCAGAGACAGTGACCTGGTCATAGCACGAGACTTGGAGTCAGAACGCCTACCCCGGAGTTCTGCCACTCACCAGCTATGTGGCAGAGAGAAAACCAGCGCACTTCTCTGGGCCTCGGGTCTGTTACCTTGAAAGCGGTTCACAGTCCCTGGCTTCCATGAATGCCAAGAGCTTCCTTCCTTCTTTATTAATCTGAGAGAGAGAGAGAGAGAGAGAGAGAGAGAGAGAGAGAGAGAGACATCTCCCATCAGCTGCTTCACTCCCCAAATGCAGTCGCCAGCAGGGGTGAAACCAGGCAGTTCCAGGAAACCTGATCTGCGTCTCCCATAGGAGTGGCTGGAACCCCATCAGGTGGGCCACCATGGCCGCCTTGCAGGATCTGCAGCCGCTGGGAGCTGGCATCGATAATGTGGGATGCGGGCATCCTAACTGTCAGGCCAAAGGCTCACCCTGCCCAGGGTCCTGAAAGCTGAGGCCAAGGCAGGAAGCGGAGAGGATCAGCTGGGGTGCGATGCCCGGCCCTGCTGGATGACCCCACTTGTGTCGATTAGACAGAGAGGGCGGGGACACACGATGTGGGGTCCGGGCCGAGTCCCGGTCCGTCTCTCACTGGGGCTCTGGCCTTGACCAAGCCCTGAGCCTCACTGCTTCCTTAATAGTGGAAGTGAGAGCCTTCAGGAGTCACAGGAGTTTCTTTTCCTGCTCAGTGTACCTAGCCTGCGTCCCGCGCCAGCGTGCCTGGGTTCAGGTCTCACCTTCGGCTCCCTGCTCATGCGCACGGAGGCAGCTGGTGATGGCCCAAGTACTTGGGTCCCTGCCACCGTTATGGGAGACCCAAACTGAGTTCCGGGCTCCTGGCTTCGGTTTGGCCCAGTGCCAGCTATAGTGGGCATTTGGCGAGTAAACAGCAGATTCCAGTTGCTCTCTCTCTGTCTCTGCCATTCAGGTAAAATGAAAACAGAAGGATTCTTTCACTCTGCATAACCTTGTTTAATCCCTACTGCAGTCTTTTGAGGTGAGCACCGTTCTTTTCCCCGTTTTACAGGGGGGAACAAATGGAGGCCCAGAGAAGCAAAGTGACTGATCTAAGGTCACACAGCTGCGATTCGAACCCAAAAGGGCGGGTTCCAAGTCTGGTAAGTGGGAGGCAGGACTTGGTGTAGCCAGGGGCCCTAAGGGCAGCCCGGGAATGGCGGCCGCCCTGGGGCTAGGGATGGTAGCTGTATCAGTGGGTGGGGACAGCCCTGGAGTGACACCGTCCCCAGGCATGCCTTGCAGGACACACACCTTGGTGCTTCATCCTAGACAGAGACGGGGGCGTGTCTTCCCTACATCCTGCCAGGGCCTCTCAGCCCAGCCGCCCCTCCCTTCTCTGCCAAGTTTGGAAGACACAGCCTGGGAGTTCCCCAGCCTGGAGAGGGGGAGAGACCGCATCTCGTGAGGCTGACCCTGGTCTGGGGGCCTGGAGATATTAATAGCGGCCAGCAGGGCTGTGTCACTCCACTGGTGACTCAGGGCTCCAGGTCAGCCCCCTCCTCACCCGGATGGGGCCTCTACTGAGTGAGGGGGCTTACAGTCCCAGATAGGAAGGACTCCGGTCAGGGGTCGGGGCTGCAGGGGGGCCTCCGGGGAAGTTTGAAGCTCCCTGGCTGTCTCTGTTGTGGTACTGGAAGGCGGGGCTGGCGGAAGTGGGGAGGAGGATGTGGTAACCAGGACGGCTTCCTGCCATGGCTGTGTTGAAAGCCATGTTCCTCCTAAGTTCCTCTTGATGGGGGCTGGAAAGGAGGAAGCTGTGGGGGTAGAGGGAGGAGGGAAGGGGTGCTTGCTTGGATTGACTCCAGGAACCGAGCTCCGAGGTTCACGGCCCCCTGCTCTCTTCCCTGCTGACAGTGGGTTAGGAGCGGCCAGCAGCAAGTATGACCCCCGGCGCCAGGCACCGGGACTCTGTGAGCTTCCTTAGCCTTTGCTGCAGGCCCAAGAGGGAAACCCCGCTAGCAGCCCATTTGTCGGGTGGGGAGACTGTGGCACTGACAGGTTCTGTCGATTGCTCAGATCATACAGCGGATCAGTGTGGCACACTTGAGATTTGCACGCAGGTAGCCTGGCCACAGCTCACTCATCGCCTCCCCTCGCCTCCACCCCTGGCTTGCTCTGTGGTCACTCCAGGCCTCGGCTTGCTCATTGGTGCAGTGGGGGGTAACGGGAGTGGACAGGCGAATCTCCTTTCCGTGGTGCTCCTGGGTAAGTGATTCTCATTCAGTTCCTCCCCTACTGGACTCAGCTCCATGAGCAAGGGCAAGGGCCCAAAGGCCTGTCTCGGTCTCTACCATATTCCCAGTTCTCAGCACAATCCCAGAATCCCAGTAATGCCCAGGAGTGCCCACAAGTGTCTGTCGAGTAAACGGTCTTGGAAGATCTGAGTGCCTTCATCCACGCTCTGAGTCTATGATGAACGATTGGATTCGGACCCTTTACAAGAATGCGCCTGGCATTGCATTTTCAGCTGGGGTGATCCTGCACGTCCACCCCCTCCCCAGGGGACGGCTGGCAATGTGTGGCATTCCTGTTGTCACAGTGCACAGAGGAGGAGCTACTGGCGTCTCCTGGTAGAGTGGCTGCAATGCTACTACAATCCTAGGATGCACAGGACAGCCCCAATGTCAACAGCACCATGTGTGAAATGTGCATGTGACATGCATGTGGCTCATGGATTCTGCCGCCCGATGAAGACCCCCTGGGGCTGGTGCCGCGGCTCAATAGGCTAATCCTCCACCTGCGGCGCCAGCATACCGGGTTCTAGTCCCTGTCGGGGCACTGGATTCTGTCCTGGTTGCCCCTCTTCCAGGTCAGCTCTCTGCTGTGGCCCGGGAGTGCAGTGGAGGATGGCCCAAGTGCTTGGGCCCTGCACCCCATGGGAGACCAGGAGAAGCACCAGGCTCATGCCTTTGGATCAGCGTGGTGTGCCGGCCGCAGTGTGCTGGCCACAGCGGCCATTGGAGGGTGAACCAACAGCAAAGGAAGACCTTTCTCTCTCTCTCTCTCTCTCTCTCTCTCTCTCTCTCTCTCACTGTCCACTCTGCCTGTCAAATGTCAAAAAAAAAAAAAAAAAAAAGACCCCCTGGACTGGAGGATCTCTCACTTTGGGTCCGTCTCTTTGTCTCTTTATTGCTAATGACCTGCACCCCCCGTCTGGAGTAGAGTTCCTCTGGGTGCCTGTGCTAGCTTCTGAGTCCCCAAAGGCCTGAGCCTCCTCTCTTCTCTTCTCTTCTCTGGGTCGCTGGGACACAGAGAAGGGTCCAGGTGTTAAACCCCCTCCAACCCATTCGCCTATACCTGGTCCTCTCAGTTCCCTGTAAACAGTAATACAAATCCAAGGCTTCAGAACCAGGCAGCCCGAGTTCTGTGTGCCAACCTGCTGTGTGACCTCTGGCAAGTTCCTTAGCTGTGCTGAGCCTGTTCTTCCTCTGAGAAACCAACCTCATAGACAGTAAGGATGAGACGAGAGGCTCACGGAGAGCTTATCACAGTGTTGGACCATACAGTAAGTCTCAAAACACTGCCTTCTGATGGCTCAGAGGGGAGTGACTTTGCCCAAGGTTACAGAACTGGAACTGGCAGAGCTGGGACGGAGATCCAGGACTGTGTGACCCCAGAGCAGGTGCTCACTAATTAGTGGAGCTTAGAGCTTCCGCTTTCCTATCCAGGACGTCAGCTGTCTCCATCGCCATGGAGTCATTTATCAGAAAAGCACAGCTGGTGCCCGGCACATAGTAGGCTCTTTAAACATAGTGTGTGTTCTTTCCAGGCAAGGCAGCCGGCCGTGAGCCTGTCCTACGCTGGCTGCCCAGGAGGCAGGGGGAAAGGAAGCTGCTGGTTGTTGGGAGAAGCGGTGAGGACTGGGGCGGAAGCTTTTGTGAGCAGGGCTGGGGAACGGGGAGGCCAGCTGAGGAATCCAGGACCCAGGAAGGGGAAGGCGTGGACTCTAGTCACACAGCAGCTCAGAGCCCAAGCCTTCCGCCTCCTGGTTTTAGGTTGGATTCATGATCTTGGCCTTGACAGTGAAAAGCAGTCACTGATGTTTTAACAACAGCACCCACCATGCTAAGCATTCTGTATGTTTATTTTCATATCAATTTAGGGACAAAGGGATGATTTAAAAAAATCTATTTATTCAAAACCAGGGGGCGGAGAGGGGGAGAGAATGCCAGCTACCTTCTACTAGTAGTTCACTCTGCAAATACTTGCAACAGCCAGGTGCCGGGCCAAGAGCTTATAATTCCATCTGCGTCTCCCACGCAGGTGGCAGGGACTCAAGTACTTGAGCCGTCACCTGCTGCCTCCCAGGGTGACACCAGCAGGAAGCTGGGTGAGAAGTAGAGCTGGGGCTGGAACCCAGGCCCTCCAGTGCAGGATGCAAGCATCCTAAGCAGTGTTTTAGTCACAGCATCCAACACCTGCCGGGGGGGGGGGGGGTGCTATTTTTTGACAGCCGAGCAAAGAAGTCCCCAGTGGTGAGGCCGTGTGCCCGAGGCCCTCAGGGAGCACCGTGAGGCTGTCTGCTGAGCTCTCCCCATCACTGCCCTGAAGATTCAGCCTGTCGGAGACAGGGGGTTACCCCGGTGGAATTCCCCAAATCCTGCCTCAGAGAGCCCACTCCTTCCGCCCAGCTGGAGCCGGGAGGAGGAAGCTGAGTCAGAGGAGGGCTTTCCAGGAGGGAGGACGTAGCCTGCGGGGAGAGCCTCAGGAGGGGGTGTCACAGAGTCAAGGGTGGGCCTGGGGTGGCACTCAGGAAGGGGGTCCCAGGGCGTCCAACATCCTTTCGCTGAGCTGACCACTTGGGACCTCCTACCCCGTCCCTCTCCCTCCTGTTCCCACAAACGCTGCAGTTTGCAAAACCCAACCGCTCCCCTGAGGGCCTGTGGTTTCCTGTGGGTCTGGGGTCCTGCCTGACTCGGCAGCGGGGACTGCAGGCGGGTGGGGGGAGAGGCGGGGGGAGAGGAGGTGGTGAAAATCTGTTCTTTGCCTTCTCATGCTGGGGCTGCCCCCTTCCCCCCTCACCGGCCCTGAGTCAGCACTTGCCTGCAGGAGAGGGGCGGGGTCACGACTCAGGAGTGCCTCTTTAAAGCCCCCGCTGCCGTGGCTGCGCCAGACGCTGCTCCCCTCACCATGAGCCCCAGACAGCCCCTGGTCCTGGCGCTCCTCGTGCTGGGCTGTTGCTCAGCCGCCCCTCGCCGCCGCCAGCCCACCTTGGTGGTCTTCCCAGGAGAGCTGAGAACCAGGCTCACCGACAGGCAGCTGGCAGAGGTAGGCGAACATCCTGGCTTGGAGTCAGAGAAGGCTGGCCGGCTGGCGAGGGAGGTGTTGATGTCCCAGAGAGAGCACGGGGCCCGAGGAGATGGCTTGGGGCATGCTGGGCCGACAGAGATGTCCAGGCATAGGCCGGGGGGGTCTGGGGAGCACTGGCAGTGATGGTCAGGAATGGGCAGAAGGGGTTTCCTAGTGGGCACTGGTGCAGGGTAGGGGGTATGGAGGGTTCTGGGTGAACAGAGGTAAACCCTAGGGAGTCTGGGGCAGGCATGGTTGGAGGTGACCAGGAGTGGGAAGGAACTGAGGCCATCCACCGGGGAGAGACTCCTGGGTGGGCGGAAAGCACTGGCATCCTGGGCTTGATGCCTGTTTGCCAGTCCCTGAGCACCTGCAGAGGTAGCTGGAGTCTTGGTGCAGGAGGGGTGAGAACGGGCTCTGGCATGCCTCTGTCTCTCCATGCCAGGAGTACCTGTTCCGCTATGGTTACACCCGCGTAGCCAACATGCACGGAGACAGCCAGTCCCTGCGGCTGCCGCTGCTACTTCTGCAGAAGCATCTGTCCCTGCCGGAGACGGGGGAGCTGGATAATGCCACCCTGGAGGCCATGCGGGCCCCGCGCTGCGGCGTCCCGGATGTGGGCAAATTCCAGACCTTCGAGGGTGACCTCAAGTGGCACCACCACAACATCACATACTGGTGAGCGATTGGGCTGGCCGGTCCTGCGCTGCCAGCGGTGAACACGCCCTGTCTTAGACGGGCCCTGGGTTTTTGCAGGCTGGAGCCAGTGACTCTGTTTCTCCATTGGGCACATGGGCCTCCAAAGCCAAGCCCTCTTACCAGATCCGTTGCAGGGCCCAACCTGAGCGCGCCGACCGCAGGGAGCGCTGTGTTCGCGAGGTCCTGCTACTGCCTTGCTCAGGCGGCTCACTTCCCACCCTTTGCCACCTGCGTTTCCCCTGCAGGATCCAAAACTACTCCGAAGACCTGCCGCGCGACGTCATCGACGACGCCTTCGCCCGCGCCTTTGCGCTGTGGAGCGCGGTGACGCCACTCACCTTCACCCGCGTGTACAGCCGGGACGCAGACATTGTCATCCAGTTTGGGGTCGCGGGTGAGATCGGGGTCCCGGACCCGGAGCGGGGGAGTGAGGGCCACGGAGAGTGCAGAGGGGACGGGGCGGGGTCTGGCTTTCCCTCGCCTGCCTGGCGCCCCCCTCTGCCTACGGGGCACCGCGCCCGGGCGCGAGGCTTGGGCTTGGGCGGCTGGGCGCTGGGGGGACTGAGGCTCCGCCTCTGCCCTTGGACGGCGCGGCTGACTCGCCTCCTTCCCAATTCAGAGCACGGAGACGGGTATCCTTTCGACGGCAAGGACGGGCTCCTGGCGCACGCCTTCCCTCCTGGCCCCGGCATTCAGGGAGATGCCCACTTCGACGACGAAGAGCTGTGGTCCCTGGGCAAGGGCGTCGGTGAGACCCAGCCCCTTCCCTGTTCCCAGCTCTCCCACGTCCCTCTCACCATCACCGGCCGCCCTGACCCCAAGCCCCCTCTTCCCGCAGTGGTTCCCACGTACTTTGGAAACGCCGACGGCGCCCCCTGCCACTTCCCCTTCACCTTCGAGGGCCGCTCCTACACCGCCTGCACCACGGACGGCCGCTCTGACGGCATGGCCTGGTGCAGCACCACGGCCGACTATGACACCGACCGTCGGTTTGGCTTCTGCCCCAGCGAAAGTGAGTTGGGGGTCAGGGTGAACGGCAGGGTCGCCCAGCACCCTAGAGGGCCCGGAAGCCTGGGTTCGGACCTCAGTTTTGCTCCTAATGCTGTGTGGCCTCTGAGTCAGTCTCCTGCTCTGTGGGTCCATGTTCCTCCCCTGTGAGATGGGGGGGAGGGATGGATGGCAGGTGGTCGCACCTGGGGGTAATCACAGGGCTCCTCGCCAGGACTCTACACCCAGGACGGCAACGCAGACGGCAAGCCCTGCGAGTTCCCGTTCATCTTCCAGGGCCGTACCTACTCCGCCTGCACCACGGACGGCCGCTCCGACGGCCACCGCTGGTGCGCCACCACCGCCAGCTACGACAAGGACAAGCTCTACGGCTTCTGCCCGACCCGAGGTAGCCCAGCCCCACCCCTAGGCTCAGCCTCGCCCTCCCGTGTTCCCGAAACCCGGACTTTTGACGCGTAGTTTGTCTCTGCACTTCTTATTGGTCTTCAAAATGGTCGTGGCTCCGCCCACCCTCTCATCCTGACTTTCAATCGCCCCCGCCTCCCGGCCCCTCGGCCACCGGGCTGTCCACGCTCCACAGCGCCCCCTAGGCCTTAAAGACAGGCCACCAAGGCGCTCTCAGTGGCTCGTTGGTCCCGCCGAGGGCTTGTTATTGGTCTCCTTCCACCCTGCTCACCTAAGGCCCCGGGTCTCTGCAGCTGACTCCACGGTGGTCGGGGGCAACTCGGCGGGAGAGCTGTGTGTCTTCCCCTTCGTCTTCCTGGGCAAAGAGTACTCGTCCTGTACCAGCGAGGGTCGCAGGGATGGGCGCCTCTGGTGTGCCACCACTTCCAACTTTGACAGCGACAAGAAGTGGGGCTTCTGCCCTGATAAAGGTACGCGGGGTCCCGGGGCTGCGGGGCTGGGGGTCGCACCCCGGCAGGGTGGTGCTCACGCCACGGACCCTCACCTCCCTCCAGGATACAGCCTGTTCCTCGTGGCAGCCCACGAGTTCGGCCATGCACTGGGCTTGGATCACTCCTCTGTGCCGGAGGCCCTCATGTACCCCATGTACCGCTACCTAGAGGGGTCCCCCCTGCACGAGGACGACGTCAGGGGCATCCAGCATCTATATGGTGAGGCAGACTGTGGGAGTGGGATGGAAGGAGCGAGGGGACGGTGTGGCCCGGCCGTGGGCTTGGAGAGAGGATCAGGCAGCCTGGAAGTTGGGAGGGTGCCAGGAGCTGGGCCTGATGCTTCTGTCTGAATAGAGACCCAGGCCCATCTCTGGCCCGCCAGTGCTTGGAGATAGTGATAAGGAAATTAGATGGTGGGAAGGAGGGGAGGGAGGGAGAGAGAGGTATTCCAAAGCCAGTCCTGCCACTGCATAGCTAGGTGACCCAGCCCTCAATTTCCACGTCTGTAAAGAGGGGTGATCAGAGCACCTGCCTCACCTGGCTGTTGGGAGGTTTCGACGTGTTAGAATGCTGGCTGGCATTCAGTGAGTGCCATGTTCCTATCGTTACTGTCATTTACTATTGTTAGTGTCAGTTCCTCATTTCAAAATGCTGAGGCGACAGGTGTTTGACCCAGCGGTTAATGCCTGCATCTCAGCTCCAAGAGCCTGGATTGGATACCTCCTTCCTGGATAGCAGTCGCCATGGCACCCCCAAAGTGGGTCTGCTTGTGGGGGACCTGGATTGAGGTCCCAGCTCCCAGCTTGGGGCTGCAGAGGGCTTTTCAGGGGAGTTGAACCAGCAGATGGGAACTCTCTTAACTAAACACGTGTGAAAACGAGGATGCTAAAGAACTTCTTCACAGTGTTCCTTTGAGGAGTCCGTGAGCTAACAACGTGAGTTCATAGCGCTGTGTAAGCCCGCCATGTGGCCTGGAGGGGCCAGCAGGGGCTGCCTGCCTGTCCTGTGCCCACCCTAGGGTCTGACACAACCCGTGGATTGCATAGATGCCCGTGAAAGGCAGGCGGGTGCCAGGCCAGTGTGTGCCAGAGGGGGCGCACTGCGAGGCTCTTAGGGGGCGGAGGGTGTGTGTGACCCCTGAGCGTTTCCTCTGGCCTCTGTTCCAGGTCCTAACCCCAACCCCCAGCCTCCAGCCACCACCACACCTGAGCCGCAGCCCACGGCTCCCCCGACGGCCTGCCCCACCTGGCCGGCCACTGTGCGCCCCTCCGAGCACCCCACTACCAGCCCTACCGGCGCCCCCTCAGCTGGCCCTACCGGTCCCCCCACGGCCAGCCCCTCTGCGGCCCCCACTGCGTCCTTGGACCCAGCTGAAGACGTCTGCAACGTGAATGTCTTCGACGCCATCGCCGAGATAGGGAACAAGCTGCATGTCTTCAAGGATGGGTGAGGGCCGGGGATGTGTGGGCTCGGAGGGGCTCGGAGGAGGCACCTGCTTGCCCCTCCCCCACCCCGCGCCACGGGCCCTCGGGTCAGATCCAACGCCGCCCCTTCCCCTTCACGTAGGAGGTACTGGCGGTTCTCCGAGGGCAGTGGGCGCCGGCCGCAGGGCCCCTTCCTCATCGCCGACACCTGGCCCGCGCTGCCGGCCAAGCTGGACTCCGCCTTTGAGGAGCCGCTCACCAAGAAGCTGTTCTTCTTCTCGGGTTAGCTCCCTAGCCCTTCCTCCCGCCACAGAAGCAGCCTCCCCAGTCAGCCGTGGATGGAGGGGCGGCCGAGAGAGCCCAGCAGGCGTGCAGCGTGGCCGGAAGGGGCCACGCTGGGCTCGCCCTCCGGACCGTCCCGTGACCCTTCTCCCCCCGCAGGGCGCCAAGTGTGGGTGTACACAGGCGCGTCGGTGCTGGGCCCGAGGCGTCTGGACAAGCTGGGCCTGGGTCCCGAGGTGCCGCACGTCACCGGAGCCCTCCCGCGCGCCGGGGGCAAGGTGCTGCTGTTCGGCGCGCAGCGCTTCTGGAGGTGAGGGCCCGGCGGCGCCGGCAGGGGGAGCCCGCGCGCACCTGCGGCCGCCCGCAGCCTCAGCACCTGTCTTCCTGCAGGTTCGACGTGAAGACGCAGACGGTGGATTCCCGGAGCGGCGCTCCGGTGGATCAGATGTTCCCCGGGGTGCCTTTGAACACACACGACGTCTTCCAGTACCGAGGTGAGGGCTGCGGACCGGGCCGGGGCGGGGAGGTGGTCCCTTCCCAGGACACCTGCCACTCTCAGTTCTGAGCTGGGAAGAAGAAAAATGCTCTCGAACGTCGGGGCCTCTGCCCTATCGCAGAGAAGAGCTCTACAGAGGCAGAGCTGTCCCAGGGCCCGCAGCGGGAGAGGGGCACAGCCAGGACCAGGACTCAGGTTTCCTGCCTCCTGGCTCTTGCTCTCCGCTACACGATAGGTGGTTTGCAAGAAGCTACCAGGCGCCTATGGTGTGCCAAGCACTGTGCTGCCTCTGGGATGCAGTGGGAGGGAAGACGGCTCACGGCTGTGTGTCTTTGGGCCAATCACGGCCACTGCTGGGCCCTCAGTTTCCCAATCTGTCAGGCCGGTATGATAACTGGAGTCATGCTTGCTTTCTCTTTCTCACTGTTGACGTGGGATCCTTTGACAAAGTGAAAATCAGTTTTGAATCTGTGGTTTTTCACCACACTTTGTGAACACCTGAGTCTCAGTGGTGATGGTTGCCCGGGAGCAGGCAGGGTTAGGAGAGGAGGGCAGGAGTACTGGGGGTGACCCCAGACCCATTTCAAGGTCACAGGAACTCCTGCGATCTGACCTCCCCCCGCCCCCGGCAGTGTCTGCTCTCATCTCCTCAGTACTCCTGTCACTCACCGGGCTCCACCCTCACCGGCTGTTCTTAGAACAGATCAAGGTCATTCCTAGCGAGAGCAAAGGCTGTCCCCTGGACTGTCACTGGGCTGCTGCTGTCTGCCCTTCAGGTCTCTGCACCACGATCACTGTTTAAGAGAGGCCTTCTCCGGCCTCCTTAGCTCTTCACTTATTTGTTTTTATTTTTTCCATGCTGTCTACAATGACAAATGCAGTCTCATGTATTTTCCTGTTTACCTGCTAATCATCTGTTTTACCCCCACCCCAAATGTAAGCACCAAAATAGTGAGATCAGGCCTGCTTTTCCTTTGCCGAATCCCTAGAGCCCCAGATAGTACTTGGAACATAGCAGGTGCTCGGTGAAGATCTGTTGAAGGGATACATGGTGCATTCAATGAACGAATGTTGATGAATTGTTCTGAACATTACGATGGTTGTCGATCCATCCATTCATTAGTTCCTTCACAAAACATGTATGGAGCACCTGCTGTGTACCGGGCTCTCTTTGGTGCTTTGCGCATTGAGGTCTGTGTGCTCCGGAGTCTCACTGGCAGAGGGGAGATGGAGGTGTTACACGAAAACCTTGGGAAGGGGCCACTGTCGTGGTGCAAAGGGTTAAGCCGCAGCATTGGAGTCCTGGCTTCCTGCTAATGTGCCTGGGGAGGCCACAGAGGATGGCCCAGGTGTGTGGGCCCCTGCAGCCACGTGGGGGACCAGGATGGAGTTCCTGGCTCCCGGCTTCAGCCTGATCCAGCTATGGCTGTTGTGGCCATTTGGGGAACAGTGGATGGAAGTGAACCAGTGGATGGAAGACTGCTCTCTCTCTGACACTTTGCCTTTTAAAGAAAACAAAAGAAAAAAAGAAAGGTCTAGAACGGGCGGGAGGGTTGACTGTAGGTTTTGCTCCTGCTGTGTCTGAGTGTGGGAGGGCTGGAATCACCCCTCTTGTCCCTGCCCCCTGCAGAGAAAGCCTACTTCTGCCAGGACCGCTTCTTCTGGCGTGTGAGTACCCGGAACGAGGTGAACCTAGTGGACCAGGTGGGCTACGTGAGCTTTGACATCCTGCACTGCCCTGAGGACTAGGGCGTCCTTCCTGCCTCAGCTGTGCCGAGCAAGTCCCCTCGGGGGCCGCCGTGACGGGGAAGGGACCAGTTTGCCGGATACAAACTGGGTGTTTGTTCTGGGTGAGAGGGAGGCGCGGAGGTGGGCTGGGCCCTCTCTCCTCGCCTTTCTTTCCTGTTGGAATGTTTCTAAATAAAGTTGATTCTTTAACGTTTTGGAGCAGAGTTTGCTTAGGCTTGTGTGCACCTCTATATGTACGGTGGCTTTTACCGACTGTGTTCCAAGCACCCCAGAGTAACAGCATATCTGTTCCTTCCCGTTGGCAGGGTTGGATATGACTGTTTCTGTGTCACAGCCCGGGACATGGCCACCCTGTTTGTTCATTCATTAGTAGATGGTTACTGAGCTCCGCGGCGGAGCTGGGCACTGGGGGTGAAGCAATGAGCTGGACTTTGTTCCTGCTCTCAGGGAATGGCTCAGTGACTCACACGTTAGAGCACAGAAGGGTGACCGAGTAGCTTGCTTCAAGCCTGGGCTCCAGACTCCATCCCCGGAGAGTCCCACTCAGTGACAGGATGATCCGAGAGGGTGGTGGTGGTGGGGGTCATACTAGGAGGGTACCCAGAGTGCGATGTTTCATACTAGAATAAGGTATGTGTGTGCGTGTGTGTGTGTGTGTGTGTATGTCTGTGTTGTGGTTGGGGTCAGGGAACATTTCTCAGTCGTGATGACCTCAGAACTGGAACCGGAACTGAATTGGGGAAGAGGAGCGAGTGTTCCTTCTTGTATGAGTGGCTCCGTCTTCTTAGAAGGTTGCTTATTAAAAACCCTTAAACCCAACAATCGGGTGCTCTCTAATACTCACACATGTGCACAAAACAGCATGTAGAATGGTGTTGACTGCAGCATTATTGTACAGTGAGAAACTGAGAAGAACCCAGGTGCCAGGAGCAAGGCAGAGGATAAGAAAAAGACGGATCACTCCCCCCCCACTGTTTCCTGTGCTCTGGGTGTGTTGAAACAGCCCTATGAGACAGACACTATGATTATCTTTTGGTACTATTATTACTGTATAGCCGGTTGGGTTGTCATCACCAACCTCCCTGTTTTGCAGTTGAAAAACTAAGGCACAGAGCATTACATAGTTCACCCCCAGTCCCGGGGCAGGACAGTGGCGACAATTTTTTTTTTTTTTTTGACAGATAGAGTTAGACAGTGAGAGAAAGACAGAAAGGTCTTCCTTCTGTTGGTTCACCCCTCAAATGGCCACTATGGCCAGAGCTATCCTGATCTGAAGCCAGGAGCCAGGTGCTTCCTCCTGGTCTCCCACACGGGTGCAGGGGCTCAAGCACTTGGGCCATCCTCCACTGCCCTCCCAGGCCACAGCAGAGAGCTGGACTGGAAGAGGAGTAGCCAGGACTAGAACCTGGTGCCCATATGGGATGCTGGCGCCGCAGGTGGAGGATTAACCAAATGAGCCATGTGGATTCTTGGTGTAGTGTCCGGGGAGCTGCTAATGGCTCACAATTCTGTTTCATGGTGGTAGCAGGTGGATTGCAGGGGAGCAGAGTGGTTCTGGACCAGTTGAGGGAGAGGTGATGGTCCGGGCTAGATGACAGCATCTGAGTGCAAAGCTAAATGAGAATGGACTTGACTTCCCAGGACGGCAGGGGCCCTCAACAGAGAGTTGGGGCGGCAGGGGAGGGCTTGGTCAGGTCTGAGGGTCCTGTGGCCCCAGAGCTTGGCAGGAACGTAAGGAAGAGTTCTGAGAACCCCCAAGCCTCCTCCGGGGAGCCTCTCCTGACTCATCAGTTTCTGGCTCAGGAGTGACTTCTTCCCACTGGCATACAAACATTCTCTTAAAAAATATTAATGACAGGGCCAGCACTGTGGTGTATCGGGTAAAGCTGACACCTGCAGTGCTGGCATCCCATATGGATGCCAGTTCAAGTCCTGGCTTCTCCACTTCAGATCCAGCTCTCTGCTGTGGCCTGGGAAAGCAGTGGAAGATGGCCCAAGTGCTTAGGCCCCTGGCACCCACGTGGGAAACCCAGAAGAATCTCCTGGCTGCTGGCTTCTGATTTGCACAGCTCTGGCCCTTGTGGCCAACTGGGAAGGGCACCAGCGGATGGAAGACACCTCTCTCTCTTGCTCTCGCTCTGCCTCTCCTCTCTGTCCTCTTTGTGTAACTCTGACTTTCAAATAAATACATAAATCTTTTTTAAAAAAGTGCTAATGTGGCCGGCACCGCGGCTCACTAGGCTAATCCTCCAACTTGTGGCGCCGGCACACCAGATTCTAGTCCCGGTCGGGGCGCTGGATTCTGTCCCGGTTGCCCCTCTTCCAGGCCAGCTCTCTGCTGTGGCCAGGGAGTGCAGTGGAGGATGGCCCAGGTGCTTGGGCTCTGCACCCCATGGGAGACCAGGAGAAGCACCTGGCTCCTGCCATCGGATCAGCGCGGTGCACCAGCCACAGCACGCCAGCCGCAGCGGCCATTGGAGGGTGAACCAATGGAAAAGGAAGACCTTTCTCTCTGTCTCTCTCTCTCACTGTCCACTCTGCCTGTCAAAAAATACATAAATAAAAATAAAAAAAAAAGATAAATAAAAAAGTGCTAACGACAGAGCGAGCGAGTGAGCACTTCCATCTGCTGGCTCACTCCCCGAATGCTCGCAGCAGCATCTGTGGGCTGGGTCAGGCCACGCCAGAAGCCAGGAACTCAATCCAGGTCTCCCGGGTGGGTGGCCAGGACCAAGTACTTGAGCCATCACCCTTGCTCCCAGGGTGCACATTAGCAGGAAGCTGGAGCCAGGAGCTGGAGCTGGGAGTTGAACCCGGGCACTCTGACGTGGGACATGGGTAGCTCCATTGCCCAGCTAAACACCTACCCCCAGACGTCACTGCCGCTTGTTTAAAACCCCTGTGGACCCCTCTGTTAAGGTGCGAATCCATTACTCCACCCCCACCCCGATTCCCATTCCCAGGAAGACTTCCCCAGTGTGGCCTCTGCTGTCGGGACTTCCTCAGTTCCCATTCGTGCTCAGCCACTTCCAGCTCGGCTCCCAGCCCCCTCCGCCCCGCAGTCACCCCCTCTGGCAGGGCACCTAGGACCTGCCTGCACCCCCCCCCTCCGCCGTGTGACAGGGTGGGGCACGCTGTTTGCCCACAAGCCTTTCTCCCCTAGGTCTGGGGACACTGCTCCCTCAGCCCCCGCCCCCACCTGCTGAGCCCTCCTGCTGCTAACCTCTAACCGAGAGAGTGCCCTTGGGCTCAACCTCCAGACTCCTTCTCTGTGTGCACGCCTTCCCTGTGATCTTGTCTAGCCCTACAGCTTTAAATAGTAGCTTTCTGCTAACAGACTCTGGAATTTATATCCCCGGCCTTAACCTCTGTGCTGAGCTCCACACACACACGTTCAACTGCCGACTCCACGCTCAGCCTAAACCTGCTCCTCTCTGTCATTACTGCCTGAATGCGAGACAACACCATCTACCGCCGAGCGACCGCCGCGGCAGAGCGGCTGGGACACAAGCATCCATGCAGGAGTGCCTGGGCTTGCGTCCCAGCTCTGTTCCAGATTCGACTTCCTGCTAACGAATACAGCTGGTGATGGCTCAAGTACTTGGGTGCCTGCCACCCACATGGGAGACCAGACTGAATTCCCAGCTCCTGGCTTTGGTCTGGCAAGCTGTTGTGGGCATTTGGGAGTGAAGCAGCAGATGGGAGTCTCCTCTCTCTCTCTCTCTCTAACAGAGAAAGAATTGCAAAAACCAAACAAGAAACCACCACAGCTCCATCCTACAATCTAGGAAGCAGTTCCTCAAACTCCTGGTTATTGTACAGGGTTTCTCAGCCTCAGCATGATCCCATTCGGGGCAGATCATTCTTTGCAGTGGGGGCTGTCCTAACGCTGGCGTCTTCCTCTAGGAGGTAGTGGGCCAGCCGCCAGGCTCATTCAAGACCAGTCCTCCCCCTGCCTGATGTGGGGGCAGGGCGTAGTGAGGCAAAGCCGGGACTCAGGGCCAGTTAACCTGCTTGCAAACCCAGCTGGCCACAGTGGCCTTGAGTTACCCCCTCCAGTTGTGACAACCCCAAAATGCCTCTGATCATTGCCAAGTGTCCCTAGTGGACCACACTGCCCCACTGAGAACCACTGCTCCAATATAACACGTATGTCATTAAATGGTCACGGCCAAGCACAACTGTGTAGCCAGCACCCAGTTCAGGGATCAGGGAACAAAACACCCTCAGCACCTAGGAGCCCCTCGTCCTCGCTGGACTCACTGCTGCTGCTTGCAAGCATTGCCACTGTCATCACGTCCAACAGCCTGGACTTTGCCTCCCTCCCTCCCTCTCCCCTCTCTCTCCCCCCTCCCCCTCTCTCCCTCCTCCTCTCTCCTCTCCCCCCCTCACCCCCTCCCTCTCCCCTCCCTCTCTCTCTCCCTCTCCCCTCTATCTTTCCCTCCCTCTCCCCCCTCTCTCCCTCCCCCCTCTATCTCTCTCTCCCTCTCCCCTCTCTCCCTCCCTCCCTCTTCCCCCCTCCCTCTCTCTATCTCTCTGTCCCTCTCCCCCACCTATCTCTCTCTCCCTCCCTCTCTCTTTCTCTCCCTCTCTCCCCCTCTCTCTTCCTCTCTCTCCCTCCCTTTCTCTCTCTTCCCCCTTCCTTCCTTCTTTCAAAGAAGATATGCAGGCAGCCTTTTGTATATGGGTTCTCTTGCTAAATGTTGGGTTTGTGAAATTCACCCTTAGTGTTCTGTGTTCTGTTGTAGATTTTTTAAAAAAAGATTTATTTGAAAGTCAGAGTTATAGAGAGGGAGAGAGAGAGAGAGAGAGAGAGAATCTTCCATTTGCTGGTTTACTCCCTGGATGGTTACAATGGCCATGGCTGAGCCAGGCTGGAGCCAGGAGCCAGGAACTCCATCCAGGTCTCCCATATGGGTAGCAGGGGCCCAGGCACTTGGATCATCCTCAGCTGTTCTTCTCAGGCCACGAACAGGGAACTGGACCTTGGAAGTGGAGCAGGCGGGACTTGACCCAGTGCAGCAGGTGGTGGCTTTACCCACTACGCCACAACGCCAGCCCCAGATCGAGTCTTCTTAGCACTGTGTAGTATTCCAAGGTGTGAATGGTCCATGATGTATCCATTTTGCTGTTGATGGACATCTGAGTGGTTTCCAGTTCATGTCCTTGGCACACATGGGCAGCCATGTCTTCTGATAAGGTATGTCCCTCAGTGTATAGCTGCCGGGTCAAAGGCCATGTGTCCATTCAGTTTTGGCAGCTGTGGCCAGTTGTCCGACGTGGTCTGGACTCCACTCTTGCTGTCCCATACCCCGTGCAAGCCATCAGGAAGGCTTACCTGCCATGGGACACCGGCCATCGTGTCTGGATGCCATCACAGTCCTGGCCTCCTCCAGCCAGGCCTCGCCCAGCAGCCAGAGTGACCGTATTGGAATACAAACCAGTCCCAACCCTCTCCTGTCAAGGGTCCCATGGCTCCCCTGGAAGGCAGGGAAAGAATCGCCCCTCGGCAAAGCCTCAAAGCCTCCGAGACCACCTGAGGTGTGCATCTCCCGCCCCTCTCTTCTGGCCGCTGTCTGCCGCACACGGGAGGCTTCTCACCGCTTCTTAGAAAGTCCAGGTTCGCTCTCGCCCCAGGGCCTTTGGAGGGGGGCTCCCCCAGATCTTGGCGCAGCCGGCTCTTCTCAGCTCCGCCTCCACCCCCTCCCGGAGGCCTGCCGAGCTCACCCCTTAGAGGGGTCCCCTGCCTGCCTCGTTACCCACGGCTCTATCTTTCTTCGCAGCACACACTCAGTCACGTGGTCTTTTCTTTGTGCTTGCCCACTTAGGATCTCTCTCCCCCTTTCCTCGTAGGTCGGTGTTCTCTGTTGCGTCCTCGGTGCCTAGTCTCGCGCCACCAGGAGCCGTCAACGTGTGCTGAATGACTGAACGGGGACGCCCCCGGCTCCCAGGAGCCACACGGGGTCCCCCGCTCTCAGCTGCGGGAGGGCTTCTTCCGCGCTTGCGGCGGGATGGAGAGCCCAGGGCCTGCGCCAGCGGCCACCGCGTTCGGGGCAGCGCAGCTCAGCGGGCACTAGGACCCTGCGCGGCGCGGCGGACGGCGGGGGGCGGGGGGCGGCGGGCGCGGTGGGGGGATCCGCGCTCGCTCCCTCCCGGAGCCTCTGCGGCCACTTGTGCGATCCGGGCTTGCACCGCGGCCGCCGCGCCCCTCTCCGCGCCATGAGCCGCAGGTTCACCGTCACCTCCCTGCCCCCCGCGGGGCCAGCCCGGACTCCTGACCCGGAGTCCCGCCGGCATTCGGTCGCCGACCCCCGCCGCCTCCCGGGGGAAGACGCCAAAGGTAGAGGCCGCAGGGGGCGGGGCCTGTCGGAGTGGGCGGGGCTAAGGTGGGGCCGGGGCGGGCTTTCGGGGAGGGGGCGGGGCTGCGGCTGGGACCCGGGGGTCCTCAGAGAGGGCCGGAGAGGGGAGGGCAGCGGGGACTCGGGGACTGCGGACGTCGGAACTGAAAGTGTGAAGGGGGAGGGGCCAGTCCCGGGGGCGGGGCCACCGGCAAAGGGGGTGTGGCCAGGGAGAGAGTTGGGGCCACCGGCGAGGGGCGGACCTTGTGATGGAGCGGCTAGGGCCGAACTGGGCACGGAAGCGACGGGGACAAGGGATGGGGGCGAGGGCCGGGAAGGGGCGGATTTGTGGTTCAAGGATGGGTCCAGCAGGATGGGGGTGGGCCGGGGTAGGGGTTGGGCTCGAGGGCGGGAGGAACCATGAGTCAGGGTCGAAGAGGCAGGTGCCGGTCAGCGGGCCATCGGTGCCTATCGGGTGCTCAGTCCTGTGTCCCTATGGAGGCGGCGCGGACGCCTGGGACCCTGGGAGGAGACGGGGAAGTTAGTTTGGATCTTGGGCAGCTGGGTCCAGGGACGACCCCGTGGGGACTTCAGGACCCCTGGGGACCCCACGAGGCCTGCAGCTCCGGGAGGGTCGGCAGGGGCAGCTCAGGCGGGCCGGGGGCGCCTTTCTCTAGGGCCCAGGGCATGGTCTGGTAACGGAAGTTCCCCGCCGGGTGCAGACACGGGACAGGGGGGCCCTCAGTGAAGAAGTAGCATCCCGCTGCCCGCGAGTCTCCCCGGCAGAGGGCGCTCACCAGGGGCCTCCCCCGGCTCTGCGCCCCTCCGGGCTGGAAGGAACGAAGCGAGTCGGCTTGCAGCGGCCCAAGCCGCCAGGGGTCGTTGCTGAGCCGCAGGTGAACTCGCTCCGACCGAAGCCTACCCCAGCTCCGAAACTCCCGGCGGGGCTTGGAGCGGGATTTCGGCCACCTGCCTCCTCGCATCGGTGACCACATCGAGGCCGAGACTCTGGCAGGTCTCCGGCCCTGTGGTCGACCTCCTGCTGGACCTGGCCGCCCGAATTCCTTGAGCTGCTTCCACGCTGGGTGTTTCCCATCACGTCTCTGGGAATGGCCGTAGCAGCCTTCCAGGTTCCAAAGTCTGACACACGGGAGCCTTCTTTTCTACCCCCATCAAATCCATCTGGTGCTTTAAAACTTATCCGAAATCTGGCCACATCTCCCAGGCTCTGTCTCCAGTGTCTCTCACCCGGCCATGGTCCCAGGCTCCTCACTGGTCGCCCTGCCTTCATGCTGCCCTAATCATCTTTCACAGAAGCTTCGCAGCCCTCCTAGGATAAAGGCCACACCCTCCAGCTGCCCCTCAGTCCCCCTCGTCTCTGCCCTGCTGTTCCTGTATCTGTCCATCACCCGCTTCCTGCAGCCAGGGAAGCCCCTATTCATCACTTTCCCTTGCTCCCAGCCCACTGTAGCATACAGCACAAGTCCTAGCAATGCCTGTGTGTCTCCTGCGAGGGAAGCTCTCTCGGACAGGGAGTGCATCCTTGCATCTCTGTGTTCTGGGTTCCAAACCTGGAGCCTGGTACTTAGGAGCTGTGTGTGGGCCCCTGCTTCCCACGCCACGGCTTCCTCTCCTCCCACGCTCTGTCCCCTGCCTGGGGAGTGAGATGGCCTTCTTTCCTGTCCCCAGGTGATTGCTCAGCCTTCCCACTCAAACTCCTGTGCAGCTGAAATAAATCCAGCCTGCAGGCTTGGGGTGTGCAGAGGAGTGTAGGAGAGGTGTGCAAAGTGGATGCGGGTCTGGGATGCTGGGTGCTTGTGGCAGAGGCTGTGTGTGTGAGTCTTGAGGGAGGAGCATCCCACACCACCTCTGCTGACCTGTGGGGTGCTCGGTGAGTCAGTGCCTGTGTGTGTCACTGTGCTGCCAGTGTGTTGATGGGCATGTTGATGTGTATATTTTTGTGTCTGGCCGTGAGGTGGACACCAGTGTGCCTGAATACATTGCAAGTTCCATCCTGAGGATGATTTGAGTGACCTGTAGCCTCTTAAGCCATGCATGGGACAGCTGCACCCACCCTCTCTGTGTTAGGTCACTGCATGGGAAAGTAGACGAGGGCTCCCTGGGGAAACCTAGTGTCTTGTGGCAGCTTTTCCACCACTGTTTTTTCCAAATAGTTAATTTATTCAAGAGGCAGACAGAGAGAGGAAGAGGGAGAGAGCGAGGGCTTCCATCTGCTGGTTCACTTCCCAAATGCCTGCAACAGCTGGGACTGGGCTAGGGTTCTAGCAGGGAGCTGGGAGCTCACTCCATGTCATCCATGCGGGTGGCAGGAGCACAGTCACTGGAGCCATTACCCTCAAAGGGTCTGCATTAGCAAGGAGCTAGAGTCAGGAGCCAGAGCTGGGACTTGAACCCAGGCACTCTGATGTGGCCCCGGTGCCTTAACTGGCATCTTAGCCACTGAGCCACGCGTTTGCCCTGCTACAGCCTCCCTGGCCCCAGAGAGCTGCTCTTACCACCTCTCGTTGTCACCCAGGCCCAAAGGGAGGGAGGGCAGCACCTGTCCGATTGGGAAAGGTGGGGAGGGGGGTGTGCAGGTCACACGTGTGTGCTGTCATGGTCTTTTGCTCTGGGCCCAAGTGGTGAGGTGCTTCCTGCCCCCAGGGTGAGCACGAGTTAAAGAGGGTGAGAGAAAGTCAGAGACGGGCCTGGAACCCACCATTGCCCCTGGGCAGTCGCTTCATCTGTACCCTGGGAAGCCAGGTGGAAGTGAAGCTGGGAGCAACTGATACAACCCAAGCAACTCCCCCATCCCTTTATGTGCCCCACCCCCACTGTGCCTCAGTTTCTCAGAGAGGAGAGCTGGCTCCGGGCCTGGTAAGTTAAACAGGGGTTGGGATGGGTTCCCATGGAGGGAGAGGGAGCTAACTTATGCCTGGGAGATGGGAGGAGACCACAAGGTAGCCCATACTCTGGTGCGGCTCTGTGGCATGGCCTTGGCACACCGTTTCCCTCCCCTGGGCCCTTGCAGTATATAGATGAGTTGAACAGGCAGCTGTCCGAGGGTCCTTCTAGCCATAGGAATGCCAAGTGTTTTTGATGATCTAGAGGCCGAAGCTCTCGCCCCCCGCTCCCACCCCAGACCCGCCCCTCGTGCTTCAGTCTCTCCATCTGAGAACTGGGAAGAGAGCTGCTGCTGTGGGTACATGCACTCAGTGTAGAGATTTCCACTCCGTCCCACGAGTTCTCCACTCGCTCCATCCTCAAGCCAGGACTCAGAACCTCACAGCCCAGTACCTCAGCCCAAGGTGAGCCCTAGGAATCTCCATGGCAACAAACTGGTTATGAACGGGGCTGCAGTTGCTATGGTGACAGGTCTCTCTCTCTCTTTTTCTCTTCCCTCTCTGTTCCCCTTCTCTCTTCTCAATGAACCAGAGCGATCCGCAGGCCTCAGCTCTCCAGGTGGGGTGGGGGTGGGGGTGGGTGCATGAGAAGGGGGTCCGGATTGGGAAAGGGGAAAGATGGGCTGAGTCTGCAGGGGAATGGGGGGCTGTTGGGGTGCCATTGCCATGGTGACGGGGCTGCAGCCTGTTAATTAAGCCCCCGGTTGCCACGGAGACAGTGGTGGTTGCCGTGCTCTGCGGTGAGCCCTGTGTGCGGGGAGTGTGCTGTGTGCTGGACTCATCAATTCACTGCTAGGGGCTTGGGGCATGCAGATGGGGGAGAAGGAGAGTGAAAGAGGGGGTCAGGGCCTTGGCTCCCCGAGGCCAAGGCTGGGAGTGGGTGGCTAGGTCCTGAGGGAATGCTGTGGCGATAAGGGTGGATAGAACCCTAAGGGGGAACTCTGGGCCTGCCTCTAGTGGAAAGAGGATCCAGTCGTGTGGTCCAACTTCCTCCAGACAACCCCTCCTCCCGGCTCAGTGGGTGGAGCCCTGGAGGTCAGAGAGTGGGAGTCTAGTCCCCACGTGCTCCCAAGGTCACCCCATCAAGAAAAAATGTGTCCCTTTCCACTCTAGCTTCTGATTTCACTGTAAGTGGGAAACATGTAAAGTCTCTTCCAGTTTCTAAATTCTGATACCCAGGAGGCAGCTTCTCTGTGCTTTTTTCTCTCTGAGAAACACAAGGAAGGAGGGGACCATGAGTTTTAGAGACTCCAATTCAACCACAGGCCCCGGCCAGCTCTGCATCTTGCGTTGCTTTAACGAGAAGGCTCCCCTGGCCTGATATCTCCCAAGGGCTCTGGGCTGGCAGCTGGGTTCCTGGGGCTCCAAGCTGGGGTCACCTCTTGCTGGCCAATGGCAAGTTGGCATTGCAGGAGGCGCTTGCAGTGTGCTTCTTAAAGCTTCCCCCGGAGGACTGGCTGGAAGGCAGGATGGGGCCCAGACTCCTTGAGAGGCACCAGTGTCCACTGTGGGCCTGGCGTCTGCTCACGTGGCCTGGGGCCTTCAGGGAGGTCTGCGGCCAGGCTCTGGGACTAGCAGGGCACACTGAGTTTTCAGAGCAGGAAGAAGTAGGATTGTGCATCCTCACCCTCTCCTTTTATAGTCAGGGACACAGGCCCAGAGAGAGGAAGCCAGTTTTCCCCAGAATTTGGGGGCAGGGGCTAGGATGGAACCAGTCTCCCATATCCCAGAGGTCTCCTGAAACAATTCTAGCAAGGGTAGACAGAGGGGACACCCAGGGGAAGTGGTATCACTCCTGCCTTCATCTAGGGAGCTAGATTTTCCACCTGTAGGTGGGCTCAATCCCCGAGTGGTCAGTACTTTAACGAACTCTGGACCACACGTAAAGGGGAATACGCCCAGGGGGACGTCAGACTGGGGGCTGCTGCAAACCTTCTGCCTCTACTTTATTCCTCTGCGCTCCTCATACAAGCATCTTCGTGTTCCACTGTTACCCATCTCTGCTAGCTGTAGTGCTGCCACCGCTGCCGCCAGTGTGTGTGTCGTGGAATGCCCAGAAATTCTGAAACAGTGGCTTTCCTTCCTGCTGTCCTTTTAACCCCTATCACTGACCAAAACTCGCCTCACCTATTTTGTAGTTTTATCGGGACAGCCAAGAACACCGGGGCTCACTCCTTGTCTGCATAGCTAACTCTCCACCCAAGAGGGCACATTAGGCGTCCACAAAACAAAGTGGCGGTGACACCTGATTGGTAGATCCATCAGAAGCACCTTGGACTCATCTGCTGAAGACAACTTGTTGACCCCAACCTGAGACCATTGACAAATTTGTGTAAGGGAGTTTGAGCAGGGATCCTGTCCCTGGTTCTAAAAAAAAAAAAGTCCTGTAACAGAGTCTCTGTGGCTATGGACGGCTCATTAGGGCCCTTACAGGCCCAAATGCAAGCCAAGAGGCCACTCCGACCCTACAGCTTTGAAGCCCGGAAACAAGAAGAGGGAGAAATCTCATCTCAGACCCAATTCCTGTTCTTTTTTTGGAGCCAAAAATCAGGGGCCACAGAGCCACTTCCATATGACTATGCCCTCGTCCCTTCTACTAGAGATAAGGCCGGTTCCGAAAGAAGTTCTGTTGGGAAGGAGAGTCCTAAATTAGAGTAAACTGGCTTCTAGATCGAGTTCTGCCTCTGACTGACTGCCATTGTGTCCACAATCATCTCACCTCTTTGGGCCTCAATTTTTTCAACTGTAAAATGAAAGCTGTGCGTTACCCAATCTAAGATGACTTCTGGAATTTATTCCTTTTCATTGTACTTAAAAGGCAGAAGGAAGGAGCAAAAAGAGAGAGGGAGGGGGATCTTATCTCTAATTCCACTCAGTTGACCTCCCAAATGCCTGCAACAGCTAGGATTGGGCCAGGCTGAAGCCAAGAGCCAGGAACTCAATCTGGGTCTCCCACATGGGTGGCAGGCACCTAAGTACTTGACCCTCCACCTGCTGTCAGGATGCACATTAACTGGACCCTGGATGGGAAGTAGAGTAGCCGGGATCTGAACCAGGCACTCTGATATGGCATGTGGGTATTTCAAATTTGACTTAAGCTTCTATGCCAAATACCTGTCCCTATTTGTTAATTTTTTTTTTTAAATTTACTTGAGAGAGAGAGAGAGAGAGAGAGAGAGAGAGATAGTGAAAGAGAACTTCTGTCTGCTGGCTCACTGCCCAAATGCCCACAACTGCCAGAGCTGGGCCAGCCTAAAGCCAGGAGCCCAGAGCTCTCAATCCGGGTCTTCCATGTTGGGAGCAGGGACCCAAGGACTTGAGCCATCCTCTGCTGTGTCTCAGGGTGCATCAGCAGGAAGCTGAGCTAGGATTTGATCCCAGGTGCTCTGATATGGGATAGGAGTGTCTTAACCCCTGTACCAAATGCCCGCCCCTGTACCAAATGCCCGCCCCTCTCCTGGAATGTAAGGACCAGCATTATGACCTAGGGCGAGTCTGAAGATCATTTCTACTCCTACCCTCGGATATTTAGATTCCCCAGCTACTCAAAGGCTCCAATGTCGCCTCCTGGGATGTCTCTGCCACTGGCCCCAGCCCTGATCTAGGGGTGCTGTGGAGTCCCAGGACGATCAAGCTTTGTAGATCTGGACTCAGGAGGGGGAGGAATGCAGAGAGCACGTCAGCTCTGGAGGCCTCAGAGAGCAATCCTGGATTAGGGGATTAGACACTCCTGCCCCAGGAGAAAATCTGGTCCCACACCGGCAGGCGGCCTCATTCCACCCTCCCCCACTCTGCCCCTGGCCAGCCTCAGACCAGCCTGCCCTCCCTGCAGGCTGCGCCATCCCTGGTGGAGAGAGGGCTCCCCAGAACCTTGCTGCTGCCTCTTCCTCTGCAAGCCCTGGGCATTCCGCCGGCAGAAGGTCTTGGTCTCGGGGTGGGATGCTGGCACTGCTGTCCTCAGCAGGTGAGAGTTCACTGGAACTCCTCAGCTCCCATCCCACCCAGTTAAAGATCCATAGACCAGCTATCCCAGGGACCTGACCCCCGCTGCGGGCAACACACTCGCTTCCGGTCTCCGGGGTCTGCATGTCTCCAGCACCCACCTCTTAAACAGCCAAAGGGGAGGGGGTCTGGTTCTCCACTCCCTTAGGGGCTGGCCTCTCAGCTTTGCAGCAGGCTGCCCAGGGCTCCACTTCCAAAGCACCCCCCCGCCGCCTCAGTCCCCTTCTTCTCCCTGGGGGTCACTCCAGACCCCCAGTCAGGCAGCCGCTGCGGGGCCGCCTCCCCATGGCCGCGACCTAGTTCCCTGCCGTTATTTTTAGGGCGCGGGATGGCACCTGCCCACGTGCCGGGCCCCGCCTGCGCCGGAGAGTGGGGGGGCGGCTAGCTGCGTCTGCTCAAGGAAGGCGAGGTCCCCGTCCCCCGCAGCACCCCCGCCATCCCACCCGCGCGAGCCCCTGGTTTTTCTGCGAGGGGGCCGCCAGGCGCGCTCTGCCCACCCCTCGTCCCCTTTCCCCCTCCCTCCCGTGCTCCTCCCCACCCTAAAGCCCCGCCAGTGGCTCACGCCTCCTGCATACGGGATGAGGTGAGCAGCGCCGCCGCTGCGAGGGGGCGCGCGCGGGTGTGAGCGTGTGTCCGTGTGCGAGTGTGTGTGCGCCGGGCGGGCGGGCACTGCAGCTTCTTCCTCCGTGGAGCGGAGAGCGACAGAGCTAGAGCGAGCGGGCGAGCGGCGAAGGCGGGCAGAGGGGCGCGGGCGAGGCGGCGCAGCCATCCCCGGCCCGGCGCCGCGCCGCCACCATGCTGAACAACCTGACGGACTGCGAGGACGGCGATGGGGGTGCCAACCCGGGTAAGCAGTGGTCTGGGGGCGGCGAGCAGAGCAGGCACAGGCGGCTCTGGGGGTAGAGCCGAAAAAGCTGCCACCGAACCGGCGGTGGGCGCCCGCGGCGGCCTGGAGCCTGGCTCCATTGGAATGCGCTAGGCGCTGTCCGAGGTGCTGGAATGCGCCGCGCTCTGGGGCACAGCCCGGGGCCCCGGGATGGTTTTTGCCCACGGCCTGGGGGCGGACCTGTGTTAGTCAAGCCGAGGAAGCGTTGGGAAAGGGGATGGAAGGGCTACAGTGGGCTGACGTGGAGCTCGACGGGCGGGAGGAGAGCTCCTTTTCCTGAGAGGGGACCCAGGAGTCCTGGCGCAGAGCCGGGACCGGTGGCGCCGGGGGGCGCAGTGTACTGCAGTCCCTGGCTCTGAGACTTCCAGCTGGAAGGCTGGGGGGAAAGGTGTCTGTGGGGGGCTGGGGCCATACGACTGCCCCCGTCTGGGCTGCAGCGGCTTCTTAGGGGACACTTGGTGCAATCGGGGCCCCCTCCCCCAAGGCTTTCCGGGGTCCGACCTCACTGTGAAACGTGCCTTCCCGGTAGATTTTTCAGCACTACTTAGCGGAATCTCCCTCTCGCTTCCCCGTGGGTTCCTATTCAGGACGGGAAGCAGGCTCACCCTCCCTTCTCCTTTCCCCCTCCTCGGGGTCCCTGGGGCGGCAGTGAGCTTTCCAGGGCGGGGCAGGGGGGAGTCTTTCTAGTTAGCTCAGCTTGGATTCCCAGTGAGGCCTCGGAAATGGGGTCCCAGCGGCCGAATCGCCAGCGCCGCGGCGCGGACACTGCGGACGCGCTGCGGTGGGTGCGGAGACTTGTCAGGAGCCGGGGGGCTAGGAGCTAGTCCTTTGGCCGCTCGCGCTCCCGCCGCCCTCCTCCGCGATTTCCCTGCTCTGAGGTCTTGGGGCCAGCCACCCCCTCGGGCTCCCAGGCCCCCAGCCGCCCCCCAGCGGCCTCAGCCATCCATCACGGCTGTCAGCCGCCCCCACCCCCCACCCTCCGGCGGCGCTGCGTCCCCTGCGCACTAGCGTGCCTCCCGCGCCTGCTGTCTGCGCTCAGCACCTTCAAACGCTCCCCTGGGCATTGCTTGACCCTCTGGGCCGAGACTCCCGCAGCCCTGTCTGGGCGACAGCTGGAGGGCCCCTGAGGGCTAAGGGAGCAAGGTCTTCGAGGGACTGGCAGCTTTCATTGAGACCCTGGGGACCCTGCATCTCAGGCAGGGTCATCAGGCCCCTTGGGAAGGCTTGGGACACGAGGGTCCCTGATCCTTGGTCTGAGACACCCCTCTCTCCATCCCAGTTCCCTGGGGCTGAGCCGGGCCAGAGCTACCAGCTGGCCAACTCATCCATCTCCCCAGTGACCCCGGGGTCACCTCCTCCCCGCGGGCTTTGACCGTAGGGGGAGGGAGTTTGGCAAAGTCCAGTCTGCTGCAGCAGCACTGAGGTGGGGGTGGGGGGGTGGGAATTTCCACCTAGGATCCCCTCCAAACAAGTGCTCAGCCTGTGAGGTGATCTCTCTGCTCCCCCAGACACAAGGTTTGGTCCAGCCCCAGGCACCTGCTTCCTCTACCAAGGCCTCATGGGGGCTCCGGGGTTCCCTGGGGTCTCAGGAGGCCCAGACAAGAGCTATCTATGTGTTAAAGCCGAAGAGGGGCTAGGAACTCTTCTGGTCTGTCCCCTCCCTGTTCATTTCAGAGCTGAGTGTAGTGGGCCTATCTGGAGACTGTCTTTCTATATATAGGGCCTAGGACCTGGAACTGGAGGGCTAGAGCCTGGGTCAGGCGTTCTGGGTCCCATAGAGAGAGGACTTCCCAGCAACGCTCAGAGATGGTGGCAGGAAGTGTTCTGGGTCTTCTGGACCTGAAGGAAGAGGGAGAGTCAGATCAAGAGCCCCTGGTGTCTGATTCCAGGTTCTTGGGCTGTTGACCGCGGGGAGATGGGAACGGCCCCAGTGAGAGGGCTCCTCTGGACTACAGTGGAACTCAAGGATATAGACGCTGCCCCCCAGGCCCTGTTTTCCTTGGGGTCTGATGCCCCCTCTCCCTACCCAAGGTGGCCTGGGGATTCCCTCGGGCCCATCCCTAGGCCCCGGGGGAGGCTCCCTAGCCCGCGCCGTTTCGCCTGTTTCCTCCCTGGGAGCTCTGGCCGCCGCAGCTTAATTGAAAGCCGATTCGGGTTGAGAGTTCCCAGGGGGCGGGGGTGGGGAGGGCTCAGCTTCAGTCTGGCCCTGCCTCTTGCGCCGCACAGCTCGCCGCTCCCGCATCACCCTAGCTCCTGGCTCTGGGGAATCGGGGCGAAATTCCCCTTAGCTGTCCTATTCCTTTGAGGACCCAGAAAGAAGCTCAGCCCCCAACCCCCTCAACCAGTGAGGCCGGCATTCCCGGAAGGGGATGCAATCGGCTCTGGCAGACACGGTCCGGAGCCTGGCGTCCCGCCGGAGCGGCGAGTGCAAAGGCGAGACCCAGAACGAGCCTACCGTGCGGCCCCCTCCCCTGCCCTCCTCTCCTGGCCCGGATCCGGCCGGGAGTCTAGCTCCGCGCTGCGCGCCGCGTTACATAAGCGGCTGCGGGCGCGTGGCCGGCTCGGAGCTGCGCTCTCTGGCCCGCGCGGTCGCCATGGAGACTGGTGCAGGGCCGCCAAGTTGCGGGGTCTCCGGCCCGGACGCCCACCTTCCTGCCCCCTACGCGCCTTCTGCCCCCGCGAAGGCAACAGAGCTTGGGAGCCAGTGTGAAAGGCGGAGGGGAGGGACTCGCCTGTCTGTTCTGGTCCTGAGGGGACATCGTGGGGGAGAGGACCCTACAGGAAGCAGAGCCCCTGGGCTGGGGAGCTGGGGCTGGGTCAGCAACACATAACGCTGTTAATAATCATAACCGTAGCAGTGGCTGCGGGGGCTTGGCCAGTGTGCTGGGCACACCCAGTGGGCAGCCTTTCCTCGTATCCCTGCAACCCTTTGAGCTCAGCGCACCCATGTCCCTTTACAGAGGTGGAGACTGAGGCTTAGGGAGTTTAAGTGAGTTGCCCCATGTGAGGATGCACCTGGATCCGCGTGACTTCCGCTCTGTCTTTCCATTAGGAAATTTCCTGGCATCTCCTGCCCCGTCAGCCTCTGCAGTCTGCGTCCTGGTGTGGGGACGCGGGCGGCCTCTGCCAGCAGAGGGGACCCACCTCGCTCTTCTTTCTGGTCCCTGCTCAGGAAGGGTGCCTGGAGAAGTTACTCCAAAGATTTTTTTTTATGAGCACCTATTGTGTGCCGGGCTCCCAGGGGGAGGGTGAGTCTGTTATGCCCAGGAACTCACACATGCTTGTGAGAGGCACTGACGCAGGGCAGGTCCTATTTGGCAACCAGGAGCCTCAGCCTGGGTAGCTGAGGTGGAGGCGATGGTGGGAGGCTGGGCACTGGATTTCCTGGAGCAGGTGAGGCATGCTTCTTTGCCTCCTCTCCCGTGTTAGGATGGGCTTGGTTTATAACAGGGACAGGGTGTGCTCCAGAGGTGTAGCCTGGCCAAGCAGATGGGGACAGGGAAGGAGAGGTGCTGGCGATGAGGGCACAGAAGAGCCAGCATCTACCGGGCCTCAGCTGCTCTTGGGGCTTGGTCCCTGAGAAGTTTCTCAGGATCCAGAGAAATGTCTGCCACTGGGGTTCAGCCCTGGGACCGGGGCAGCGGAAAGAGCCTATGGGGGCTGCCTGTAGCTTTCGGAAAGTCCCGTCCCCTGATGGCCTGAAGACTTTCATCCTGAGTGATTTCAGCCAGTGCCTGGGTTTGCACACGTATACGTGGATGTCTCCCTCTCCTTCTCCTGCCTCTTTCCTGGGTGCATCCTGACCCGTGCACCCAGACTGGATGTATTTGCTCGAATGCCTTAGCCTTAACTAAATTTCACGTGTTCCCCATCCCATACTCCTCCCTTTCTTCCCATTTGCTAAATAGCACCCCATTACCCACTCATTTGCCTATGCTAGAAACCCCAGGCACTATCCAAGATCTGTCTCTGCCCTCCCCAAACATCTGGCCTAGGACTGTACTAATAATTATTATTATTATTTTGACAGGCAGAGTTAGACAGTGAGAGAGAGAGAGAGAGAGAGAGAGAGAGAGAGAGAGAGAGAGAAAGGTCTTCCTTCCGTTGGTTCACCCCCCAAATGGCCACTACGGCCGGTGCAGCCGATCTGAAGCCAGGAGCCAGGTGCTTCCTCCTGGTCTCCTATGCAGGTGCAGGGCCCAAGGACTTGGGCCATCCTCCACTGCCTTCCCGGGCCACAGCAGAGAGCTGGCCTGGAAGAGGAGCAACCGGGACAGAATCTGGCGCCCCAACCGGGACTAGAACCCGGGGTGCTGGCACCACAGGCAGAGGATTAGCCTAGTGAGCCGCAGCGCTGGCCCTGTACCAATAATTCTTGCCCCACGTTTCTGTGACCTCAGTAGAAACCAGCCATTTCTCAGATTACCAAGCATCTCTAGTTGCTAAGGGTCAGAGTGATGGCTCTAAAATTGAGTCTGTTCATGGCGCTCCTCTGCCTGGAAGTCTTCAATGGCTGCCCATTGTCCTTTGGATGAGGTCCAAAGCCTTGAATAGGACCCAGCCCATACCTCCCACAGCCACCGCTTGAACTTCAGCCCTGGATGTGCCCGCCTCCCGCCAGATGATACTTCATGTGGCTCCTCTAACCCGCTCTGTTCACTGTCACCTCTGGGCCATTGAACAGGCTGTTCTGCTGTTCTGTCTGCCTGGGACACCCCCCCCCCCCCGCCCCGCCTCCCTCCCAGTCTCCCAGTCGTGTTCTTACTCATCCTTCAGTTCTCAGCCAACACTTCCTCTGGGAAGCCCTCTGTGATCTCCCAGGTTGGGCCGAGGTGTTCCCATAGCCGCGTGTTCCCATGCGGCTTTTCCCATGGAAGTTGCCTCCCTGGATCGGCAGTGCTTGGCTGCTGCCTCATCTCCCCTGCCCCTGAGGCAGGGACGGTGGCTTGCTCTGGGTGCTGCTCCTTGTGGTGGTACCTGGTAGACGCATAGTATGTGTGTGTTGACTGAAGGTGAATGAATGGCATAGGAGGTGCCAAGGGGGGGGGTCACTCCTCCAAGAGTGGAGTGGGGGGCGTCCTCAGGGCATCAGGCTGCTCTCTGCTCCCCTCCCGTGGGAGAGAGCATGCTTCTATCCCAACACACTGGGCTGGGCCCAGTTTCGGTCCAGAAGGGAGCTCTGGAGAGGGGCGGGGCACCCTGGGGAGCGAAGCGGGGCAGCACTCGCACGTGGGGCTCTTCCTACATGCTGTCAGCTAAGCTCCTGCAGGGCAGGGAGAGTCAGCTCCACTTTCCCACGGTGAAAGCCAAGGTCTGGAGGGCTGACATGGCCACACAGCCAGGCCCCTGACTCCTCTGCCTTCTCAGGTGATGGCAACCCCAAGGAGAGCAGTCCCTTCATCAACAGCACCGACACGGAGAAGGGAAAAGAATACGATGGCAAGAACATGGCCCTGTTCGAGGTGGGCTGCTGGGGGTGCGGTGCCCTCACCCACAATGCATCATCCCCTAGGGAACAGCACCCTCTCTCCACCCGTGCCTCCAGGCCACCTTCTTCCTTGAACCTCCCCACCACTCCTCTCCCTCTCTGGCTTGAGTCCTGCTACACCCTGCTCCCCTCTTCCCTCCTCCATTCGCCTCGCCCTGCCCTCCTTGCCTCCTCCTTTTCCTTCTCATTCCAACCTCCTTGGTCCCATCTGTCCCTCCGTCCCCACCATTTGGCCCACCCAGCCTAATATTACTACCTTCCCTCTCTGTAGGAGGAGATGGACACCAGCCCCATGGTCTCCTCCCTACTCAGTGGCCTGGCCAACTACACCAACCTGCCCCAGGGAAGTAGGGAGCATGAAGAAGCCGAGAACAATGAGGGTGGAAAAAAGAAGCCAGTTCAGGTGGGGGCCCCGGGGAAGAAGCGGTGGGGGAGGGTGGAGGAAGGAGGAAAAGTGGACTTGGATGGAACCACGGATGCTGGAGGCGGAGGGTGGGAGGCTGGAGGCTGGAGGAGAGGAGGGAAGGGGGCTGAGGGCAGGCAGGGGCAGCTCCGGTGGGGAGGGGGTGGGTGTGGAGAGAAGAGGAAATGGGGGTGGGAGACGTGGGGGAGGAGTAGGCCTGGGGCACTGGTGGTGCCTCAGGGCTGCAGCGATGACTCTGGCCCCCCTGGCAGGCCCCACGCATGGGCACCTTCATGGGCGTCTACCTGCCGTGCCTGCAGAACATCTTCGGCGTCATCCTCTTCCTGCGGCTCACCTGGGTGGTGGGCATTGCAGGCATCATGGAGGCCTTCTGCATGGTCTTCATCTGCTGCTCCTGTGTGAGTGACCCCTCCCCTGCGACCCCCTGACTGCCGGGGCTGGGGGCTGGACGTGGGAGCCCTGAGCTTTTATAGGAACCCCTGATTCTGGTCTTTGAGAGTCAGTCAGATCTACCTGGCCCCTCCTGCCTCTCTCGTCCCTGAAGGCTGCTGGCCAGGTCTCGCCTGGGTCTGGACGTGTGTGTAATTACACAAGGAGTACAGGTTCATTGATGAAACTGAGAAGTGTAGGGAAGAAAGTCAAAGTCACCGGTAATCCCTTAATTGGTGACATTTCCGTGGGTTCTGACCTCACAAAGTGATGAGTGTCACAACAGGATGGATTCCTCCCCTCCTCTCTGAAGACTCAAAAGCTCCCCCGACACTGTGCACTTCTGGGCACATTTGTATGTTCTTGGACGTGACGCTGAGATGCCTCTGCATATGACGTAGCCAGGGCCAAGGGGTGTGCGTGTTTTACAGATGGATAAACCAAGGCCAGAGGAGCGACATGAGTAGTCGCGGGTCCTAGAGCTGCTCGGGGGTCGCCCGGAGGTCTCCGGAGCACTCTGACGCCCCAGGCTCTGCTCCTGCTGTTTGCGTGGTGAATCAGGGGTTTTCTTGAGAAGGACTTGGCAGGAGTAGATGTTGGATCGGGCCCAGGGAGAGGCTCAGCCGAAGAGGACGTGTGAGTCTGGCTGGTGTTTACGGGGTCTGAGGCCTGGCCCTCGCCCAGCCACCGCTCTCATGATCTCTCCCCCCACAGACGATGCTCACAGCCATCTCCATGAGTGCGATCGCCACCAATGGTGTTGTGCCTGGTACGTGACCGGGGCTCCCTGGAGGGAGGGGAATGGGGGCGGCGCTGGTCAGGTGGCGAGACAGGGCCCAGGGCTTTGGGGGCCATCAGGACCCAGGAGAGGCTACTGCAGACCAGGGGCCTGGGCTGCGACCCCTGATGGCCCTGTTGGGGAGGGGGAAGAGGCAGCTGGTGTTGAGTGGGGGGCAACGGCAGCCCTGCCCCTCAGCCTGAGACCCCCTTTTCTCCTGTCCTGTTTTCTGAGCATGACCTCCTTACAGAGCAATTAGCAATATGGTAATTAGTGCGGCAAAATCCACACGGGGTCTCCCACCAGGCCCCTTTCTGGGGCTGCAGCCTGTGGGGCCTGTGAGACCCAGAGCAGCTTCCTTCTGCCTCTGTCACTGTCCCCTCACCCCCCACAGCAGCCCCTCCCCCCTCATGCTGATACTAGGTTCTCTCTGCAGCTGGTGGCTCCTACTACATGATTTCCAGGTCTCTGGGCCCAGAATTTGGGGGCGCCGTGGGCCTCTGCTTCTACTTGGGCACTACCTTTGCTGGGGCCATGTACATCCTGGGCACCATCGAAATCCTGCTGGTGAGAGGGGCTGAGGAGGAGGTGTGGGGGTCCCAGGTTGTCAGCCAGTTAACCAAAGCTCCCTGGACACCTCCTGTAGGCCAGGCCATTCAGTAAAGCCACAGAGAAATCAGATGGGGTTGTGTCTTGACAGGGTTCCCAGTCTAGTGGGTGAGACGAGATACGACAATTATGTAACACAAACAGCTGTCGCGTATCAGGCTCCCACTGAGCTCTCAGCATCGTTCCAAGTGCTTTATAGTCATTCTCTTGAATGCTTACAAGGTTTAAGTATCATGATGACCATTTTACAAGTGAGAAGCTCAGAGAAGTGGGATAACTTGCTCAAGGCCACTCAGCTAGCAGGTAGGTGGTTGGCAGAGGTGGGTTAAGAGTTCAAGTAATGGTAGAATAATAATAGTAATGCCACCTGATAGCTACTATTTCGTGTTGCCTACCGCATGCCAGGGACTGTGCCAAGTCCTCTGTGAGTGATAATTGTAGAAGGCTGTTGGGAGAAGAGCCATCCGTTCCCACTAGTGACTCGGGGGCGGGAGCAGGTTGCTGGGCACTGTTTGAAGGACAGGGCTGCTGACTTCGGTCTCTGTTCTTCCTGCCCTTCCAGTGCAGGTGAGGCTGTGCAGGTGAGGGTACCAGAGCGGACACTTGCCAAGCCCCTGCTCTACGTGAGCTCCAAGGCTTGCAGTTTATCACTTTATTTCATCCCCACCACCTCTCATAAGTTAGAAGGTGGCCATTTCACAGATGAGGAAAGCAAGCTCAGAGAGTGTAGAGGATGTGTGGCAGGGATATGAACCTGTGTCTTTCTGACTTCTGAAGTCTGGAGTTGTCCCCTGTTTGGTATAGCTGCAGAGAACTGGAACTAACAGGTGCACAGCTCCTGGCCTGGGGCCAGGCTGGAAGAGTGCAGGCACAGGGAGGATGGATGGGGAGTAAAAGGCCTGAGGAGGCAGTGAGAGAACGATGGACCCCAATCACTTCGTTAAAAATTAAATATTTTGCCCATTGCACGAAATTAGAAACATTTCAACATAAAGACAGAATGTGAAGAAGGAAATAACAATACCCAGAGAGAATTACCGTTGACTTTTTGGTGTATTTCCTTCTAGTTTTTGTTTTTCTATGTGACGTTGTATTCTGCCTTTGTCAAATATAACCCTAGACCACGGCCATTCCCCTACGTAACTCAAAACTCTGTTTGTAAATACAATTTGCAAGTGAACTGAGGATGACTTGTAAGAATGTGAACATCTTGCTATTTGCTGTAGAAATTTAAAAAAATACATAGGTATAAAATGAATAAAGATTATGCACATTTTCAAGATTCATGGAAACTCCTGATAACATTTTGATAAACTTACACACACACAGAGATACATGTGTGTATGGGTGTGTCTTCACACATAAATTTACAATTATGAGATCATAAGACACATTGCTTTTTAAACTTGTCTGTATTCACCTAGTATAACATGGATCATTTTCTGATGGGTCCATAGAAATCTATGTCATCCTGTTTAATAGCTGCATGGTCTATGTGGGAATATTATGATTTCTTCACCCAGCCTCTAGTGATGAACATCTAATTTATTTCCACATTTCTATTAGAAATAATAAAAGCAATACATGCTTTTTAAGATTTATAATTAACAACCAAATGAATTGGAATAAAAAATTGCTCCCAGTATCTTATCTTTGAGTGTCAATTTTTAATGACTGCATCATAGCTGTTGCAGGACAGGTACTGGCTTCCTTGGCCACCCCCCCCCCCCAGTGCTGGCTGTCACTGCCATGATGAGCATCAGTTGCCCCCAAAGCCCTCACACACAGGTTAATTCCCTGGGGGTGATTCTCAGCTGCTCTTTACTATGTACTCTCCTGATCTCTTTTCCCCTTTCCTACAGGCTTACCTCTTCCCAGCTATGGCCATCTTCAAGGCAGAAGATGCCAGTGGGGAGGCAGCCGCCATGTTGAACAATATGCGTGTGTATGGCACCTGTGTGCTCACCTGCATGGCCACCGTGGTCTTTGTGGGTGTCAAGTATGTCAACAAGTTTGCCCTGGTTTTCCTGGGTTGTGTCATCCTCTCCATCCTGGCCATCTATGCTGGGGTCATCAAGTCTGCCTTCGACCCGCCAAATTTCCCGTGAGTGCTGCCCCTCTTGGCCTGAAGCCTTGCCCTCCTCTTTCCCTGGCCCCTTTCAGGGTCTATACATCAATCTCTGCTAAACCTTCTCTCCCTACCTCTTAGAATCTGAGTGGTGTGGGTTGGCGGCAACTCCCTTGGGAGGGAAAAATCCCTCTTGGTTTGGGGGCAGTCTTTTCAAATGAGCTAACCCTTCTGGAGGTGGGAGGGTCAACTGCTTGATGGTGGGATGGGCTTGGGAAGAACAAAGTGGGAATGGCTTCTAGAGTGAGCATTCAAGTGGCAGGGAGACCTCTCCTGGGTGGGACACCTCCTGGAATGGCTCAACCTCCTAGTATTAGACAGTTTCTCTGTAGTGGGAAAGGACACAGAAAAGAGGACCCAGGGACTCAGATCTCTGTTGGTTCTGCTACTGTCTAGGAGAGTCTCCCACATCCCATTGGCCAGAGGACAGCACCCAGAGACTGCTGTCCATGGTGCTGAAACACAGGGTTGCCCTGCTGTGTGTGTGTGTGTGTGTGTGTGTGTGTGTGTGTGTGTTTTGACAGGCAGAGTGGACAGTGAGAGAGAGAGACAGAGAGAAAGGTCTTCCCTTGCCGTTGGTTCACCCTCCAATGGCCGCCGCGGCCAGTGCGCTGCGGCCGGCGCACTGCACTGATCCAATGGCAGGAGCCAGGTGCTTCTCCTGGTCTCCCATGGGGTGCAGGGCCCAAGGACTTGGGCCATCCTCCACTGCACTCCTGGGCCACAGCAGAGAGCTGGCCTGGAAAAGGAGCAACCGGGACAGAATCCGGCACCCTAACCGGGACTAGAACCTGGTGTGCCGGCGCCGCAAGGTGGAGGATTAGCCTATTGAGCCATGGCACAGCCCCTGCTGTGGTTTTGCTTTGATGGCGTGTTAGAATTGCTTGGGGGAGACAAAAAAGAGAAAGAAAGAAAGAAAGAAAGAAAGAAAGAAAGAAAGAAAGAAAGGGAGAGAGGAAAAGCCAATGGCCACATTCCATCCAAATTAAATCAGAATCTCTGGAAATGGGGCCCCAGCATCCATGTTTTTCACAGCTCCCCTGGTGGTTCTGTTGTGGAGCCAAGGGCAAGGGAGTGTGCCTCCCCATCTTCCTCCCTTGTTTCTCTCCCTAGGATCTGTCTCCTGGGGAATCGCACACTGTCTCGCCATGGCTTTGATGTCTGTGCCAAGCTGGCTTGGGAAGGAAATGAGACAGTGACCACACGGCTCTGGGGCCTTTTCTGCTCCTCCCGCTTACTCAACGCCACCTGTGATGAGTACTTCACCCGAAACAATGTCACAGAGATCCAGGGCATTCCTGGTGCTGCCAGTGGCCTCATCAAAGGTCTGGGGATGGGAAGAGGGCTGATACCCAGGGAGTGCTGCAGGGATCGTAGGTCAAATGGTCAGGATTAAGGGGTTGTCCTGGGATCCAGTTAAATTCAATCAGTTTTAGTTGAGCATCTAGTCTGGGCTATGTTTTATCCTTGGTATCATGGAGGGGTAGAGATGAAAGAGAGAAAAGTATCTCACCACTCACGGCAGAAAAGTCATCAGTTTGACAAGTGTTCACTAAGTACCTCCTAAGTGTCTAGCCCTGTGCTAAACACTAGGAATACAAGACAAATAAGTCACAGTCCTTGGCCTCCAGGGGTCTAATGGCAGAGACAGATGTATTAGCAAATAAATTATGACGTGCCTAGACGTGCATTCATGGAATAGAGATGTATCCTCAGAGACCTCCCAGGGGAGGGAGCTTTCTGTGCAGAAGATGGCAAAAACAGACTTCCTGGACTCCCCTGAAGAGGGCTTTGAAGGACAAAAAAGAGATTTTCGGTTATACTAGGGAATAAGGGAATTACAGACGAAGAACAGCTTGCCTAAAAGCATGCAGATGCGGAAGAGCATATTGTGTCCTTCCAACCACAAGTAATTCAGGATGACTGGGGTCTAAGTGCAAAGGCAGGAGGAGCAAAGAGTGGTGCTGGGGAGGATGCCAGGCCCCGGAAGTCATGCTGAAGAGTTCGGCCCGTACGCCAAAGGCACCCAAGGGTTTTGAGTACGGAGGGCATGTGGTCGGACCTTCATTCCTGAAAGTTTGCTTTGGCTTGTGCTATGAAAAGGGTTAAGAATCAGGAGAGAAAATAGGTGGAGGCTGAGGCTGGTGGTCTGGGGGAGATGATTTAATGAAGTAGGGTGATGGGACAATGTCAGTGGGGGTGGGGCCATGGTTCTCAACCTGGGCTGTTTCACCACCCAGGAGGCACTTGGCCTTGCATATCTGCAGACAGCTTTGGTTGGCAGAAGTGAAGGGGTATACACAGGGGCCAGGGTGTTGCTAATCATTCTGCAGGGCATGGGGTAACTCCTCCACAACAAAGAACGATCCAGCTCTAAGTGTTGCTAGTGCCAAGGTGCAGGAACACTGGAATGGAGGGAAGGGGCATATTGAGAAATGCTAAGAAAGGGTAAGTGGACAGAAGTTGGGGATGGATTTGAAGCAGGGAGGGGAGAGGGCCATCGAAGGCAATGCCAAGATCAGAACAGGTGCTTATGCCCTTTGTTGAGACAAGGGATCTGGGAAAGGAACTGGAGTTGGGTGGATGCGTGGGAAGATCAACTTGGACACACTGAGTCAGTCTGAGTAGGTCTTTATGTGTCTATTTACTTCAGTAGGTTGGACTAGTTGAGGGCAGGGTCTGAGTCTGATTCAGTTGTGTAACCACTGCATGGGGCCTGGCTCAGAGCAGTCACTTCGGGAATGTAACACAGAGCCACAGCTGACGGGGGAAAGCAGGATGTGGTTGATCTTGACTCTTACTTCCTGCCCACTCTACCTCCTGCTCCCAGACTTCTGGTCCCCAGCCTCTTGACTTCCTCCTGAGCCTCCCATCTCTCCACAGAGAACCTCTGGAGCTCTTACCTGACCAAGGGGGTGATTGTGGAGAGGCGTGGGATGCCCTCGGTGGGCCTGGCAGATGGCACCCCTGTCGACATGGACCACCCCTACGTCTTCAGTGATATGACCTCCTACTTCACCCTGCTGGTTGGCATCTACTTCCCCTCAGTGACAGGTGAAGCAGGGCTCGGGGTGAGTGGGAGGGACTCAGCTGGGGACCGGCAGGGTAGGATGATGTTGGAATTCCCAACAGCCCCATCACATAAGCAGGAGCTGCTGATTCTGTTTCCATTGGATGGATGAGGGAATTAAGGGCAGAAGGCGGCGAGGAACATGCCCAAGGCCTTACACAGTCAGTGTGCTGGGACTAGACCCCAGGCTCCTATCTCTGAGCCTGTGTGTTTCTTCTGTCTGTCTTGGGACCTGTGGCCCTGGCCCCTGTGCTAACTGCTCGTCTGTTCACAGGGATCATGGCTGGCTCTAATCGCTCTGGGGACCTGCGGGATGCCCAGAAGTCCATCCCTACCGGCACCATCCTGGCCATCGCCACCACCTCTGCTGTCTGTATCCTGTGCTGTGGCACTGGGGCCATCCTGGGTGGGGAGTGCTGGGGGGGGGCAGCCTAACCTGGCCAGTGCAGGGGGGCAGGGAGGAGGGGGCACTTCACTTCGGGGATTTTCCTTCATTCTATTCTACAGATATCAGCTCTGTTGTCCTGTTTGGGGCCTGCATTGAGGGGGTCGTCCTGCGGGACAAGTAAGTAAGAGAATTAGGGTTGAGGAAGGGAAGGGGAAGGTGTTGGGACCCACGCAAGCAGCCTGTGGGAGACGGGCCACGGGGGCTGCTTACACTGTCACCTCCTTACACTGCATTTCGTCTTTCTCGTGACACTCCGGGTCTGGAAGCTTGAAAGCAGCCTCATTTCCTCTAGGATAATGATACTTTCTTTTTCTTTAAAAATCTAGTGATTCACTAATTCATCTAGCATTTATCGTATGTCTACGTGGGCCACTGTCCGAGGTTCGGGTTGTGTGGTGAAATAAGTAACACCTGGTTTTTGTCCTGAAGGAGCTCTTTGTGGGTGTTGACCCCACTTGCAAGTGAAGTGATAGGGTGGCCATGAAGGAAGTCAGGGCTCTGGGAACACACAGGGGGCTGTCCCCAGGTTGGAGAAGCCTTCCCAGAGGAAGGGAGGATACAGGTGTCTCAGGCACATCACTGTGGATTCTGCATCTGGGATTCAGATAACCATGGATTGAAAATATTTGAAAAAAATTGGTATCTGTACTGAACGTGCACAGACTTTTTTCTTGTGAAACTATTCCCCAAACAATACAGCACAGCAGTGACTTATATAGCGTTTGTGTTGCATTAGGTATTATAAGTCATCTAAGATGGTAAAGGATAGAGGAGGATGTACATAGGTTCTGTGAAAACTCTACTCCATGTATATAAGGAGCTGGAGCATCCATGGATTTGGTATCCACAGGGGGGCTAGTGACACTGAGGAATGGCCATCCCACGGTCCATGCTGAGCAGAGATCAGTTGATGAAGAGGGTAGAGGGAACCTCAGGGGAAAAGTGGACAAGGGCTGGGGGAGGAAGGGCTGTGCTCATGTGCATGCGAGGGTGTATACACGTGGTTCCAAGCCTTGTGCACATACGCCCAGCAGAGTGAAGGGAAGGTCTTATCACAGAATCACCTTCCATGGGCACCACCTGGGATTCTGTAAAGTGATGTCATGGGGACATAATTCTGTCGCCCTAGACTGGAGCCAGGTCTAGAGATGCGATTTTCAGCTGCAGGAGACTGGAAATTTAGTATATACATGAAGACAGAGGAAACCAAAGAGATTTAAACATGGGAGTGACCTGGCCAAATGGACAATTTGCACACCTTGCGTTTGTTAGTTTGGGGCACTTCAACCTGGTAATCTCATTTAATCATAGTCCTCATAGCAGGTCCTTCAGCACAGCCCTGCATCTGGTTCCTGGGACACTACAGCAGTGGCCCATTTGAGCGCACTGTTCTGCTGAGGCAGCAGCTCCCATTTTAGGACACTGTCATGGTTAGAAAATTCTTTTCTTTCTCACACCCTGACCCCATGATGAGCCCAAAACTCCCATCATTTCTTAATGTTTTACATTTTTATTTATTTATTTTCATTTTATGAGAGAGAGAGAGAGAGAGAGAGAGAGAGAGAGAGAGAGAGTGTATGTGTGTGTGTCCATCCACTGGTTCACTCCCCAAATTCCTGCAAAAGCCAGGGCTGGGCCAAGCCGAAGCCAGGATCCCAGAACTCCATCTGGGTCTCCCATGTGGGCAGCATGGACCCAAGTACCTGCTAACTCTGAGGATGATAATTAGCAAGAAGCTGGATTGGAAGCAGAGGAGCTGGGACTCGAATCAGGCACTCGGGTACAGGATGCGGTCATCCCGTCCCAAATGGCGATCTACCCACTTCACCACTCTGTTGACTACCTGCCTCACCCCCAGAACTCCCATCTTTCAGATGGAGACACTGAGGTTCTAATAGGCTGAGATTGTCCCAGGATAGCGTAATATTAACATTTGACCATTTGCTAGGATCGATCGCGTTAGCACCTTTGATCCTCTCATCATGGTAATGAGGTGGGTGTGTAATGACTCTCGTTTTACAGCTGAGGAAGCTGAGGCCCAGAGTAGCCAAATGGTTTTCCTGTCTGTGTGACAGACAGGAAGTGCCCAGGACTTTTAGGGATTTGTGACTCCTCTCGCCTGTCCAGAGCCACAGCCTGTGGTAGGCATGCAGTTGACCCTGCAGTTGGTGTGGGGAACCTGCCCTGGAAATCAGGTGGCATTGCTCACCTGGCTTCTCCTGTCCCCTTCTGCTTCATTCCAGGTTTGGTGAAGCTGTTAATGGCAACTTAGTGGTGGGAACACTGGCCTGGCCATCTCCCTGGGTCATTGTCATTGGATCTTTCTTCTCCACCTGTGGGGCAGGGCTGCAGAGCCTCACAGGGGCCCCTCGCCTGCTGCAGGCCATCTCTCGGGATGGCATAGTACCCTTCCTTCAGGTCAGTTTTGGAAGGTGAACTGCCCACTCCAGTGGACCAACCAGCCAGACTTCTGTCCAGAGAGGCCTCACGGTGAACCTCACAGGGCCGCCACCAGCCTTGAATTGCCTCCTGGACCCATCTGCTCTACACTGAGGAAGTGGGTGGCCATTATTTGAGATTTGGCCCATGGTTGGTGCCATGAGCACTATCTGAGCACTTTGAGTACTGTCTGGTCTTAGGGAAAAATTAAATGGCCCTTCTTAGGCCGAGTGGTTGGCCCGGGACTCAGAGAGGTAGCCAAAGGGCAAGAAGAGGGAGTACTGTCCATGGTTCTGAAAGTACAGCTGTGTGAACCTCAGTCACAGCCATTGCTGGCCGACCTGCTGGCTCCTCTCCCACCCGTCCCACTGGAGCTTCTTTTCCCCTTCAGGGGTCATTTGAACTTGAGCTCACGGGGCCACCAATGTCAGGGTGGGAAGGACACAGCAGGAGCCTGCCACTCCCTTGAGTTCCCCAGAGGGTGAGAAATGGCGCATCCTCTGCCTCCCCCCACCCCATACCATATGTTATGGCATCCTGCCTCTGCTCCAGGGGTCCCCAGGACTGCTGGGGAGAGCAAGAAGTCCTTAAGGTCCCAGTCCCCACAATGGTTGCTCTGTCCCCAGGTCTTTGGCCACGGCAAAGCCAACGGAGAACCAACCTGGGCACTGCTGCTGACGGCCTGCATCTGCGAGATTGGCATTCTCATCGCCTCCCTCGACGAGGTCGCCCCCATCCTCTCTATGTGCGTGTCTGGCCTCATGCACTCCCCATCACCTCTGCTGTGACCCTTGACCACACACCCAATGCTAATTACCCCAGGAAGTTCCCCGCCGTTCCCAGAAGCCTCTCCTTTGTTATATAGAGATTCACCCCTACTCATATCGGGGTGTGTTGTAAGGGGGTTTGGCCTTTAAACTCTTTCCTAATCACCAGAGGCTGATTCTTCCATCTCCCTGGTCTTTCCCCTTTCTCTCCCGGTGTCTCTGTTTCTGTTTTTGCTTTCCTTTTGCATCTCGGTCTCTCTGGGGGGCTTTTCTGTGTCCTAGGTTCTTCCTGATGTGCTACATGTTTGTGAACCTGGCCTGTGCAGTGCAGACCCTGCTGAGGACACCCAACTGGAGGCCACGCTTTCGATATTACCACTGGTGGGTGCCTGTCCCTCCCCCACTGCTGAACCGTTCGCTCACCTCTGCCCCAGTGCCCACCTTACCCTGGCCCATCTTGTTCTGGCCCCACACCCAGCACCCCAGGCACCCACTGCCCCACTCCCTCCTTCCACACCTGATCCCACACCTGAATAGAGCATCCCATTTTCTCCAGACTTGGTAGTCCAGCTAGCTAGCTCCAGGTTCTCCTTGTAATCCTAGATAATAATGTGCAGTCGTGAGCGGTCTCAACTCTCACTCCCCTGCTGTCTACAATGCTCCATGTTTCAGTAGAGTGTGGAGGTTGGGACTCAGCCTGGCCCTGAGTTCGAATCCTGACTCTGCACTTCCTAGCTGTGAGATCCTGGGTTGATGCTAGGGCTTCTCTGAACCTGTTTTCCCACCTGTGGAATGGGCATGACAGCCACCCACCACCCTCATGGGATTCTCGTGAGCATTACAGAAAGTGCTCATCACACAGAGGCTGTGGTGCTTCTTGTTTTACTACATGGCCATCCTTACCCCCAAGGACTGCAGGGGCAGATGGCCAGGGGGCAGGGACTGGCCCAAGGGAGCCGGAAAGACGTGGGCGTAATGGGACTAGAGCTGGGGCTGCCAGACTCTCATCTGGGTGCTCCTGGCTTGCCGGTGGCCTCCCTCCAGGAGGCCCTGTCTCAGAACCGAGCTGGCCAAGGCTGTCTGGCAGGGACAGAGGCACAGGGCCTGGAAGCACAGTGACTCAGGAGTGAGCCAGGCTGGGGTGGTGCCCGTCATGGCTGCCCCGCGGCCCTCCTGGATGTGCTGGTGGGAGCTCCCCCAGCCCTGTGCTCTGACTCTTGCCGCCCGAGCCCTGGCTCCAGCGACAGCTCTGTCAGGGTTCAGAGGCTGGGTCTCCTCGTTGTCCAGGACCCTCTCCTTCCTGGGCATGAGTCTCTGCCTTGCCCTCATGTTCATCTGCTCCTGGTATTACGCGCTGGTGGCCATGCTCATTGCCGGGCTCATCTACAAGTACATCGAGTACCGCGGGTGAGTGAATGCCAGGCGGGCTGGGATAGGGTGAGGGGTGGGACCGGAGGGAGGGGTGGGGCAGTGGGTGCCTGGGGTGCTGGGTGTGGGGACAAGGCAGGGAGTGGGAGCCGGTGAGGCTGGACTGGCAGGAGCTGGGTGATAAGGGTGGGGTTGGGACTTGGGGGACAGGGCCAGGAGCTTTGTGAAATGGACAGAAGTGGTTTAGGAGCCATCTAGCCAAGGCTTTGACTTTGACCCAGCCTGGTGGCTGCAGTGGCCTGCACGTCCTTTCAGAGCCCAAGATGGGTGGCACAGCCCAGGGGCAGCCACTTCAGGTAGTTGGTTCTCCCTGCGACCCGCTGGTTCCCTGCCCTCACGTGGTCCCCTTCTCGGCCCCCAGGGCGGAGAAGGAGTGGGGTGATGGGATCCGAGGCCTGTCTCTTAGTGCTGCCCGCTATGCCCTCTTGCGCCTGGAGGAGGGGCCCCCGCACACCAAGAACTGGAGGTGAGTGGGGAGGGTGTGTGTGTGAGGGGCTGTTCTGCTGCGTGGCCCCGTGGGTCTAGCCTTGTCTGACCCCTTGCCCCCTCCCATAGCAAGGCTGAGCTGAATCCCAGACGTTTGCTCACCCACTCCCCACCCGCCAGGCCAGCCTGCTCGTTCTCTGTTCACTCACTGTTCAGAGCTGCTACAGGTGGCACAGGGCCACGCAGAGCCACAGAAACACCCTCCCAGGTGCCGTTGGCTCTGGGGGAGTGGACTCGCTCACACTCAGCGTGACGGGCTCTCAGGATCTCTAGAGCAGTGACGCACTCATCCATTCCATTCCAAGTCAGCATGTCAGGGGCCAGAGAGGGTCTCAGGGGTCACAGAAGGCAGGGTCGGGACCGGAGTCTTTGCCCCCCGCCCCGAGCCTGGCTCGCTTTCTCACCAAGTGCTCTGCAGTCCCAGAGCCTCCCTCATCTCTCCAAGTCCTGTACCACGTGCTGGGGACACTGTTGGCTCGTCCTCGCTGCTGCCAGCTAGACTGCGTCTCCCAGACCAGGGCTGTGCATGACTTGTCTGTGAATTCTCAGCCACTTGGCATGGGTGGTAGCCGGAGTAGGTGCTTAGGGCAGTTAGCTTGGTGGTGGTCAGACGAACGGGAGGGAGGGACTAAGGAGTAAAGACATGAGTGGATGCATGGAAGGGTGGATGGGTGGGATCTGTATGGGAGGGCAGCTGGGTGAGGAGACGGATGTGTGTGAATGGAGAGTGGGGGTGGCTGGGTGGGTAAATGAGCGAATAATGCATGCGTGGGTAAATTAATGTGGCTATGAGGGGGCGAGTGGAGAGCAGAATACATGGGGGGTAAGATGGCTGGATAGGCGAGGTGGGTGGGGAGAAGGACGGGTGGGCGCGTGGGGAGACGGGGGATGTTCAGATGGCTGGCTGGGTGCTGGGGCTGTCGGTGGGTGGGGGTGTAGGGTGGCAGTCGGTGGACTGGAGATGGGAGTGGGGGGTGACGGAGACTGGGATGTGGCTCTGCTCTCTCTCAGGCCTCAGTTGCTGGTGCTGGTGCGCGTGGACCAAGACCAGAATGTGGTGCACCCCCAGCTGCTCTCCTTGACCTCCCAGCTCAAGGCCGGGAAGGGCCTGACCATTGTGGGCTCCGTCCTGGAGGGCACCTTTCTGGACAACCATCCCCAGGCCCAGCGGGCGGAGGAGGTGAGTGGAGGCCCTGGGAGGGTGAGGGGAGGCCAGGGCACAGGAGGTGTCCTTTGAACTCCTCTTGCCGTGGGCACCTGGGGGCCGAAGGGGGCTCAGGCTTTTTTGTCCTTTTCTTTAGAAGAGAAGCCAAGGGCTTAGAGCTCCTTAGAATTCAGCTCACAGAACCAAAGCCCTTCGGAGTCAGGATGGCCCATCTTATGGATAGGGAAACTGAGGCTGAGAGAAGGCAGGTGGCTTGTCTAGGGACAGAGCACCCAGGCTCAAGTTAGGACTGCTGGGCTCCTACTCGGACTTCTTCCTGCCCAAGGTTAAATCTTTGTGTGTTTTCGCATCCAGACCCCACTGATCCCTACCTTGTCGGGAGTCGGCAGGGGGAGTATCCATGTTTGGCACAGGGAGCAGCTGAGGCCCAGTGGGGGAAAGCAGTTTGCTGAAGCCCACAGAGTGGCTGGAAGCACAGGCAGGGTTTGTAGCTGGATCCCTGGCTCCACGTCACCTGCTCAGGGCTGCAGCCTCTGGCCCGTGTGCACAGAGCCGCGTGCGCAGTCGGCGGGGCCTGGGGTGGCCAGAGTCTGCACTGAGCACACTTGGAGGTGTTTGGAAGCCAGTGGGCAGCCGAGGAAGTGAGTTCTGGCTGCTGCTCAGGCCCTTCTGCCCCCTCAGGGCTGTGGCTGGGATGGGAGAGAGAAAAGGGAGCCTGGGGGAGGCGAGGCGGGGTGGGGGAGGGCGCCCCTAATGGCTTGTGACAGTTGCTGTTTCTGCCTCACTGGCCCGCTCACGCAGATCTGTCAGGGCCTGCAGCTGGAGGCCTCCACTGGTCAGTGCGATTCAGTGCTGTGGCCAAGGGTGGCCCTGTGCCAGGCACTGGGCTGAGCAGTGGGCGAGGGACGTGTTTAAGACCAGGTGGCGGCCCCGAGATCGAGGGCTGGTAGGGAACACAGGGCAAACCCAGCAGCCCTCAAACCCGCTGATGCTGAGCAGTGCTGCGTTAGAGCCGGTACCAGGTAGGACTGGGAGCCCCTGCACACACCACGCCGTGCCCTTCTCCCTGTTCCTAAGTGGGGTCGCTGTTATGACCCCATTTGACAGACAGGAAAGCTGAGACTCCTGGAGTCCAGGTAACCTACCCAGGGTCACTCCGCCAGGAGGTGGGGACAGGGCTTGGACCTCTGAAGTCAGGGTGGTGATTAAGAGGGTGGGGCTGGAGTCCCGAACCTGGGCTCAAAATCCCCTCATTAGCCGTGTGTTCTTAGGTGACCCCTGTTTGTTTTTAAATATTTTATTTATTTACTTGAGAAGCAGAGTTACAGAGAGGTAGAGTGTGGTCCACTCCCCAAATGGCCACAACGGCCTGAGCTGGGCCAATCCGGAGTCAGGAGCTTCTTCCGGGTCTCCCACGCGGGTGCAGGGGCCCAAGCACTTGGGCCGTCTTCCATCGCTTTCCCAGGCCATAGCAGAGAGCTGGATCAGAAGAGGAGCAGCTGGGACAGGAACTGGCACCCATATGGGATGCTGGCGCCACAGGCGGAGGATTAACCTTCGCCACAGCGCTGGCCCCTAGGCGAGTCTTAATTTCTCTGAGTCTCAGTTTCCTGACTGATAAAATGGGCACAATAACACTCCTTTCGTAGTGCAGGTCCATAAAATACTTACTATTGTGCTACTTGAAAAACTGTTAAAACAAGCTGCCTGGTCATGCAGAGAAACCCAGTTTAATTCTGGTCTGGGTGGGGGTGGTATCTGAGGAGGCTGGGCCAGTGGGGGTGGAGCGTGCTGTGGGGTGGGGGTGGGGGACTGTGTGACAAGTGGGAGGGGAGGGTGACGAGAGCCTCGATTGATCAAAGGAGCACGGATCCTAAACAGCAGGGAGCCAGCGGGATGCTGGCGCCCCAGGCTGACATGATCAGAGCTGAGCTTTGGGAAGATGGGGGCGGAGGGAGGAGCGAGGGGGAGGCAGGGAGGCTGCAGGGGCCCAGCCAGAGCCCGGGTGGGGGGGGAGGGGCCCGGAGCGAGTCCGTGTCTGAACCCGTGCCCCCACCCGCAGTCCATCCGGCGCCTGATGGAGGCGGAGAAGGTGAAGGGGTTCTGCCAGGTGGTGATCTCCTCGAACCTGCGTGACGGCGTGTCCCACCTCATTCAATCCGGGGGCCTCGGGGGCCTGCAGCACAACACGGTGCTCGTGGGCTGGCCCCGCAACTGGCGGCAGAAGGAGGACCACCAGACCTGGAGGAATTTCATCGGTAACGCGGGGCGAGTAGGGGGCTTCTCTTGAGTCCGAGGGGTTTCCCAAACACAGCCTGACTGCTGTGCACTTGGCCCGTGCCGGCGACGAGCTGGGCCTGTGCCAGCCGCTTTGCTGGCCGCTGGGGACTCGGCTGTGAATGAGACGATGGTCTTGGCTTCTGCGGGCTCACAGGCCCTGGGAGGAGGGGTGTGAAGGGCAGTGCGGAGAGCGTCAGCTTTGGAGTTCCAGTGGCCAGGGGGCTGTGTCGGCTCTGGTGCTCCCTAGCTGTGTGACGGCGCACACGTGACTCACCCTCTCTGAGCGGCCGACCCCTCGGCAGTGCCGGTGCGCGGGAGCAGTGAACTCCCTCCCATCGTAGCGTGCGTTCTGTGCGCCCGGACAGCGAAGCCAGCTGAGTCTCTCGTCCGTCTCGGGAGGGCGAGGCCTTGTTAGTTCTGCGCTGTTGGTGTGAAACTGAGGCACAGAGGGAGTCTGGAGTGTTCTCCAGGTCATGCAGCTGGGATGTCAGGGTTGAAGCAGCCCCTCCAAGCGTCGGGGGACCGCAGTTAGGAGGAGGGGTCGGGAGGATTCCGTGAGGCCGTGCCGCAGACGGGGCTGGTGACGTTGCCGCTGGACGGAGGCAGAAATGCAGCTCCAGAGAGAGCGATGCTGGCGACAACCACGTGATGCGCAAAGGCTGAAGCCAGGCAGGGTGGGGCGCCGAGAGGGCCCCCTCTGACGCTCTCTCTGCCCCACCCCCACCCCAGAGCTGGTGCGGGAAACCACAGCTGGCCACCTGGCCCTGCTGGTCACCAAGAACGTGGCCATGTTTCCCGGGAACCCCGAGCGCTTCTCGGAGGGCAGCATCGACGTCTGGTGGATCGTGCACGACGGAGGCATGCTGATGCTGCTGCCCTTCCTGCTGCGGCATCACAAGGTGAGCGCCCAGCACGCGCGCCCGCTGCGGGCCGGGCTCAGGGGCCTGGCCGGGCTCAGCGGCCCGCACCGCCTCCGGCCCTGTGAGCTCCTGGGGAGGGGAGCGGATGCCGCCGCACTGCCTCCGCTCGGGGACGGTGGGCGTGACTGGGTGTCCTGGGGAGGAGTGCTTGGCTGTAAGGGTGAGGGATGCCCCCCCCACCCCGCCACAAACGAGTGAGACTTTAACAGGGGACCCCAGACCTACGCGGGGGCTTCTTTGCAGGGAGTGGTCCCGGGATACAGGAGCTCAGGCCCGCTCGTGTGCGCTGAGCGCGTGGGGAGGGTGGGTGCCCCTCCGGCGCTGGCTGTCCTCCAGGCGTCTTCCTGGACCACCACCCCCGCCCCCCACCCCGCAGGTGTGGCGGAAGTGCAAGATGCGCATCTTCACTGTGGCCCAGATGGACGACAACAGCATTCAGATGAAGAAGGACCTGACCACCTTCCTCTACCACCTGCGCATCACTGCGGAGGTGGAGGTGGTGGAGATGGTGAGTCCCGGCGCCGCAGGGGCCTGGGGGTCTGGGGTGCCCCTCCTCCGGTCTCTTTCCTCTTTGCCCCAGCACCTCATAGGGCAACCCTGTGCCGTGCCATTCGGCTCCTGATGCCAGATCTCTTCCTGCTGATCGAAGTCCCTCCCTCCACCCCTCAGTTGCGTCCAATAGGGCTCATTCCAGGTCAGGCACAGATTGTCCACACAGCAGCCAGTGAGGTGGATAGCTTATCAGCAAGTCCCTTTTATAGATTAGGAAGTGGAGGCACCAGCAGGTCTAAGCCCAGCACTACGCGGGGAGGGGCAGTCAGGATTCGAACCTGGGCAGGCTGACTCTAGTCTGTGTTCCGGGTGACGACACCACAGCCTCTCATGTGTGTATCCATCCACCCACCTCTCCGCGTTCATTCCTCTGCCTCTGTACCCATTGATGTTTCCACTCACTCAGCCCTCCATTCACCCGTGGATATACTCATTCATCCTTTTGTTCCTTTCCTTACTTCCTCCCTTCTCCATTCACTCAGGTGATTAATTAGTCCACTCATTCAGTAGTTCCTCTGTTCACCTGCCTGGTCCCGCACTGGGCTGAGGAGGGAGCAGGCTGTCTGCCTTCCAGGAATGTTGCCCTGTCTGCTCAGTCCTTGCCTCCGCAGCCCTTGATGAGGTTAGACACCGGCTGGCTTAGATACTGGCTGGCTTAGATACCGGCTGGCTTAGGTACCAGCTGGGTTAGGTACCGGCTGGCTTAGATACTGGCTGGGTTAGGTACCGCCTGGGTTAGACACCTGCTGGCTTAGACACCAGCTGGCTTAGGTACCGGCTGGGTTAGGTACAGACGGGGTTAGATACCGGCTGGCTTAGATACCGGCTGGCTTAGATACCGGCTGGCTTAGATACCGGCTGGGTTAGACACCGGCTGGCTTAGATACCGGCTGGGTTAGACACCGGCTGGCTTAGGTACCGGCTGGGTTAGGAACAGACGGGGTTAGATACCAGCTGGGTTAGGTACTGGCCGGCTTAGGTGCTGGGAAGCCTGAGTCTGGCAGCAGGAAGGGGCCTCCCTGTCCCTTGACCTTTCACCCGGGCACAGATCTCGTGCTCTGCTCCCCTGCCGCTCTCACCTCCCACCCCCACCCCTGGCCGCCCACAGCATGAGAGCGACATCTCGGCTTACACCTATGAGAAGACGCTGGTGATGGAGCAACGCTCCCAGATCCTCAAACAGATGCACTTGACCAAGAACGAGCGGGAGCGGGAGGTGAGGTTGCCTCGGCTGGGCTCTCAGAGCCTCAAGCTGCTGCCAGGAACCCTTTCGTTACTGGATGGTGAGGAGGTGGGGGAGCCAGGTCGTGGGGCAGCAGCACTGCACTGTGGTAGTTCTGGGAAGCAAGCATCCGGGCTGACCAACAGCTGTGGGGGAGGGGCGGGGAGGTCTTGGCAGGAGGTGGCCGGTGACCTCCAGCAGAGCTGTCAACCTGTGTCACCCCCCAGATCCAGAGCATCACCGATGAGTCTCGAGGCTCAATCCGGAGAAAGAATCCAGCCAACACTCGGCTCCGCCTCAACGTCCCAGAGGAGACAGCTGGCGACAGCGAGGAGAAGCCAGAGGAGGAGGTGTGGCCCTGGGTGGCGTGGCCCCAGCTAGCGGGAGCACAGCCTTTGGCCTCCCAGGAGTCACCCGCTGTCCCCTCATTCATTCTGCAGGTGCAGCTGATCCATGACCAGAGTGCTCCCAGCTGCCCCAGCAGCTCGCCGTCCCCAGGGGAGGAGCCTGAAGGGGGGGGCGAGGTGGATCCCGAGAAGGTGCATCTCACCTGGACCAAGGACAAGTCTGTGGCAGAGAAGAACAAGGGCCCCAGTCCTGTCTCCTCCGAGGGCATCAAGGACTTCTTCAGCATGAAACCGTACGAGCACTGGGCTGAAGGCTGGGGCTGGGGAGGACCCAATGGGTCTTGCTCCCCACGGCAGAGCAAATGGGCACAAGGGGTCCTGGCTGGCAGCCTGGAGGCCCAGCCCCGGCACCGCCTTGCTCTCCCCATTGGAGGACTTGGGAGCCAGGGTTAGAACTTCTGGCAGGTGCAGGCAGGGGAGGTGGCGGATGTGGAGGCTGGGGGAGCAGGTGCAGATGAGTGTCTCAGGCCCCTGCCTCTTCCTCTTTTTCTGACCCCTCTCTTTCTCTCTCTTTGCTTCTCTCCTGTTACCTGAAGGGAGTGGGAGAACTTGTAAGTGCGTCTGCCTTTTTTCATTCTCTGTGGTTGGCCAGGGTCCCTGCTCTGCTATTCCATCAGGAACCCCTGGAGTCTCTGAATAGCCCAGCTGGGAGCTGTCTGGGGTTGGTGGTCCTGGCCTTGCCGCCGGGGCCGGAGACCCAGCGGCCCAGGGCGGCCTGGGAGGGCAGCTGGCTCCAGCGCCTCCTCCCCGGGGCTCACGCGCTGGCCGCCTGCGTGCTCCCGCAGGAACCAGTCCAACGTGCGGCGCATGCACACGGCCGTGCGGCTGAACGAGGTGATCGTGAAGAAGTCCCGGGATGCCAAGCTGGTGTTGCTCAACATGCCCGGGCCTCCTCGCAACCGCAACGGCGATGAGAACTGTATCCTGGGCTCTGCGCGGGGGCGGGGCGGGAGGCGGGGGGAGGGGGGTACGCCGGCCAGCCGAGCCGCGCCTGCCTCCAGGTCAGCACCCCGGCCAGGGCCGCGGTGGGAAGGGCCCCGGGGCTTTCTCCTTGACGGCCTCGCAGACATGGAGTTCCTCGAGGTCCTCACGGAGCACCTGGACCGCGTGATGCTGGTCCGCGGCGGCGGCCGCGAGGTCATCACCATCTACTCCTGAGAGCCGGGACCTGCCGCCCGGGCCCAGGCGCGCCCGGCCCGCGCCCCCCGCCGCTGTCACCGTTTACATACAGACCCCGTGCCCGTGCCCCGGCCCCTTTTCCCGCTGCCTGAAGCCCGAGGCCACGCCCGCCGCGGCTGACTCGGAGAGGGCACGCCGCGTTGGCCCGGGGGTCTGTGGGCCCCGGCTGCGCTGCCCCGATGCTGAGCCCGGCCTCGCCCCGCTGGAGGAGACGCTGCAATAAAGGTCGGGAGGAGGCGCGGGGAGCGGAGGAGCTGGGGCCCGAGGACCCCAGCAGTCGGCGCGGCCCCTGCCCCTTCCCCGCCGCGCCGCGGTCCTCGCGCTGCGCTCGTGCGCTCCGGGCGGTCCGAGGCGCCCTTCTCGCCGCGCCGCGGGGGCCGCGCCGGCCGAGCCTATACATAGTGTACAGGAGACATAGCGTGTATTTTTAACGTCCCCATATTTACATGACGAGAAGCGCAACGGACTTCTCTTCGCGCCGCTGTCGAGCTCTCCCGCCGGGGGCGCCCGGGGGAGGTAGAGCCCCGGGCGGCGGGGTTTCCCTAGCCGTCTGCGGGATTCTGAGAGCCCAAGTGCTTTAGGCCCAGGCGGGGGTCGTGGTCCTGGCCCCTCGACACCCCCGCCCTGCTCTCGCCTCCTCGCCTCTTGCGCGTGCCCTCGGCTTCCCCTCGTCCCTCCTGTTCTTTCCGGAGACTGAGACAGACCAGCGTCTTCTGGATTCACCCTCTCTCCCCTCGGCTCTTATGCAAGTTGGGGCCAGGATAGGGGAGGGGCGCTCGTCCAGGAGGAGCGGGCGAGACAGGCCCGCGCCCCACCGAGGAAGCCCCGCCCCGGTGCCTTCGCCGGGGAGCAGGCGTCTCTCCCCAGTCGGCTTGTCGCCTGCTCCCCCTATTCCACGGCTCCTCGCCAAAGACTGAAATCGTGGAGCTGGAGGGCGCCTCCTTCCCAGTCTCCTCCCTGGGACAGGTGAGGCGGCGGGGGGTGACACTGGTTTAGGGAGGCCCCAGCACCACCCGTGATGTTCCCTCCCCTGTCCCCAGCTCCCGCCTCGGGGACCCAGCCACCTTCTGGGTTCTGGGGCCCGAGCCCGCTGCCCAGCGGCGGCCGCCAGCTGTCTCCTAGGCTCCTGAGCCTGGAGGCGGGCTGGAGTCGCCAAGGCGCCTTGCTCTGAGCGCCTCTCTGCCCTCCTCTACCCGGGACCCGAGGCCCTCGGCTTTCCCACCTCCAGTCCCGGGCGCTTCCGCTCCACAGCCCGGTCAGAGAGGCGTTGGCTGGGTTCCCTTCCCCCAGGGCACGTTTCGCAGGGGGACAGGCACTGCATGCTCGTTCCAGCACCCTCTGGGACTGGGTACAGTACCTCCAGCCCCAGAGCCCTGACCTGCACACCTAGTTAGGACATCCTGCCCCCGCCCCAGAGCTGGGGACCCCGGGCACTCCTGACCTCACCACCTCCTGTCCTTTGAGCCTGAGGCAGAGCTGCAGCTGGTGCCATCTAGACAGGGGTGCGTGCGTGCGTGTGCATGTGTGCGTGTGTGCGTGTGCAGAGGGGAGGTCTGGAGGGCTGCTGGTTAGGTCAAGGCCTCTGGTATTTCCAACAATCAGGGGGCTGCACAGATTCTCCCAGCACCAATCAGGAAGTTGGAGGCTTTAGACACCAGCCCCCTGCATCCTTCCAACGACCTCCCTCTGAGAACACAGCTGGGTCCCTGAGCGCCTGGGCGGCTGCAGTGGGCTGGATGGAAGTGGGCAGGGGCTGCGATACCACCACATAGGGAAAGAAAGTTGCACTCTGGGCCCAGACTGTCTGGTTGGCAAGAGCTAAGTTTCCGTTGATGAAAAAAACAAATCCCACAACAAAAACCCAAGTTCTCTGTGCTACACGTGCAATATTTGTTATGAATGTTATCCCAGTCATCCATCAGATTATCTTTATAAAAACCACTGTAGCTAGGTGTTTCATGTCCATCCAAGTGACTTTTATTCTGAGTGCAATATTTCAATAGCCTTGTAGTGGTGACTAGTGTTGCTTCCGTTTTAGCCAATCCGTGTGCAGAGCCCTTGTAAATAGGAGAGGTTGCAGACCAAATCAGAGTATTTATTACTATTATCACTATTATTACTAGGCCTGCCTTTCACTTTGTGTTCTGGTATTCCGCATCCTGCCTCAGTACTGCTCTTGTGTTCTTTGTGCCAATACGAAAAGGAGAGGGTTGGTTCTTTCCTTCAGTGTTGAATGCTCCCATTTAATGCTTTATGGCTTTTACTGTATTTTTTAGATTCCTGTCTGCACAAAATGCAATAAAAATAATTTTATTATACCCTTCACAGCCTGAGGTGTGCTGACACTCCAGGGGGCCCCTCCAGGACCCAAAGGCATACTCAGCAGCGCCACGGGTCCCTGACAGAAGGGGTGGCTGTGGCCCAGCTCCGGTCCATCCTGGGCTGCACAGGGGGTCAGGCTCAGTGCTGCCGGCACTCGGGTCCCTAATCCACGGGAGGCCTGTGCCGCCCCCTTCACCACACTTACCCCAAGTTCACGAACGCTCCTTCAGTCTGTGACTGCGGGTCCCTGGCACAATGGGTGACACAGCTGTGGCAAAAGAGAAACCAGGACAGGAGAGGGCTGCCTCGCCACGCCCCCGCCTGCTGCCCAGTGCTAAGAGGCTGCACCTGCTGCCACCCCGAGTGTCGCCTGGGGCAGACCTGAACACGGCGCTGTCAGGAGCCAGCAGGCTTCTACCTAGGTGGGCCGCGCTGGGCTGCCTGAGGCTGAGGACAAGGGACACACCAGAGCTCTGAGGGCAGGGCCCTCCCCTGGGATCTTGGGAAACAAAGAGGAGCACAGCTTTGACTTTTTCATTTTAATTAAAAAGTAATCATTTCATCTTATTAACACAAGGGTTTTAAAGAGGAAAAAAAATTCACTATGTAACATAAACAGGTCAGAACATGAAATGCTGCCATCTGGGGGACCTTGAGTTTTGAAACCATTTCTTGGTCACTGGCAGGAGCTCCGCCAAAGCTACAGCGGCTCCCTCACCCCTGCCAGGGCCCCTGAGGCTGCCCCACAGGGCGCCACTGCCCACAGTCCCTAGGGAGAGGGCAGCTCCCCTCTGGCTCACTCAGGGCAGCGCCAGAAGCCCTCCCTGCAGTTTTGCCCCACGCCACAGCGAGGCACGGCACCTATGCAGCACGTGTGCACACAATGCTCCCACCTCCCGCTGCTCAGAAACCAGAACCCGGGTCTGGAGAGAGAGCCCGGGTCTTGGAGTCCAACGCTCACACCCATCAGCGAGAGGCGGGGAGTCCACGGCCAGGGCCGAGAGCTGCCCCTCAGAGGGCGCAGGCAGAACTGTGAGGGAAGCACGGGCGCCCAGAGTCACAGTCTGCGCCAAACTGCTGGTGACTGGAGCTGTTCAGTCCACTGGAGATCCTCCCGCAAAATGGGGGAAAAAGCCAAAAACCAAAAACCACCACCCTGCCTAGGGCAGGAACTTTCTTCCTTTGTAGCTGCCTCGGCCAGGATCCCGCACCGCAGAGCGGCTGACCAGGAATCCTAAGGCAGACCCCACGTGGGGGGAGGGCACGAGGACAAGGAGCCTCCACGTGCAGTGCTTCTCTGCAACCCCAGGGGAGCTCGAGCTCCTGAGGTGCGTGGAAAGCCTTGGTGAGTTCAAAATGAACAATGGTGGCGGCCACCACCATGGCCAATGCCGTCCCCAACGCTGCTGGCTGGGGCTGCTCCTCCTGCCTTTCCACCCCCAAATCCAGCAGAGAGGGCCAGAGACGCTCCCTCAAGTATACGCGGAGCCCAGACGCCTGTACTGCCCCGTAACCCCAGAGATAGTTATCTTCTATATAAAAACAAAAAACAGAACAGGGAAGATACACCCCCAGGTGTAGTACAAACTTCGACTCTGTAGGGAATAAGTAATACAGCTTTGGGCAGAAGAGAGCAGGTGGCAGAAACTCATGACAGTGGATGGAGACCTGGAGAATGTGAAGGACGTCCTCCAAGCAGCTCTATTTAGAACGCAGTAGCTGGGAGGAGGCCAGGGGCCCCTGGGACGTCAGTAATGCCTCTGGTAAGAGCCCATGGGGGCCTGGGGCCGTCCCACCTGTGCCGTGGTCTGGCTAACCAGGTGGGAGAGAGCAGGGCCACTCTGGATCAGGGTGTCCAGAGCCTTCTGTACACTTGGATTGTCAAAGTTGATACCTGTGGAAGACACAGGCCTCTGGCTAGCCATGTTGCTAGTAGGTGCCAGGCGACTGGAAGGCTGACCAAAGAGCCCTTGGGAGGCAGCCCCAGGCCTGGGGCCCATGTTCCGAGCAGATCCTGCCTGTCCCAACATGTTTGGGGGCTGACTGCCAGAGGCCTGTGGTCTCTGTGGAGGCTGGCTGTTCGCTGCTGTGGGAAAACTCTGGTTCTGGGCGCTTCCTGCAGCAACCGAGGGGGAAGCAGAGCTGCTGTTGGCCGCAACTGTGCCACTGTTGAAGAGGCTGAGGATCTTGGCCTGAAGCTCTTGCTGGGAGGTGGAGGGTGCAGCTGGAGCAGGCGTAGCAGAGGGCAGCACTTGGCCGCCCTGGAGCGGCTGGGAGCTTGGCTGTGTCTTCAGCGAGGCACCCGAGGTCGCCCCAAGTGGCTGGCGGGAAATCGGGCCTGGAAGACAGAAGAGGGAGGCACGTGGCTGCAAGCACCTCAGGGGCAGGAGGCCTCGCAGCCAAGGGAGGAACAAGCAGTGAAGTCACAGCGGTCACACAGGACACAGAAGGCAGCATCGTTTCCCAAGGGGCCACGCCAGGGTGGGCACTGCTCACAGCACACAGCCTCGTTCCCCCAGAGAACGGCTTCAAAACCGAATGAAGACAAAGAGCATCCATCTTGGCTCCCAGGGCGCCAGCACCAGCCGTGGGCCGTCCACCCACAGTAAGTGCTGCATCAGATTCCGTGTGTCCCGTTACCGCGGCCGCACAGACAGCGTGCGGGGGAGCCCGAGGGCCAGGCTCATTTCCCTTCCCCACCCCAAGGAGCCCAGGACCTGCCCCTCCCCACAGGGCCTGCGGACCGGAGACATGCAGAGTGGGAACTTGACCTCGGCCCTGCCACGCAGCTCACCGGGCAGAGCGTCGGCGCTGCTCCTCAGCAGTCTCTCCTTGCGCTCCCGCAGGTAGTTGATGATCTTGTCCGTCTCCTCGGCCGTGAGGTACCTGTTGTCCGCCAGCAGGTTGATGAGGCTCTGGATGGCCGGGGGGTGCCCCCCGCGCACGCCCTCTTCCGGGCCTCCTCGCTCTCTCTCCTGCAGGATGGCGTCATCGGCCATCTTGGCTGCCTGCCTGGCAATCTCCTCACGCTCCTTCTCCCGGCACTCATTCTTGTAGCGCTCGTAGTTCCTGGCCACCAGCACCATGGCGTCAGCCTGCGGCATGTTGCGATGCTCTATGGGAGGGAACGACAGCAGTGATTGCTCCCGGCGCACAGCGCCCACCTGCTGCACTCTGCCAAGCCTCTCCTCACCTCAAACCAGCAAGAAAACCATTCCACGACAGAAGCCTTGAGGTTGGGAGTGCAGTGGGGAGGCGGGAAGACAGGTGAACGGGGAACACAAACCTGTGGATAGCGCTGGTTCTCTGGGGAAATTCCTAGATCACAGACTTGTAGTAAAAACCACACACACACGGCAGCCTCACACAGAGTCACACAGACCACGTGGGGAGCAGCCGTGGGGGGCAGGCCCGTGGCCTCGAGGCCAGCAGCAGGCGGCCAGAGCCCCTCTGCAGAGCTGGCTCTCCACTTCGCTCCTCAGGACAGAGCTGGCCTACTGGTTTTGAATCCATCCGCTCAAAGGATCCGGATTAAGCCCAAACTGTGACCCGAAATCACCTCCTCCCCCTCCCCCAGGAGGCAACATGGTTTATAGGAGGCTGAGCAGCCTCAGGGCTTTCTAAAAGGTCTTCACGCATCTCGAGGACTAGTCCCGAGACAAAGGCCTCGCTGGAACTCCTTCTGAGCTCTATGGCCGCAGACGCACCGTCAGGCACACAGCAAGCCTGGCTGTGGGAGCGCTGGGCAGGGCATCAGGTGGCACAGCTGCAACACCATAGGCTTCATGTACCACGAGTGACCCCCGAGAAGGACTTCAGGAAACCCACTGTGGGCCCTGTGGGGGTCAGGCCCTCCTCCCTGTCCCCACAGCCCCCTACTCACTTCCCTGGCACACTTATAAATAGTATCCTCTAAGCCTGCGACTTTCCATGTCCCCCAGTTGAAAGCTGGGAGAAGAGAGGATTCAGTCTCGTCTGGGTCGTGTGTGCCAGACGTGCCCTGGAGCCAGAGCTCACTGGCCAGTAGCAAACACGTGCACTTCTTTCCAACTCTCTTTAAGAACTTCATGCTGAGGACTTGAAATGGGACACAGAAATCAGTAAATCCGACAAACCAGTCCCCACTGCCCTAGAATTAGTTGTCAAAAACTACCTAGCACAGCACTGTAGCATGTATCTAAAGGCCAAGTGGAGCAGGCCCAGAACTGTACCCAGAGCGCCCGTCTCCTCCACGCACGCAGAGCAGCAGCCTACCTCATCTGGGCTGACACTCGAATTTCTTGCCCCAGACCTCCTCCTTCCGAGCAGAGCATCACAGAATTACTCACCAGGGACGACCTCTGGGAACACGACCCACTTGAGCCCTCGTACCTTGTGGAGTTCCAAACATGATATTGACTGTACAAGAACGGTGAATCTGGTGCTGCTGGGTAATGACGATAGCAAAAGGAGAGCCTCCTCTGCTAACATCCTCCAGGGCTTGTGACAGCGACACTTCAGTGTTGAGGAAGATCAAGTCCACCACCATGCCCAGGTCTCGGACCTTCCGCCCCACAGATTCAGCATAATCTCTGTACGAGCAAACAGAATTCAGGTTAGCACCCCTGACCAACCTCAGTCCTGAACACTGTACTGCAGCTGGCTGTACTGCTCCCACAGAGGACTCAAACCCGAGTCCACCCAGCGCTTCCCTCAGGCTATGAGGATCTGGACCAATTCTCTCTTTACACGGGCCCAGAACGGCTCTGACTTACTAGGGTGACATGGAGTTGACAGCTGCCAAGTTTTCTGTCCCCTTCTCTAGTCTGCCAGCACTTCCTTAACATCATCCTGCTGCCTGAGACCTGCGGAACTTATCTGTCCTCGGGGAGACGGCAAAGCAGTGGAAAAGACATGGACTGTAATACTGGAAACGCAGGGGCTGGCGCTGTAGCGCATTAGGTTAATCCTCTGCCTGAAGCATCAGCATCCCATATGGGCGCTGGTTCTAGTCCCAGTTGCTCCTCTTCCAGGCCAGCTCTCTGCTGTGGCCCGGGGAGTGCAGTGGAGGATGGCCCAAGTGCTTGGGCCCTGCACCCGCATGGGAGACCAGGAGAAGCACCTGGCTCCTGGCTTCGGATCTGTGTAGTGCTGGCCGTTGAGGCCATTTGGGGAGTGAACCAATGGAAGGAAGACCATTCTCTCTGTCTCTCTTTCACCGTCTGTAACTCTACCTGTCAAATAAATAAATAAAAATCTTTTAAAAAATACTGGAAACACGAATTTTATTCTCAGCCCAAACATTTGCCGGCAAAGTTATGGAACTTTAAGCAAGTCCTTTTAACTCTTAGAAACTTAATTTTCTTAACTAGTAAGACAGGAATACGACGACTCAGTCCACTGTGTTTCCATGAACTTCCTTCTAACTACTGACATTCTCTTTTCATTGTTGTCATCTGCTCGAGTAGGCTGTAAACTCCACCAACACAAGGGGTGGAGCGTGCTTTGGTTGTTATCATTATAGCCCTAGTACCTAGCATCTACCATGCATAAAAAAACCGTGTAACGTGATTCTGATTCCTGGAGGATTAAAAATAGTCAATGTGATGTGCTTGCCATGGGGCAGGTGCAAAGTAGGTGCTCAGAAAATGACTGCTATCATTATGTACCCCAAAAAGCTGCTTACAGCTAAAGCAGTGTCTGTCTACAAACAAGGCAGACCCGATCCTGTGAACTCTGCCTGCTGCTGTCCCGACACCCATTTTCCTAGTCACTCTCTTGAAATTAGCTCTTTAACCCCAAACTGCTAGAAACTACATAAGTCACTGACAACCTCCTGGGAAAGAAACATGGCTGCACTAAGCCTGCAGGCCGCTGCCCTGGCTTTTGCTCCTCTGCTCTGCCTCTTCACGGACCGAGTGCACACAGAACGGAGGAGGCAGCACTGTGAACTCTGGCTTGGCTAACGTGGGCATCTAACAGTTCTGCGAAGCCAGCGCACTTTACAAAGAAGGCTTCGTTCTTGACTGACACACACAGAAAAGTGTGCCTCCCAAAGAGCTCAGTTCAGGGTTGTCCCAGGAAACAGGTTATCCACGGCTTCACTGGACCAGCATCTACTCCCTCTCCCTATGGTCTACAGGGCTACTCCCACTTCTAACTCCAGGGGTAGGCATGTGACAGCTCCGGCTAGTTAAGAGCATTCTGGACTACCTGGCCAAAGTGACAGGTTCAGGTGTAGGAAAATAAGCCAGATTAGTCCAATGAGAAGGAACTCCAGGACTTCAGGTGGAAGGACGGGGAGAGAAGCTCTCTTCCCACGATTTTTGCTAAGCTAGGACTGTCTGGTATCAGTGCCATCTGCCTTTCCAAGCAGAAAACCTGCCTGAGAATGAAGGCAACACTGAAGACATCAGTGCTTAGAGACCACCTCTTGATAACATAGTCTGACCCTGGCTGTGGCCACACCTGAGCTTCCTATCCTCTCTCCAGTTAAATAAACTACAAATGTCCCTTTTGGGCTTACGTCAGTTTGAACTGGGTTTTCTGCCACCTACAACTGAGAACTCCCCAGCTAACAAAGCCTAGGAAGGCCAGATTACACAGCCCAGCGTCAGCAGGTAGCGCTGCCCAGAGAAGCCTGCATTTCTTTCCTGACCCTTTTCCTTACTTGGGAGAAGTAGCTAAAGGGTCCTTACTTAGTCTGCTTGTTGACCACAATCACAGAGCAATCCACAGGCCTCTCGGCATCAAAGCGTCTCTGGATTTCCTCAAAATACTGACGATAGAGCTCCTCTCTCCGCCGTTCCTCACGTTTCAGACGCTCTGTAAGATACCACCAGGGAAAGCTGAAATCAGCACTGGGAACGGCAAGCTGCTTAAACACAGAGGTCGAGACATACACACACTCTGAACTTCTCAAACCTGCCTCCTAAAAATAACTATGATTATTGCCTTTTACAACTACAAATTCATCACAATGGAACGGGTAGACTGAAGGGCATGGCTGTTTCAATGCCTTTTTTTTTTTAAAGATTTATTTTATTTATTTGAAAGAGAGATTACAGAGAGAGGTAGAGACAGAGAGAGAGGTCTTCCATCTCCTGGTTCACTCCCCAGAGGGCCGCAATGGCCGGAGCTGCATGATCCGAAGCCAGGAGCCAGGAGCCAGGAGCCAGGAGCTCCTTTCGGGTTTCCCACGTGGGTGCAGGGGCCCAAGGACTTGGGTCATCTTCCACTGCTATCCCAGGCCAAAGCAGAGAGCTGGATTGGAAGAGGAGCAGCTGGGACTCGAACTGGCACCCATATGGGATGCCGGCGCTTCAGGCCAGGGCTTTAACCTGCTGCACCACAGAGCCAGCCCCTCAACGCTTCTTGTAGCATACTGGCAAAGTGCCCTCAGAGAGACTGCTACTAACTTATATTACCACAGTCATGGACCACCTGGTGCAGTGTGGAGATGGTCTGGCCCGGGGAAGGCCTGCACACTCATGTGGTCATGGTTTGCCAAGCAACCGCAGGCAAGACTCGAAATCCAGTGAATCTACTGCAGGCTCATTTTTAAATTAGTAATTCTGTATGGCCCACAAATGATGTTATAAATATCCAAATGGCTCTTGGCAGAGAAAAGTTTCCCACCCCTCGTAGTGCCTAAGTCTCCATACCTTTGTCAACACTGGGTATTGATATTTTTATTTTTGATAACTTGAAAAGAGAAAAAATAATATTCCATTGTTCTAGTCTACATTTTTGTTGATGTTTTTTGGAAAAAAAAAACACCCATGTAACTAAGTTTCACAACAAATTAAAAGTGCTGTTTGTGATGGGTGCTCCATGTAGGGGTCAGAACCCGTTAGAATGCCCAGGCGCCACACCAGAGTCTGGGGCTGACCTAGGGTCCACGTCCTGGTCCCAGGTTTCTGCTCATGCAGATCGGGGAAAGCAGCAGCGAAGGCTCGAGAAGCGGAACTGCTGCTTCCCCCGTGGAGACCTGTGTGATCCCCACTCCTGACTTTGCATCCTGGCTGCTGCAGGCATTCAGGGAGTCAATCATCAAACAGAAGCTGTTGGTCTCTGCTCCTCAAATAAACACATAAAGTCATACAGCACAAACTTGGCCAGGTACAAAACAATTTGAAAATTAAAGACAGCCTGAGAAAAAAATGTAGGCTTTGAAGAAACATGCTTGGGCCCAGCATCATGGCATAATGGGTGGCTGCCGACTGCAATACTGGCATCCCATATAGGCGCAGCTTTGAGTCCCGGCTGCTCTGCTTCTGATCCAGCTCCCTGCTGATGCATCTGGGAAAGATGCAGAAGATGGCTCAGGTCCTCGGGCCCCTGCACCCACATGGGAAAGCTGGATGAAGCTCCTGGCTCTGGCCTGGCCACTGTGGCCATTTGGGGAGTGAACCAGCAGAAGGAAGATCTATCTCTCTAGCCCTGTCTCTGTAACTCTGCCTTTCAGATAAATGAAAATATGTGTGTGTATAAACACGCTTGTCTTTACTGAAGAGATAAAAATTATAAACAACCAATGCCCCCTCCAACACACACACACACACACACACACACACACTGCAGTTACAGTTATCTGGTTAACGGGCAGAAGGCACAGCTTCAAACTTCTGTTCATTTCTTATGGCTGCAATTCCTTATTTCTTGTTGGATGGCTACACCAGTGCACTAATCTGCACTTAAAAATCATTTTCAAGCTTGTACTTCTTGTGAAGTGCCTGGCCGAGTCACGAGCACCCTGTGACTCGCCGGACTCCTGGCTCATCTCCTCTGACTTCTGCAGAGCATTCTGCCAGGAACGGGACCCTCTGCTGCTGCTACTTTACCTTTCGCACGAGACTGACTTTCTGGACCCGGGGGACCTCGCCCATCAAAGCTGTCTCTGTAACGGTCAAAGTAAGAGTCCTCTTTTCTCCTGCAATAGTCATCCATTCGCAGGTATCTGTCGTAAGAGCCTTCTCTCCTGAAAGGTTAAGGAAATTTTTACAAAGTTAAAAATTCTTCCCAGCCTGCAAAAGTCAGCTACAGAGAATCTTCAATACCCAATCCCCTCAGAGTTAGGCATATGAATTTAGGGTTTGTCAAATGAATTTCTATCTAAGACTCACTGCTTCTTAGCTCTGTGGCTGAGTTGACCTGTCTGAAGTGTGGGTAGGGTAGGGTAGGGCGGGGTTAGGGTGGAAGAAGAACACAAGTGATATACAGAAAACATTTAGTATAATCTCTGGCATATACTAAATACAAGTAACTCGCAATTTCTTCCATAAAACATTTTTTTCTATGAACTTTTAAAAAATACTTTGTATATAATAATTTGCCCTATTACCCTCTTGGAAAGTATTTTATTTATTTGAGAGACAGAGAGACAGAGACAGAAGTAGACAGCGCCCATCCACTGGATCACTATGCAAATGACCACAGTGATGGGCTGGGCCAGACTGAATCCAGAGCAGGGGACTCAATCCAGGTCTTCCATGGGGCCACCCCCTCCTGCCTTTTAAGGTGTGCATTATTGGCAGGAAGCTAGAATTGGGAGAACAGGGTACTGAACCCAGGCATTCTGATATGGGATGTAGGTAGCTTAACCAGCGCCTTAAATGCTAGGCCAAACATCTGCTGCAACACCCATTTCTTATTACTATTTTTTATTTATTTTAAAAATTTATTTCTTTACTCGAAAGGCAGAGTTACAGAGAGAGAGAGAGGCAGAGGCAGAGAGAGCGAGAGAGAGATCTTCCATCCATTGGTTCACTCCCCAAACAGCCACCAACAGCCAGGGCTCCAGGGCTGGGCCAGATAGAAGCCAGGAGTCAGGAGCTTCATATGGGACTACCATGTGGGTGCAGAGGCCCAAGCACTTTGGCCATCCTCCACTGCTTCCCCAGCAGAAACCTGGATCAGAAGTGGAGCAGGCAGGATTCCAACTGGTGCTTATATGGGATGTTGGCATGGCAGGCGGTGGCTTAACCCACTACACCACAGTGCTGGCCCCACACCCAATTTTTTTCTTTTTTATTTTTTTGACAGAGAGCTAGAGACAAAGAGACAGCTCCCACTAACTGGTTCATTTCCCAGATGGCTGCAATGGCTGAGGCTGGACCAGGCCAATTCCGGGTCTCCCGCTTATCTGGCAGGAACCCAATTACTTGAGCCATCACCACTACCTCCAGGGCTCTGCATCGGTATGTGGCTGGAGTCAGGAACGGGAGCCGGTGCTCTGATGTGGGAAGCAGATGTCTTAACCACTAGGCTAAATACCATCTTAGCCACTTCCAAGTGTGTAACTCAGTGGTACTCTAGTCACAGTGTTGTGTCATCAGCACCATTATCTACTTCCAATATCAAAAAGAAATTCTATTCACAAAGCAACTCTCCATTCCCCCTCTCCCTAGTCCCTGGTAACCTCTAATCTATTTTCTGTGTTTATGAATTTGCTTGACCTAGATATTTCATGCAAGTGGACTCACAACACCTTTTGTTATCTGGCTTATTTCACTCAGCAGGTTTTCAAGGCCCATCCATGTTTTAACATATATCAGAACTTCCTTCTGTTTTATAACCGAATAATATTCCACTGTATGGATCTATCACCTTTCTTATATTCATTCACTTGCTGATGGACACTGGGATTGCTTCTACCTTTCCGCTATTATGAACAGTGTTGGTAGGCACATTCATGTACATTCATGCACAATTCTCTTGGATACACTGTCAGTAGTAGACATGACAGGACTGTGCAGTAATTCTATACTCAACATCTGAAGACTGCCAAACTGTTTACACAGTGCCTATATAATTTTATATGCCCACCAGCAGAGGGTTCCAATTTCCCCATGCCTTGCCAACACTATTTATTTTCTCTGTGTGTGTATTTTTTAATTTTAATTTGATAGGTGGATAGGTGGGGGGAGAGAAGGAGGAAGGGAGGTAGGGAGGAAGGGTGGGAGAGAGAGAGAGAGATATTGATTGATTGATTGATTTCCCATTTGTTATTTCACTCCTTGAATACCTGCAACAGCCAGGGCTTGGCCAGGCTGAAGGCAGGATAGAGATATGTAATTTGGATCTCCCAAATGGGTGGCAGGTACCCAACTGCTTGGGCTATTATGTGATGCCTCCCAGGGTACACATTAGCAAGAATCTGGAATCAGAATCAGAGCCAAGATGCAAAACAAACGTTCCAATAGGAGATGTAGGTCTCCAAAGTGGCTGCTAAACCGCTGTGCCAATTGTCTGCCCCTTCTCTGTATTTTTAAGAAAACTACTACGGCCACCCTAGTGCATGTGAAGTGGTAACTCACTGTGGCTTTCATTTCCATTTTCTTGATGACTGATGATGCTGAGCACCTTTTCAAACATTTACTGATTAGCTGTGTATCCCCCTGTGTTTTCACACTGCCACTCTAAGTTTACTCTGTCTCTTCACATAATGGTGTCTCTCACAGGTCACAGGAAGAGGCCCACATGCATTCACTAAGCATAATTCATCAATCACTCACACATTCAGCAAAATTCATTGAGCGGCACATCTCCCCTTGATAAGACACTGAAAATACAAGGCTGACAAAGTCACCGTCCTTACAGAGTTTTCAATGAGTTAAGTAGAACACGCTGTTACAAAAAAGCAAGCGGAATGGCTGCGAATATACCTGTACATAGGCTCTCGCGAGTCTCTCAGGTCTCTGTATCTGTCATACATGGGGTCCCGGTGATCTCGAAAATCCCTCGAGTCTCTTAAATCCCGAAAGTCTCTGAGCTCCCTCATGTCCCGAGCGTCACGCATACTCCTGCTGTCTCTGTGATCCCGCAGGTCTCTGCTGTCTCTGTGGTCCCGCAGGTCTCGGGGGTCTCGGATGTCTCTGCTGTCCCGGGCATCTCGGCCATTTCTGCCATCCCTCGGCTCTCTTCTTGGACTTCCCCGAATGGGAGATCGGTCACGCCTTGTATCTCGACTGTCTCCAAAACCATATGGATCCCTGTGGAAGACAGCAAGAATATGCTAAGACAAAGAAATCAAAGGGAGCCAATCCCACAGCTCCTTATGGGAGAAAGCCCAAATCTTCCAAATATTTTTCTCTACAACATGGCAGTCAAACCAAGAGCACAATTAAAACTTAAGGACAGCTACCCATCTGGCCAGTAAATAAAACCTAGTAGCTTCAAGAATCTCAAAAGACTGGAACTGCAAAGGAAGAATGCGCAGCTGAAAGAGGTTTGGGCTGGGGTAATGGTGTTTATCAAGCTTCAGAGAGTAATTCGGTATTTCTCACACATGCCAAATCATCTCAATTTCAACAGGTTTTCAAAGTAAAAGTATTGGGGGCTGGCGCCGTGGCTCACTTGGTTAATCCTCCGCCTGCGGCGCTGGCATCCCATATGGGTGCCAGGTTCTAGTCCTGACTGCTCTTCTTCCAGGCCAGCTCTCTGCTGTGGCCTGGGAGGGCAGCAGAGGATGGACCAAGTGCTTGGGCTCCTGCACCTGCATGGGAGACCAGGAGGAAGCACCTGGCTCCGGATCGGCCCAGCGCTGGCCGTGGTGGCCATTTGGGGAGTGAACCAACAGAAGGAAGACCTTTCTCTCTGTCTAGAACTCTACCTGTAAAAAAAAAAAAAAAAAAGTATTTCCCCATCAGACTTGTCTTAAAAAGACATAAGAGCAAGAGCGGCAGGTGCTGTGGCGTAGCAGGTAAAGCCTGCAGGGCCGGCAGCCCACATGGGCAGCGGTTCGAGTCTCAGTTGCTCTTCTTCCAATCCAGCTCTCCACTGTGGCCTAGGAAAGCAGAAGATGGCCCAGGTCCTTGGGCTCCTGCACCCATGTGCGAGACCTGGAAGAAGCTCCTGGCTCCTGGCTTCGGATCGGCACAGCTCTGGCCATTGCGGCCATCTGGGAAGTGAAACAGCAGATGGAAGACCCCTCCCCCACCCCCACCCCCCGCCTCTCTGTAACTCTGCCTTTCAAATAAATACATCTTTTTTTTGTTGTTGTTGTTAAAGGGGGGGCAAGAAATCTGGGGGGACATAGTGAGGGCTAAGAGTCATGAAGAAAAAACAGAGAAAATGGCATAATCTCACACAAAGTGATCAAAAGAGTTGCCCTTAAAGCACAGAAAATTTCACGAAAAGTTATCTAACAGAATCATCAAATTAAGAGGGGGAAGCACAGTATGATACATGCAGTTAAGGATCAAAACCAATCAAATTTGGTTCCCTTTTGTCTAAGGTCTTTTAAAAACTGAAGCCACAGACATGCTTGGCCTGCTGACTCAATGTTTGTCATGAGACATTCATCCCACCGGAAACTCATCCCCAACATATCTAAAATTAGAAACTTCCTATTCCAACCCACAAGCAGTCCCATTCCTGACTTTCTCACTTCTGCCAATAATCCACTTTCTAGCTACCTAGGTTTGTTCTTGAATGTTAACTTTGATTCTTCCTCTCCGTCCCCTTTAAATCAGTAGAGTCCTATTTACCTTTCTATTCCTCTAGATTTATAGGTCCAATTCAAAAGCTTATTTATATTTATATGCCAGCACCAATAAAAATTTCCAAAAAACAAAAACTAATATTTTGGATTTCAAGTCATTTGACACACAAATATTGTACTACCCATCCAAATGCGCCAATTTCCATCGGTGGCTAATCTCAGCTTGCCCCCTGTGCCTCTGGGAACCCTCGCCTGACAATACCCTCTTCTAACTATCACCTCCTCATTTCCCGATTGTTTCCTTAGTTCGACCTAAGCTGTTCTTCTCACTTTACTCACATGTCTCTCGGTGTTTCTGTTCGTATGGCTTCTCTATCTGGAACAGTTTTCCAGGACTAACTCAAGGACCACCTGATCCACAAAAGGAAGATCATGTCCCGCGTCTCCCAGAATCCTTCCCTCGCTTTCCCAGTGACTGCTGATCTCCCCTCCTACTCTCAGAGCACTATTTCTGTTACTCATCCTGACCTGGTATTTACATTTTCACAACCATGTCTCATGTCTGATCCACTCTGAGATCCGTCCTGAATGCTTTTAACTTCTCCACAATATGCTGCTCCTCCAGTCCTTCCCATCTGAGTAGACGGCACATCCAGTTACTCATTTGCTCAAGCCAGGAAATTGGACGTCACCCTTCAAGATTTACCTACTCCTTTCAACCGTACGTCTGAAGTCTGCCCATTCTCTCTGAAAACTGCTACCCATTCTGTTCACTTCTCTGTATCTACATGGGCACCACTGAAGGCCAACCGTAACCACACACTCTAAAGCCAAAGCCAGCGGGAGCTGAAGCAGTCCCCCAACTTCTGTTCTTAGCTCTTCTCTAATCTTTCCTCACAAAGAATGCTCTAGAGTGAGCTTTTAAGTATGTAAAACCCTTCATTGGTTTCCCACAGTATTTATTTAGGATTCATTTCAAAATCTCAGCCAAGGTTAGGAAAGTCCTTTATGCCTTGGGCTCCTGTCTTGCCTATCTTTGCCTCAGGTCACCACTCTGCAGCCACACTAGCCTTTCAGCCACAGCGAGCCAAAGCCTCTCCTGATCCCTTGAGACCTGCGCTCACTCTCCAGGTCTCAGCATGTCAATGTACAAGTCTACCTTCTGCTCTTAAATTCTCACAACACCTTTTTTTTTTTTTTTTTTTTTTACTTATCTCATTTGATTTGCTAAGTTTACCTATTTAACACCCATCTGCCTAGGCAGATCACAAGCTTCCTGAGGACAAGGCCTGTGTCAGCTTGACTCTGCACTGTAAATCCACTAGAACATCTGGCACACAGCTGAAGCTCCATAAACATGTGGAAAGAATCTTGCTCCTGTACATACTTTTATTACTGAACTTCCCACACTGTTCTGTAACTACAATTATGTGCTGCCTAATGATAAGATTATATCAACTTCTGATGTTGTAGCTTAGGTTGTGTAAGTATACTCTGTGATAGTCATGCAACGAAATCACCTAATGACCCATTTTTCAGAAATTATCTTGATGTTAAGCGATATATGACTGTATTTGTTCACATGGCTTCCCTAGAAAACAGTAAGTCTCCTGAAGGCTTTGGGTCCCCACGACACAGCGCTGAGTTCAGCAGTTTAATGAATTGAATTTTTCTACTTAAAACTGTCAGCCTCAAGAGCAGGCACCAAGCTTTGTTTTTATCATCTACTGTGATTACACCACAGTAGGCATCCACCATGATGCTATCAGCCCCAGAATGCTTCAATTTCACTTCATTTACATGGGCACAGAAGAAACAAGTTAAATGCCAAGTCTTCTTTTTACAAAAGTCCCTGTCATATATTTTAAGATTTATTATTACTCCTGGTTGTGGTAGCAACCACACAGCAAACTAGAGAACTTAAATAAGGATAGCTAAACATTAGTTTCCACACTAGAATAACGTGCCGACTAATCAAGATGATTTCAATTTTCCCTATTATGTCAAAAAATCCTCCTAACACTGTAACATCTGACGTAGTGCATAATGTGGGCAAACACCAAGGGTCCAATGGGAAGGACACTGCAAAGCATTTCTGGATCATTAATGATCGGTGGATAAACTGGCCTTGGGGAGCAGTTAGAAGTCGTCATTAGAGGCAGAATCAGATTTCAAGTGTTCTTGGCAATCAGAGCTGAAATATCATGAACCTGACAGACCACAGACCACATAAAGTTTTGGTCTGGTGAAGTAGGGCTGGGAATGCAGTCATGAACACCATGTCACAGCACATTATTTACAGTCTTAGGACAATCAGATACCATATTGGGCTCTAATTCTTTTTGATCTATTGGAGAACCTTACTTACCTGTCTGAATCCACCCCTGCAGGACGACCATAACCCTAAACCCACAAAGTCTATGTTCATGCTTCCAGCCTGCGACAACAAGCCCTTCCCTTTTCCTCTCAAAGAATCTAAAGTTTGTAGGCAACAAAATTACTAATTCCCTCTCCACTGCCTTCTGGGCAAAAAGGCAGAAGAGGTGAGTCAGGAGAGAGAAGAATCTAAGCACTGATGGAAGTAGAGATAGAAGGTAATTCTCCACAACGAAAAGGCAAACGTTTTCCTTGCTCCAAAAGATGAACACTGGCACATGTTCCTCTGGAGACAAAAACAAAACAAACAACCCTTTAGGGTCACTTCAGGACCCAAAGAACTCCTCAGAACAAAAGGGCGCCTGCTGCTGGTCCCAACATCTTCCTCAAACCAAGAACACAGCTAACAAGAGTTGTACAGTGTCTGGACTCAGAGCGAGGAGAGGACAAAGCCTCCTGCATGAGAAGCTTGACCTCAGATGATAAGTGAGTAGAAGCAGGTTCCCGGAGCAAATAGTGAAATTCACAGTATCATCCCAAGGCACCAGAGCTATTTTACTAAAGGAAGCCAAACGCATACTCTCAGGTACCACATTGTAAGAGGGTAAAATGAAACCGGATAGCAGTTAAACTTCAGTACTGGAGCCCACAAACTGAAGCAGGTGGCAAACACAACTAAAATTCTGCTGTAATCCCTTATCTACTCAGGAGGGGAGAAGAAAGGCAAATGCTTGCATCATTGGGCAGCATTTACGGGTAAAGGAGGGGTGGGTGAAGGGAGAAACCACGGCTCAGATGGGAAGTGGTGTGCTGCTGGCAGAACAGCTTCTCCTCCTGAGGACTTAAGTGGTGTGGACAGCGCCTGGTATTTGAGATTTTACAGATCTTGAAAGACTTTGAGCTTCTTTTCATCAGGAGATGGAACCTCAGGTTCAGGATGGTGCTCTTTGGCCTTGGCCGTGCAGGTCAGGGAGAAAGGCCCGTCTTCGTCTTTCTGTTCTGCAGAGGCCAGCCTTTCTGTTCCCTGGAATACTTTCCTTGGGAGGGCCAGTCTTTTTTCTGACCCTGAGAAAAACCCTCCACCAGCTTTTTAAACGTTTATTGTCACAGATACTGTCCACAAATATCTAAATAAGATGGCTGCTGTGTGACGCTGGTCCCCCGCCACAGTGGCTCCATGCTACTATTAGAAATGCAGAGATAAGAGATTTCACCATCAGGTGTAGGCAGGGTATGGGAGGAAGGAGAGACCACATCTCAGATCCAAACTTTGTAAGTGGCCACGCCTCCCCTGGGAAGCAGCGGTGATCTTCTCCAGCACAAGTGAGTTTTCCGCTGGCAGAGGTGGCACTCGCTGCCGGCTTTTCTTCACGTGTTAGCGCAAAGGGAGCCACGGCCCGCAATCTTTCAATGCAGGTCCAGCCAGACCTAGGGCTGTTTCACACTCAAGGAGCAAACAGTTATCCACGAAATGAATCCTCTTTGGATAAGTAGAAAACACTTCGGGTTACAAAGGAAATCTGCCTGCAGCCAAGTGACTTCTGATGAATCAGTCCCCAGTGAGCTCCACCATGGAGGTATCGGGCTTAACTTCTTTCACAAATACACGGGGGATCCTCTGCAGAGCTTTGATGTAGACAAGCTAGTTCTGTTTGGGAAGGTTTGGGAGACCCCGTCTGACTTCAGCAAGTCAAGTTGGCATATGCTCTGAGACCTGGACTGCCGCACTGCTGACGGAGCCAAGGGCATCCAGCCCCAGCCAGAACCATGATCCAGTCTGTGAAGGAAGACCAGGGCCTAAGGCCATACCAGACAACTGTGCAGTATACTCAAAAGGAATCCAGTGGAGTGGTCCAAGGGTTCAATGATAGGAATTCAAGCTGAAATGTAATCCAGAGCAGGGATTCTTGTGCAGAGATTGGTGCGTGGCTGGACCAGTACTGTTAGAATTATACACTGGCAGCTGAGTCATCACTGGACAGAAACAGAGCCACAGAACTGTTGCTTGAAGGGCTGACAATCCTGTGAAAACGCCCAACATACCCAGGTATGTTGACACTCAAGGTTAATGTTCAGCAAAAGGTGTTACAAAGATTTTGGCAACATAAAGAATAATGTTCTTATTAAAAGCAGACAGCACTGGAGATGTAGGGGTGTAACTTAAGGAAATAAGGAAATCATGAATAGTGGTTTTTTTTTGTTTTGTTTTTCTTTCTGCTGTGAATGATACATTCCCTATGGTGGTGACACACAGAAGTATTAGGGCTGCCGGAAGGCAGTTTGGTTATTATCAACAGGCCAGTACATTTGGAATTATCTCAAGGCTTTGACTGGAAGCATGCACCCAAAAACAGTGATCCCAGTGTACACCTGAGAAATGGTTAGCTCTTCCCAGGCCACTCACTCACTTATCTTGTGAACTCTTTTGTATTTTACTTCTACCCTATCAGTGTATCTGAAGAGATAATGCATGATGAGGGTAATAATCAAAATGTTAGTACTCTACTTTGAATATAAAATTCAATTTATCCAGCTTTGATTTTTTTTTTCTTTAAGAGAAAAAATGGAGACTCTTAGATGGGGCTCAGAACAGATTCTACTAAATGTGACCACATTTTTCCCTGAAGTAAATACACACTGACTGTATGGAGCTTCACCATGGTAAACAACATGTTAGGGACATATAATCCAAGGGGAAGATTGTTAATGGACTCTGAATTAGCTTGGCTATTCCTCCTGCTGATAAAGCAGGAAGACACTGCTCTATGCACATTCCAAATAATCACATTTTAGAATTCATTTCTGAGGAAAGTGGGATTTTAAAAGATATATAAAGGAGACACTGATATGTATGTATCTACTAAGGAGCTCACTGAAAAAATATTTTTCATTTACTTGAAAGGCACAGCAACAGAAACAGTGAGAGAGATTGAACTTTTATCTGTTGGTTCACTCCCCAAATACTTGAAACAGCCAAGGCTGGGCCAGGCCAAAGTCAGGCGCCCGTTAAGATCTCCTACGTCAGTGGCAGGGGCACAAGTGCTTGAGCCATCACATTCTGCCTCCCAGGATGCATTAGCAGGAAGCTGGATCAGAAGCAGAGCAGCCAGGACTGACAATGGCACTCCGATGTGCAGGTGGGCGTGCCAAGCAGCAGCTTAACCAGCTATGCCACAACCTCCGTCACTGGAGCTCATTTTCAAAGGTATTTTCCAATGCTGTTTGTGTGTTAGTTTGTTGGGAGGGAGGGGAGTAGAGGAAGGAGTATTAAAAACACAAGGAAAAAGGCATAAAGCTCTTTCATTATATTTGAAATTATGGAGCTACATTTTAGGTTGGAACGCAGTTAATCTTTTCATTTATGCCCTTTCAACAACTAAATGGGACTCCAACTAGGGTAGTTAGTTGTTTCCTTGTTACTTACAATTAACCAGAGCAGTTAAAAAGCAATTGGTCAAGTATCATTAACAGGATGATAGAAATTACCCTCCTCAATCCGTAACAGTAACAGCAACTACTCTAGCCTGCAGTGTGCCATTTCTTTTTCTCCTGAAGAAATACACAGACATTACTCGGGAATCACAAGCACCATGAGAACAAGTAGAGGGAGTTTTCTATTGGAGTCTGTGTCTTTCAAGTTCCACACTCCTTCTAGAAAAACACCCAGTTCAGAAACACACACAGAAACACACATTAGGACACAGTGTTGTGGTGTAGCAGTTTAAGCTGCCACCTGTGACACTGGCATCCCATTTGGGCTCCAGTTCCTGTCTCAGGGGCTCTCCTGCAGACCCAGCTCCTTGCTAACGGCCTGCAAAAGCAGTGAAAGACGGCCCAAGTCCTTGGGCCCTTGTACCCAGGTGGGAGACCTGGATGAAGCTGTTTGCTCTTGGCCTTGGCCTGGTCCAGCCCTAACCATCTGGGGAGTGAATCAGTGGACAGATATATATGTCTTTTGCTCTGTAAATGTGCCTTTCAAATAAATTGATAAATCTTTTAAAACACACACACATCCACATCTTATCTCCATTTAACTCATTTGGCAACTACAATTTCCAACAGCAGCCCCATAATTCTGACCATCAGATGCAAACTCTTAGCCATGTGTATTCCATATTTATTGGGGCTGTAAGAAACAATATAGGTGGGGCTACCCAACATCTACAACATGGTTAGATGCAGCCTAATGGAGAAACATATTATATGGAACTGTTGAAGTTCTTCAGGATGCATTCATGTTCTTGAAGATACAAATTCAAACAAATCAACCTCAACCTACACACTATTGATCCGTAAGTTGCAGGCTTTTTTTTTTTTTTTTTTTTTTTTTTGGTATTAAGAGAGCAGACAGACTACCAATGTATATGCCCACTTCTGTAGTGAAATTACTGGATGGCCAGGGCATCTACCTGACAACTGTGGTGTAGCCATAGTTGCAGTGGTGGATACAACTTCTCTGGCACAGGAAGAATGGGCAAAAAAAAACCAACAAAACCAGCAGCATTACCTGGTCCCTAGCATCTGCTTGGACATGTAGAACAGACATGCATAATCTATGCCTGGGAGCTAGATCACATCCAAACAAGAGAATTACACAAAACATACAGAAGCTGTTCTATCCTCTAAGTAACAAAACATGAATTTTTGTTCAAAAGCAGGACAACTATGTGTTACATGCAAATGCTCATTCAGTAGGTATATCCCCACGTGACTCTGGAGCTACCATTATAGACTAGGATTCATTGTGTTCAGCAATGTTCAATTCACTGCAGGAAATGTAGTTTACTGTGATATGTAGTTTTTGTGGAAAACTGACATTTCCACTCCAGGGCAAGGACAAAAATCCATACTGAGCTTCCACGTGGGCCCTGAAGATACGAAACACATAGTGTTGGTCTGCATTACACACAGAACCGCACGCACTGCATCCTCGTATGTGCTGCTATGGGACCACAAAGTCTGGATATGTTTCCTCATATCTGGTGGAAATGAAAACATTTTTTAATAAACATGCTTCTTTGAGAGAAGACACCAATTTAATGTACATCTTGAGGGTATGTGTCAGGATTGCTTCTTTGGTACACACTGAAGGAAGAGTATTTTGGGGAAATGCCCTCTATTTCCAGAGAAGGTAAGAAAAAGGGAGACTTTGAGAAATGCAGTGTTTTGCCCTTTTTATTACCCCTCAAACAGGTAACCCCAAGCAAGCGAGCCAACACAGGGTCTGGCGCACGGCACCGCAGCAATCTCTCAAGCAGCACTCTCCGTAAACCTGGGTCACCATCTGGACCGGCAGCCATGTGGAATGAAGAGTCGACTCTGCCGCCTGCTGCAGTGCAGTGTGGTGCACACCAACGACCCCGGGGCACTCCTCCTGTTCTGGAGGCTCCCACTGACACGACAGCCGGGGACAGACAGAGGTTTATCCTCTTCAACCGCCTGCAACACAGGTTGCAAGCTGAACTCGCTGGGTTTGCCACCGAAAACACAAAGCTTCCTCTGCATCTCCTGTTGTATGCTTTAAAAAGCAGCAAGGCCCTTCTCACAGGGTTCACGTTCTTAAGGTTTGCTTGAGCGTTTCTGATTTGTTGGGGGGAAGAAAAGACCCTTGATGTGTGAAGTTGGGCTTAACTCCCCAGAGCCCAACTCTCCCAAGGTAACTCACTGCTTCAGGGTACTTTACCTTCGTGTGGGGCTGGGTCTTGATGGAGCCGTATTCATATTTCTTCTTTCCGCTGCCTTATTAATATCTGAAAAGAATAATCAACCCATCTGTTCAATGCTACGGAATAAAAACAAGATCATCAGCACATTTTAAATGAAAGCAACAACAAAAAAATTATAATGGCAACCAGATGGTATAAGAAAAATCCATTCAGCAGCGACACACTGTCACTTGGTCAGTTTTTTTTTATGAAGTCAAGGTAGTACATTGTCTTGGCTTTGTAAGGAAGGTCCCTTAGTTTTCCCGCTAAAATATAATTTGTATAAAATTGGTTACATTAATGATTCACCACCCTGACAAAACCTAAACCTAACACTCCCTGCCTAAAGGGAGGAAAAGGTTGTTTTCTATACTCTTGGAGAGCTAGCTGTAAAATTCTTTTTGTGGAGAGAAAAAAGTAGGGAAAAGATAAGGAGAGTTTTAAAAAATTCTATTTTAGGTTACAAGAAAGTGATTGCTGGAACCCAGTGTCTTAAAACTTCCAATACTCCACGAAGCAGGGCTCCCTTTTAGTGTGTCTTGTGTTGTATTCCACTGGATAGACTCTTCCAGAATGAGTAATACGCAGGAAAGAAAATTATCTTTTTTTTAATAAACCAAAGATATAACTGTTAACATCTACACTCTTCTTAGGTAAGTATCTAAGAATAAGAGCTGGTATTTGGCATAGTAGGATTAGGTAATAAAACACAATTTATCTAAGTTTTCATTAGAAAAGGTTGGTGTATACTATTAGATAGGAGAAAACAGTGGAATAAGCTTATAGAAAAGCTAATTTATGTAGTTAAATCCTATTGTGCTAAAAAAATACACCTGCTTTAAAAACATATTAAGAAAGAACTGATGAGGTCTTTAAAGAAATATACCAATATATGCCCTCTCGAGCCTGACAATTATTATGACTTAAGGATAAATAAGTGCATTAAAAATTTCATACTTCAGATGAATGGAGATGTAAAATGCTCCCTGCTGCAGGGTGCCTTTATTCTCCTTGTTTCATATTAACCAATTTATAGCACACCTAATGACATAAATGATAGTAAGCACTCACATAATTAGAGTGCTTTAAAATAGCAATTATATATTTAAAAAATCCCAACCAGATTCCTACCATGTGAGACAACAGCAATAAGAAGAAACTGAAGGGTCTGGTATAAACTTTACCCTGCTATGTTGCCAACTTTTGAGTTTCTGAGTTCCTGTTCAAGTGAGAATGATCTTCAATTCCATTTTAAACCGGAAATTTCTATTATGCCTAGAAGAAGAATGGCTTTTGACAAAACTGAAGAGAACACAAAACCTAAACAGAGAAGCACATTCTACTTAAATTGCTTCTTACCTTTTCAATTAAGATGACACAGGATATAATTCCTCTATTGCACACACACACACACACACACACAGAGGAAATATTTTCTATGTAAGACCTGGCCAGTATTCTTGGACCATAGCTTTGGTACTATGACAGTTAACAACTCTTAAAGTTCACAAATATCTGAATTATATAAAGGCAGGCCTTGTGAGGAGTATTATTCCTTTTATGTGGAAATGTGAAGAATACCAGTTCAGGGCTAGAAGGGCTTATTGACCTGGTCTGCTCACTTGTTTTATACCACTTTCTAATACAGAATGGCTATGAGTCAGAGAGAAACGTAATGACTTTGATTATTTAAACAGTTTATGCAGCATTTCTGGAATACCCTAGATGTATGTATTGGGACTTATTTTTAAATAAGTACCACATCTTCAACAGGACTCTGCATTTTATTAAATGGTCTTATGACTTAAAAAAAAAAAAAAACAAACAAACAAAAAACTCATCTGAGGGGCCGATGCTGTGGTGCAGCAGGTAAAAGCCCCTGCCTGCAGTGCCGGCATCCCATACAGGCACCAGTTTAAGTCCCAGCTGCTCCACTGCCTGGGAAAGCAGTAAAAGATGGCCCAAGCCGTTGGGACCATGGGGGACCCAGAGGAGGCTCCTGGCTCCGGACTGGCTCAGCTCTGGCGGAGGCAGCCATTTGGGGAGTGAACCAGCGGATGAAAGACTTCTCTCTCTTTCTGCCTCTGCCTCTAACTCTGCCTTTCAAATAAACAAATAAATCTTAAAAACAAACAAACAAAAAAACTCATCTGAAAAGACTAGACCTTGCAAGCATTTAGGTTAAGAGTACAGAACATATGGTGCTACTTCACTTGATAAATTTCTATTAATGCTATAATACGCCCCCCACACATATGAAAAAAAAAGGGGGGCTGTCATACTGTATTAATTAATCTACTTCAGTGACTATAGAATGGGAAGACCAAAGTGATCATATATTATATACCTTTGGGACAAAACTAGTTCCAGATAGAATGAAGAAGGTAAATATTTTACTTTGAAGTTGGTGACATTATTCTGCCATTACTTGGAAAACTAAAGAACATCCATAAATATATTTTTAAATATTGTGATTTGCCTTCCAGTATCTATTTTCACTAAGTAGTGCAAAGCAATTATATGTGGATGGTGTGGCTTATGTTTCTTTTGCAGAAAAGTACTTTTAGACCATTTCCTTAATTTTATGAGTTGGCATGCTTAATCTGGTATGTCAATTTTGTTTATTTACCCCTATTTAAGAGTTCCTTAAACTTTCAACTTGGCTGAGATATGAAGAAAATGAGACCTGAAAGTCCTGAGTCTCATTTCTATCCCAGAAGACTGTCCAGGTTAGAATAGGGTTCAGAGTTTTCAGTGAGAATTGTGAAAACATAATCACATACATTACCACCAATCCCCCTCCTCCCAACAACAACAAAAAACCCTAATACATGTGCACATAGAACTTTGGAAATTATAGGAGGAAGAGAAGGTAACAAAAACACAAAGAATTTTGGGTGGCTGATCTCAATAGAGAGTAAAGATGTACAGAGTCAAGAAAAACTTGCTCCATCCCGATTTTTGTCACAGAATTTGAAAATCTGTCAACTTGGAGGTTCTTTGGACACGTTTTTCTTTGAAAATGCAAATACTGGGACTAAAGGCTTTTGTATAAATTAGTTTAATCAGATTTTCTTCCTAAATCCTTACAGATATAAAATCAACACCAAGAAAATAGGATGCTAATGTAAAGGAGAAGGGGAAACACAACTAGAGAAGACAATTCAGAGGTTTTTCCAGATATTAGATAGGGGGGGCTTCAACTGGTGAGAAGTCAATCAACAAGAGAACCACAGCAATCTGGGAGTCTTTCCAAGCAGAGGTGGACTGATTCCTCTATAAAGAAAAGGGAAGAAAATTTGGTGCTTCTTTCCATTTTATCCTGGCCAACTGACCCTAAGACCAAAAGCCACACTCTCAGTGTCTTACCCATTTTGGTAAGTTCCAAGTAGTCTTCTGGAAATAGTTAAAAGCACTTTTAGCTAAGAATTTGTACACATGGGGGCTGCTGTGGCGCAGAGGGTTAAGCCATGGCCTGCAGAGCTGGCATCCCATATGGGTACTGGTTCAAGTCCCAGTGGCCCTACTTCCAATCCAGCCCTCTGCTAATGTGCCTGGGAAAGCAGCGGGGGATGGCTCAAGTCCCTGGGCCCCTGACGTGGGAGAACCAGAAGACGCTCCTGGCTCCTGGCATTACCCTGGCCATTGTGGCCATTTGGAGAGTGAATCAGCGGGTGGAGGATTCTCTCTAGCTCTCCTCTCTCTCCCTAACTCTGCCTTTCAAATAAATAAACCTTAAAAAAAAAAAAAAAAGAATCTGTACACAAGAGAAATAGCACCAACTCGAAGGATTTACATAGGGGCTGGCATTGCGGCGTGGCTTGCAGGGCCAGCATTCCATATGTGTAACTCTTTCAAATAAATAAATATTAAAAAAAAGGATTTATATAAGAAAAAAGGGAGAATAATCTAGAAAACACGAGGCAATACAGATAGTGGCAGAGCCATTTTAAACCATAGGGGAACAGAGTGAAGAGCTTCCAAAGACACAATATCTAATCTACAAATTTATTTTAGACTAATATGCCAGACAGGATTCACACAATGGTCCTGGGGTAATGTTACAGATAAAAATGCATGCTTCATTCACAGTATGAAGAACTGTTCTGTTCTACCTATTTTTAATTGTAGCATCATAAAAAAACACTTTTTATCTTAAAGCCCATTTTTATTACAACAACAGAAAACAATAAAGACTAAAAACAACAAGGGACAGTAAAAACCACACTGTTTAATGTGACAGTACCACTACTGCCTGTTAAAAGAAACCAGAAGCCTATACAATTTTAATAAAGGACTACAAATGTAATAAAACTCCCCAATAAGGCTTAGCTGAAAATCAACTAACAATCAATGATTATTAATTTGGAATTACATGACAACAAAGATGCCACCTGATAAGACAGCAGGTGACATATATCAAATCCCAAATCAGGAAGGAAATGACAAGGCTTCTTACTTACACTGTATTTATGAAGATGATTTTGATGATACTTTGTAACATCAGAGATATTGTACTGAAGGAGAGAGCTTGCTGTGCTTCTAAATCAACCCTTTAAACTTACTGCATATTCCCTCATATTTGATTGTTTCCTTCATTCTCTAACTGAATGTATTATATCTTTAAACTCCATTAGAATAACACTCCCAGGGCCGGCGCTATGGTGTAGTTGGTAAAGCTGCCGCCTGTGATGCTGGCATTCCATATGGGCACCAGTTCAAGTCCCCACTGCTTCACTTCTGATCCAGCTCCCTCCTAATGGCCTGGGAAAAGCAGTGGAATATGGCCCAAGTGCTTGGACCTCTGCCACCCACATGGGAGACCCAGATGAGGCTCCTGGTTTCCAGCTTCAGCCTAGCACAGCCCTGGCTGTTTTAGCCATCTGGGGAGTGAACCAGCAGACCGAAGACTTTTCTCTCTCCCTCTCTCTGTTACTTATGTTTTAAGTAGATAAATAAATCCAGGCCTGTACTGAGAATATTATACACACTATTTCATTCAATCCTTTTACAACACTCAGAGTGACATACTATCACGATTAACATTTTTGCAAAGGAGGACATTTGAGGTTTAGGGGAACTGACTTATCTGAAGACACATGATTAGCAGGGGGCAGAGCTGGGAGTCAGACTCAAGTCCATAAACATTATGCTACGCTGCCTCCAACAGGGAATGGACAGATATGGTTTCCCTTCAAGAACATCCTCCGAGGACTCCCAGATGAAATGCTGATGGAACCTGAAACAGACCAGTTTATATCAGACACTCCAATGTTTAAATGCCCCACAAATACCTAATAGGGTGGAATATTGAATTATTTACTGCTCCAATTTTTATCACTTCAAACTACAATGTTTCCGGGTTTTGCTACTGATACCTTACTCCCATCAACTTCCCCATCTTACGTTAGAAAAAAAATTCTCTATCAACATTTAATTTTCTGCCTCCTTTACTTGTCTTTAAAAGTTCAACTTTTGGGGCCGGCGCCATGGCTCACTTGGTTAATCCTTAGCCTGCGGCGCCGGCATCCCATATGGGCGCCAGGTTCTAGTCCTGGTTGCTCCTCTTCCAGTCCAGCTCTCTATTGTGGCCCAGGAGTGCAGTGGAGGATGGCCCAGCTGCTTGGGCCCCTGCACCCGCATGGGAGGCCAGGAAGAAGCACCTGGTTCCTGGCTTCGGATCAGTGCAGTGTCGGCTGTAGCAGCCATTTGGGGAGTGAACCAACCAACGGGAGGAAGACCTTTCTCTCTGTCTCTCTCACTGTCTATAACTCTACCTGTCAAATAAAAAATATTTTTTTAAAGTTCAATTTTTAAATTTACTTTTGACAAATTATAATTTTATATTATAATTAATTATAATTTGACAAATTAACTATATAAAATTATGTGGGTATAATAATGTATACATAGAATACAGAATAACTAACTTAAGTTAGGACATCCATCACACTTATCATCTGTCCCTAACTGCAACGGTTTTCCCTTTGACCACCATTTCTCCATCTCTTCTCCCCAGCCTGTTTAATTTCTGTTTCTGTGAGTCCAGTTGTTTCAGATTTCACATAAAAGTGAGACAATGCCTTTTGTCTTTCTGTGCCTGGCTTATATCACTTAATATAAAGGGTTTTTTTTTTTTTTTTTGACAGGCAGAGTTAGTGAGAGAGAGAGAACAGAGAGAAAGGTCTTCTTTTTCCATTGGTTCACCCCCTAAATGGCTGCTACGGCTAGCGCGCTGCACCGATCCAAAGCCAGGGGCCAGGTGCTTCTTCCTGGTCTCCCATGCGGGTGCAGGGCCCAAGCACTTGGGCCATCCTCCACTGTCTTCCTGGGCCACAGTAGAGAGCTGGACTGGAAGAGGAGCAACCGGGACAGAACCAGTGCCCTAACCGGGACTAGAACCTGGAGTGCCGGCGCCACAGGCGGAGGATTAGCCTAGTGAGCCATGGCGCCGGCCAGTATAACGTTCTTTTAAAGATTTATTTATTTTTATTTGAAAGTCAGAGTTACACAGAGAGAGGAGAGGCAGAGAGAGGTCTTCCATCTGCTGCTTCACTCCCCAATTGGCTGCAACAGCTGGAGCTGCACTGATCCAAAGCCAGGAGATTCTTCGGTCCTCCACATGGGTGCAGGGACCCAAGGACTTGGGTCATCTTCCACTGCTTTCCCAGGGCATAGTAGAGAGTTGGATCGGAAGTGGAGCAGCTGTGACTCGAAGTGGCATCCATATGGAATGCCAGCACTTCAGGCAGTGGCTTTACCTGCTATGCCACAGCATGGCCCCCAATATAATGTTCTTTTAAACGAGAAGAGCACTTAGCTGGGGATCAACAAATCTGAACTGTAGTCCCACTCTGGGGAATTTAGTCAACAGAGATTCCTTTGAACCTGTATTTCCTTCTTGATAAAACTGATACTTTATGGGGCTGGCGCTGTGGTGTGGCGGGTAAGGCCACCGCCTGCAGTGCCGGCATCCCATACGGGCACTGGTTCTAGTTCCAGCTGCTCCACTTCCGATCCAGCTCTCTGCCATGGCCTGGGAAAGCAGTAGAGGATGGCCCAAATCCTTGGGCCCCTGCACCCACATGGGAGACCTGGAGGAAGCTCCTGGCTTCGGATCAGCCCAGCTCCTGCCGTTGTGGCCCATTGGGGAGTGAACCAGCAGATGGAAGACCTTTCCCTTTCTCCGCCTCTCCTCTCTTTGTGTAACTCTCACTTTCAAATAAATCTTTTTTAAAAATTGATACTTTACCTGTGTTAGCTATGTTGAGGCTGATTCAAGGAGAAAATCAGCCAAGAGAAAAAAACTCACTAATTGTGATTCCCAAAGGTCGAGATAATATAAACTAGTAAAAACATCTGAACTACAAAAATATCAAAATATGGGTTTGTTTAAAACAGGTGAAAGTTTAACTAAACTGTACAAGTGGAGAACTATGATGATCTTGAAAAGGATAGCTTATAATCGGTACATCATATGCACCATTCAAGTATTTGCCAATGCCTCCTATGTGTCATACACGGTACTAGGCCTTTAATAACGTGGAAACGATACAGCTGAAGTCCTTGACTTAAAGGAGATCACTATTTAATAAAAGAGAGGGACAGTTCTCAGGTAGTTACAGTATAATCTGAAGTGGGTGACATTATCATCTCTGAAGAACGGAGGCCTGTGTACGTGTGTAGAAGGGGAGAGGAGCAGGAACACAGCAAACTGGCAAGAAGGTACCTGTGCGCCTGAGGGGGAGGGGAGGGGAGAGGAGGGGGAAGGGGAGAGGGGGAAAGAAAGCCTAATGGTAATATCTACACTGGCTCTTGAGGCATAAGGAGGAGCTGTTATCAAAAAGAGGTTGGAGGAGGCTGGTGTTGGGGCGCAGAGGGTAAAGCTGTTGCTGGCAACGCTGATGTCCATATGGGTACCAGGAAGTTTGCTGGTAGCAATGGCTGCTCCACTTCCAAACTAGCTCACTGCTAATGCACCTGGGAAAGCAGAAAATGGCCCAAGTACTTGGGTCCTTGCTACCCAAGTGGGAGACCAGGATGGGCTGACCCCAGTTCCAGTTGTTACAGCTATTTGGGGAGTGAACCAGCAAATGGAAGATCTCTGTCTCTGTCTTGCCCTCTCTCTATCACTCTACCTTTCAAATAAATAAATAAATTTAAAGAAAAAGAAAAAGGTCATCCTAACTCATGCAAAGTAAAGGAATGCTTTGAAGGACATAGTAAGTTAGGAAAACTACAGGGAGTTTTAGTGCTGGGAACAAGGGGGCAAGAGGAAGAAAGAGAAGAATGAAAGATGAAGCCAGAGTTGGACCTGACTGAGATTCCTGTGAAAAATGAAGAAACAGGTGGCAACAGGGTCTGTTAGGAGGCTATGAACTAAACTGTCAGAAACAGTCTCAATGAAGTCAAATTAATGAAGATTTACTGTATGGATATTATCTCCACAGGGGGAGGGGAGTATTTACACTTAAGACAATCAAAGCACTGATACTGCCCATTATAGAAATTTTCTTCAGGGACCACTGATTTGATACTGAAGGGAACAAGTGGGAGAAAACATTTATCCAGTCATCATTTTACTCTAACAAAATGGACTGATGGCTAGAGGAGTTGGTAATTAATAGCCAACAATTACTTCAATTCATTGTTCCAGAAAACAGACTACAAACCACCCTTCCTCACTTTTCAACATTAAAAATAAAAACCCTATAGTTAAAACCATAACATAAAATTCAATGCCTTGCTCATTTTTACAGGTACAATTCAATATCCCATTGTGCAAGGGATCTCCACAACTTTTTTATCTTGCAAAACCAAAACTCTAGGTCCATTAAAACACTTCCTATTTCTCTTTACAGATGTAAAGAATAAAACTTTCATTCCTTATATCACATTTCCTTAATAAAGACACCTCAGTACCACCTGGAAAGGGAGCTGAAAATCAGAGTCCCAGGTCCTGCCTCAAACTTTCAGAATCTGTGGACTGAACTTAGGAGTCTGTATTTTAGCAAATTTCTCAGGTAATTCTTGGCACATATTTAGGGCTCTATTATCTATTTATTGCTATGTATTCCTGCTTCTATATAACAACAAACACACAAATGTCCCATTTTGAAAGCTCTCTAAACCCCTGTGTTCATGGGGGAAATAACTCACAATCTGTTACAAAGAAAGTATCATGGCAATGACTAAAGTCAACAAAAATATTAATAGTACAAAAAGTATAAGCACACTGCTATTTCCAGAGAAAACGGAGCCATCAGTCAAGTTTCTAGAGTGCTAAAGCTTTCTAAAATTTCTTTTTGCTGTTTTTAGAGTGCTAAAGTCAACGATAATTGTGACAATTCTGAGGTCACTGACCCCCTTCACTACAGGAGTGTTCGTTAGACCTATCAGTGCTTCCATCAACTCTTTTGTTTCATTGAACATTTAGAAGTATCCTGAGAAGTTAAGCTTCTTCCAACTACCTAGTTATAAAAAGGCAGGAAAAATGATAGCATGTTACCCTCTTCTCTGGTTAGGGACAGCAAACTGCCGAGTGAAGTTCTCTCTCAATTCCGCAAACCCGAGCTGTCAGTACTGTCTTGCTGGTGGGGGCATAACTAAACACAATTCTTGGCAAAGGAGAACAGTCACACATAGGATTTCCTATCCACACAACTAAAAGCAAAGTGGAGCAATTCTGAAATTAATATGCAGACCATGAAGTCTTTGTGCTTACGAAGGTAAAAGCACCCTGGAAGGCAGTAAAATACTAAAAGCCACACAGATGTTCCAATTATTCCTTTTACTACTAGTTCAAACTATGAAACCAAAAATATTTTATAAAGTCTTACTTAAACCCACTAATGTATTGCAACCATAAATCAGAACTGTTCATTTGCATCAGCAATCTGTGGTGATGAGATTATTTTATTTCCCATGAAAACTCATTAAAATGGACAGAGTAAGGGGCTTTCAAACTTCCAATATACATATAACCCACCAGAGTGGCTTTTAAAAGGCAGATTGCCAGTGTTCCACTTCTACAGTCCAGTAAATTGGGAGGGGGACCGGGAACTCTAAGAATCTGTGTTTCCAACAAGTTGTTCTGGTGATTGATGCTTTTGGGTATCGGACTTAAATAAATGCTGTCCTAAGGTAAGTTTCCCAAAGGCTACAAAAGGTTCAGTTACACATTAATAGTTATAAGTTTAAACATTTTATGAAAATTATGTTTCCCTAATTTTTGTCTTTTGGATATCAATAATAATTTTAAAAGATTAAAAATAAATCCCTTGTGTTTTCTCTGACCCTAAATACAGGTCATTGCCATTTCAATCTCTAACTGCAATGAATGTTAAGTATACTCACTTAAAGCCAAATTATTTGTAATCCAGAATTCTCAAAATCTCACCCATTTGCTGCAGGATCAGTCTAATCTTTAGTAATTCAATCATTCTAGACCCAAGCCAGGGACCACTAAAACTAAAGACACATGACCTCCATTTTCCACTGCAACTTAAGCTGTCTGGATTCTTGCCTAAAGGTGTCCTGTCTTTTTATAAGTCAACAATGCAGGGCCTGCACTATGGCGTATTGAGTAAAGTGGTAAAGCTGCTGCCTGCAGTGCCAGCATACCATATGGGCTCCAGTTCAAGTCCCAGGTGCTCCACTTCCGATCCAAATCTCTGCTATGGCCTGGGAAAGCAATATAAGATGGTCCAGGTCCTTGGGTCCCTGCACCCGCAGAGGAGACCTGGAAGAAGCTCCTGGCTCCTAGCTCCATACCAGCTCAGCTCTAGCTGTTGTGGCCATTTGGGGAGTGAACCAGTGGAATTAAGACCTCTTTCTCTCTCTGCCTTTCAAATAAATAGAATAAATAAATCTTTTAAAAAGTCAACAATGCTTTAAACATAAAATAAAGGGATACAAGGAAGAGTCCTATGATCTGGAACAGTTTCAACTGTTAAGAGAGTTATTACTTTCTTAACATAAAAGTAACTGGCCTAGCTGACCTAACAGCTCTTATTTTTTTGGTGATAAGATAAAGAACGAAAATGACCAGCCCTATAAATATTCATATCTGGTACTAATAAAACCACCATTTAAGAAGCAGCAGGCCTGCTGGTATTAAATATTTAGCTGTCAGTATACTTCATATTTCCCTAATGTGCTGAGGCTTTAGCCAGTGGCCTTACCCTGGTCCCTTCATTAATGTCTCTCACTAATGACAGTACACAGAGGGTGACTTCTACTGGGCACTGCCCCTTAACTCGTTGACAGGTTACTTCAACTCTGCTTATGCAGAATAGTCCAGAGGAACGTGTATGCTGTTCACAGAACCATTCTTTTGGCACTAGAAAGCTGGCATTGAGCTTCAGAGGCACGTGTTTCAGAGACACACAGAAATCATCAATACATCACAGGGTACTCGGAGCAAAGAGTATGGTCCAAGAATAGTGCATCTGGGGGAACACTGCCGCCTCGAAATGTCCACAGCAAGACCGGCGGAAAGGCACCCGGCCTTCCCTTTACGGGGATCTACACTGACGAGGTTAGCACACGGACGCCTTCAGACCCTCGCCACCACACCTCAGCACTGTCCGGTTCTGCTTCTTCCTCTCCACCAATATCCTGTCCTTCCTCTCCACCAATATCCTGAACGTGTTCTACCAGAAAATACATGAATTGGGCAAGAAAGCGAGTCTCTGTGAGCCATTATTTCATTTGCAGAAGAGATGTAACAATGCCAGTTGACAACATGATTGGCAGGAGCAAATGAGCTGGAATTCAGCACACGCACTGCTAGCTGTTATTACCACTGCCAATAATGAGTTCAGGAACAGAAGCTTCATTCTTCACGTGGGGAGTCAAAAACAAGAGAACAAAGTACGCTGAAGGGGACAAAAGTAAATATACATCCTCCAAAAGGTTCTCATCCTGTCTCTCGTTTAAAGGTGTTTCCGCTCAATTCCAACAATCTTCACAGCAGTAGAGAGCCTGCAAAGGCACCGCCACCTGCAGGCCGCAGACAGAGCGCGCCTGCAACGGGTATTCCACTGAGTTGCAAACCCTCGAGCCTTTTCTCACCCCAATTCAAAAGCCTTTCCAAAAGACGTGTATTCTCGGGTTTTCAGCGCTAGTAGAAGAGGCCCCATTTGCTGGAGTTCTGACACTGACTCCTGATTAAAACCAAATTCTCACTTCTCTGACTCACTGCTACTTAGAAATGTGAAGAAACCGACCTTAGCCTTCTGTAAATTCTACCTTGTGATCACACCAAAGCAATCCCAAAGGAATATGGATTTTTTTAACCGTGTGTGTGTGTGTGTGTGTGTGCACGCGCATGTGTTTAGGGGAGTGAGCAGACTTGAATGACATCAGCTGACTTTGAGTGGATTAAAGTCCATTTGCTCTCACACTCACAAAAGTAAAGTATATGAGCAGACCATCAACTTATAACCCGTCCACACCCCGCCGACGCGGCGCTTACAGGCATCAACACTCGGCAGCCTACACCTGGAAGAACTCCTTCCACAGAGCCTTGCGATACGGTTCCTCCCAGCACATCCGCCAAGGACAACCAGTGTCCCGATGTCTCAGGCCAAGAGACCGTCGGGGAACGCGTGGAAGCTGACAGATGCGCTAAGGGGACGGCAAGGGAACCGCGATGGAGGAAACGGACGCGAAGCAGCCGAGAGATGCCCCACGCCCACCACGCTCTACGGCTTCCAACGGGCCGAGCCCAGCTCAGTGTCCACACTCGCGCCTGGCTCGTACAGAACCCGCGGGTACATCTGGAGGTCTCCAGAGCCGTCTTGTCTGGAACCCACTCGCAGGTGGCAGCCACATCACAGCGCTGGGAGAACACGGAGGCGGCGCGCCAGGGCACTGCTCGGCCAATCCCGAGGCCAGTTTACAACGAGGACGCTTACGAGACCAAGTCTCCTCCCGCAGGGTCCCAAGCCAGCAGGACGACCATCAACCCGCACGCCTGGGGCAGCGTCTCCCACAGCGTGGAACGCAGAATAACTCCAGGAGGAACAAGGACGCACTGTTGATTTGAATAGACAGGTATTTATTTATTTCTCATGCATTCGAAAACGAAGTGGCTTCCATTATATGGCTTGCGATCGCGGCTTCCGCCTTAAACATATTTAAGCAGGAGAAAGAGAGAGAGAGTCCGTTTCAAGAGTAAAACTCAACATTCGGTAAGCCCGTGGCCATACAGGGGGTACGCGGAGCGAAGGGGCAACGCGAGGGGCTGGGGGGCGGGCCAGCCCCGGGCCAGCAGGTTCCGACGCCGGCTCGGTCGCTCGCTCCGCGGTGGCCTCGGCCACGGTTTCCTCCCGGTCTCCGGGCTCGGGGTCCGCGTCTATAAAACGAGGGGGTGTCACACGACAAGGAGACTCCGCGAGGATGCGGCCGGGGGGGGGGACGCCGCGCGGCGCTGCGCGTCCCGGACAGCGCCGGGGAGACCGACCGCCTGAGCCCGGTTCGAATCCCCACCGCGCCACCGACTCGCTGAGGCCCCGCAGGCGAACGACTGACCGTGTGGACAACGGGTGCGGGGTGTGCGGTCCTACCCTACAGAGCAGCCTCGCAGGCTCCTGACCGATGGCTCACGCACAGCCCCCGCGGCCGTGCACCTCAGCCCGCCCCGGGACTGCAGGGCCTCGGCCTGACGGAAGCCAAGAGCGGCCGCGCCCCGCACCGGGCATGCGCAGCCCCGCGCGCACCCGGGGAGCAGCCGCGGCCGCGCGTCAAGCGGGCCTCCCGCCTCAGCCTCCGCGTCCGCGTCCGGCCCGGGCCCCCGACAAACCGCCTGCCCATCAGCCCCGAGCCTTGGCGGACAGCCACCGCTTCCCGGCACTCACCGCTACCAGCGCGGCGGGCTCCCGGCCGCTCCTTCGCCTCAGGCCCGCCGCTGCTGCCTCCGCCTCAGCCCACCTGCCCGCCGTAGGACAAAGGCGCCACCAACCGACCGGCGCGGGCACGAGGCAATGGCGGCCGGGGCGGAGAGTGGAGATGGGGGCAGAGGGCGCGCACGCAGCGGCAGGCGCGGCGGTGTCGCGCGAGCGCGAGGGTTTACGGCAGGGCTGAGTTGGGGCGTCGATCTCCTTGGCGATGAGGGCGGGGGAGCGGCTCTCTGGCGGCGGTTGGGTTGCCTAGCAACGGCGTCCTCAGCTGCAGATAGGCCCGCGCCTGGTGCCCCCCGCCCCCAGCCCCGCGGCGGAGGACTTCCGCCGAGGCTGCTGCGTTCGGGGTGCGTTTGCTCCTGCCTCGCTGGAGAAAGCACGTTTCAACCCCCCCCCCCCAATACTCTGATTTAGTCTTGCATAAAACGAACGCGAAACCGCGGTCCCCCAGACGTCTGCGGATGTGTGCGCTGGACTCCCGCAACATCCCGATCCCCGAACAAAGAACGGCGGGGCGGCGGAGGGGCTTCACTTAAATCTACATTTCAGTAGGCCATGTACCCTATTCGTTTCGCTGACAGGAAGCAAAAGGCTTCGGGAGATAGAGCCACAGGTTCTCCTTGAGTCATTTATTTCTTCCCAGAATCTTCACTCAACGTCAAAAACAAATTTCCTGGACTGTAACTGCGGACCACGAAGCACGTGAAATGCTGTGTTGTTCGTTTAATCTACAGAATGCATTTGTCACAGGGAATGGGATTTGCTCGCACCCTATTCATCACAGCCAGAGCTACGGGGTCGAGAGGTGCTTTTCTTTAGCTGGGAAACCCGTCGGGCGCCATGGGGTCCTAGCTTTTCTCCTTGTGAATGGTGCGAGCTGGGTAGAAACGGTGGCCGCAGAATATAAGCGCTAGGTGTCTTTGACACCTGCCTTCCCACCCTCATTTGCCCACTGACTGTTCGCTACCTGCTTGTTACCGCGCCCTAAGGTTTACGGTCGTGCACCTGCTCGCTGGGCGCTGTTCTGAGCAAATGCACACCCACCGCTCGGCTGTCTTGGAGACTGCGGTCTGTCGGAAAGATAGGGTTAGGCGTGTAACCACATTTGAGTCCGTCGACGCACACTGAGAATGCTGTGATGGGGAGAAACGGGACTTCTCAGAGCTGTCTCTGGAACCCGGTTTACTCACAGGCACAGTGGTTACCACAATTCC